>NC_052031.1:51990229-52298729 GCF_015832195.1 Motacilla alba alba | reverse complement strand
CATCATTCAACAGGTAGCTGCCATGAGACCTGGACTGCTGCTTTATTCCTAACCCAGGCTGAACCAACAACATTCAGTGAGTCACCTTGAAGAAGTTTAAGTACCTCTTCCACCCTGTTAATCTTAGCTACCAAACCAAACCAGGACTGCATTTAAAGTTTCAATGTCTGTGTTTTCATATACTGACATGTAAAATTCTACATTTATACTCCAAAGCACGTGTGAGAAAGGAATCAAGACAGAAGTCAGTGTGTTAGGCCTTTGGAAATCAACCTTGAAGAAAAATGAAGAAAAAATGTGCCATGGGTTAAATGGGTGGGAAAGTGCCGAACACCACAGCTGATGTCTTGCCCTCTTTGAGCTCTGAACTACTGTAACCTCCCATTATGCACATATTAAATATTGCTTCAGACTACAGGAGAAGAAAAATAAAAGCAACTTCCAAGCTACAAGCCATTGGAGACAGAAACCAGGCGTGCTTTGCTTTCTGTTAATCCTAAAATCAAAGCAGGAGGAGCAATCAAAGGTTAAGTTTAAATAGAAAATGCCCTGCAATTTTTTTCATACACAAATATAGAAACAGATATCTGAAAATAAAGGTGTGTAAATGGCACAACAGTCTCCAGACAAACTCAGGGAAGTAACAGCTCTGTCAAACTGTCAGTCGTGCCTACTTCAGAAGAGAAACAGACAGCTCTTAAAACAGTTTCTCTCACTGTTCCCATGCATCAGCACCAGAGCACTTACCAGGTAGAATGTGTCTGAAATAGCTGCTCTCCAGGTGAGGGTATGGTGGTGGAGGTAGGGTGTAGTTTCTCTCTGGTATACCACACATCACTCCTCGATCCCCAATACCCATTGGGAGCATCAGAGACAGAGCAGAGGGCAAGGAACTCAAGGAGGGGCCCAGGTTTGGAATTGCAACAGGCAAACCTGCAAGAGAAAATGCCCAATTAAATTCAACAGAACTCCCTGAGTTGGTGAACACATGAGCTAACAAAGAGATTATTAATTCCCCAAGAGCTCTTACCCTAAGGAAATACAGCATGTATACAGGAAATACTGTCCAAGTAAGGTGCCAGGCATCAAAGAAAGGATCAGTTATCACAGAAGTGAGAGGCATGCCTGAATATGGCTAGATCTTTTTTGGTACATTTTCTAGGGCTTGCTTCTATTTGACAATTGTAATGGACTTCTGCCTGTGCAGGCCCCTGGAAACAAGAGCTACAAAAACAGTTCTGCTATACAAGTGATTTTTCACCTGAGAGAAATTAGACATAGATGAAGAGAGATTTTCAGCTACAGCCCTAATTTCAAAGGATTCTGATACTACTTATCCACCGTGCAAATCACCCATTAAAACCAATCAGGGTCCCACTAAAGCGTAAGCCTGACAGACACTCGTGCCTTTTGCTTTGCCCACATAAGCAACAATCTATGGTTTCCCCTTCCCCAGCTCCACACCATTTTACTACCTACGGTATGACTTGCTATCAGAGCAGGCACTGGAGCCCCGTTAGGAGCACTGCTGTGACAGCAGAACACAGAGCAGGAGCAACAATACCCCCTGTGGGACCCTCCCCCATTACCTGGTGCTGGTATGGCGTTGTGAGTGGGTGATGCTGCCAAGCCCAAGTGACTTCCTGAGACTGGCAGGGCATTGCTCACAGAGGAGGAGGTCAGCTGGTCCATCCCTACAGGACTCAAGTTCATTTCATTCATTCTGGAGACAAGGAACACAGAGGGGAGCAGGAAAAAAGAAACAGAATGCAAAAGCATTTGTGATTACTGACTGTACTGTGGTGAGGAAAGGTTGAGCAAACAAACTCAAAATCTAATACTGGCATATAAAAACTCTGCCTTAAAAAGTTAAGCATAAAACACATCAGCCACTCACATGGTCATCACATCATACTCAATACATATTGATCATATTAGATAACAATAATCAGGATTAAAAACAGTTCAGAAAGACAAATCAGATCATAGCTCCTTCCTTGCCATCCAGAAAACAAAGTCTTACTCCCAGTAATAAAAGCCATTGTGATTAAAGCTGAATGTCAGAAATACTCAGACAACAGCACCTGATTTATATTTCGTGACTTCTGGACACCATATCCACATTCAAAATCCATATTCTGGAGGAAAGATCACTTCAAACTGGTAGCAGAGACACAACCTCTAATTCCCCACCAGTTCAAACCAGCCCAATAGTGACAAGAATTACCATCGCAGAACAGCCATAGCAGTTTTAAAAGACTGCCTCAGTCTGGTTCTATGTGCTCCCATCACATTAAAAACTGGCACCATGGATGCCATGTTATTTCAGTGATCAACCACACTGCTCAAGTGGGCACACACCACATGAGCAGCTGCAGAAACCGCCCAACACTCCAAACCTTCAGCCTTGGTAGAAATCATGTCCACTTGAAGCACATATGTCCTTTGGGGTCTCAAGCCCAAGGACATGCACATGCAGCCCAAACCACTCTGCAGGGATGGGGACACCATGGAGACACGGTCTACTCACACTTGCCAAACTCAGCAAGCTGTGCCTGACCGACGCTGTGCCCACCCCAGCCCTCCTACCCACACACCAGGTCTGACCAGCAGCTCTTAGGGCCAGCCAGACCCGCTGCCCCCAGAGCAGCCACACACGCAACACGCTCCCGGCTAACCCAGGCCTCCCACATGGCCTTTGCCAGCAGCAGGCCCAAGCGCTGCAGTACTGATGGAGAGCTGGAGCTCGGGCTGCCACTCCGGTAAGGAAAGGTACCACCCATCCAGGAAAAACGGCCGAATCCACTAAACTCACGCAAGTTAACAGCACAAGGTCTCAGCTTGGAAAAGGCGCGTCAGGAACATCGAGTCCAATTCGCAGACCACCTGCCACCTGGGGGGCTGAGCCGCAAGCGGAGTCGCCGACTTCTACCTCGGCTCTGCCCACTTTCGGCACCACGCACTGCCTACCGCCTCGCCCGCCGCCAGGGACAGCTCTGCAGGGACGGGGCCGGGGGCTCCAGCGGCCCGGCGGGGCAGGGCATTTCATTCCCGGCTCAGGCGGCCGCCGAGGATGGCGATGCCCGAGGGAGGGAACCATCACCCTCGCCTCAGAGCCGAGCCTCGGGGCCTGCGGGAGGCGCCGAACGCTTGAGGGACCCCCTCTCCTGCTCACCATCTCGACCGGGTGCGCCCCACCGTCCCGCCCGCCTCGGCCGGTGCCCCGCGGCGCTCACCTGGGGTGCATGGGGCCCGCCGGCGGAGCGCCCGCAGCCACATCAGAGCCCCGCGTCCCGGCCCACCACCCGCCTCCGGCTCCGGCCACGGCCCGGCCACAACCCCCACCGCCGCCGCCGCCTCATGGGCGGGACCCGGGCGGCGCGGGCCCGGCGCGGGCGGGGGAGGCGGAGGGAGGCGGGGATGGCGGAGGGAGGGGGCCGAGGCCGTTTCCGCCGGCGAGTGCCGGAGCCAGGAAGCGGCGCCACCGCCCCGGGGCTCGGCCGCTCCCCGCCAGCCCCGCGCCAGCGCCTGGCCCGAAACCCTGCCCGAGGCTTCCCGTGCCGCCCCTTCAGAAGGGTGTGATGCTTATTCCGGTTTTCCACACAGTATTCTCACACAATATTCCCAGCTATCTCACTGCTTTCTCATTACACCCTCGTATGTGCTGTCATTAGAGGCTTGCGTTTTGTGTCCTCCGGTACCATCGGCCCGTACGTGCCCAGCTGCCTCCTGGACATCATCGTTCAGTTACGGTTGATCATACGTGCAATTCTGGCTAAGGTGACACGGCAAAAGAATCTCTCGATGTGTGCAAGAGGTTTCCTAGTTCGCTTTTCGCCTGCGACGCGTGGACAGTCATCATGTACGCTGCTCGAATCAATCTCCGCGTTCCTTCAGTGCCGAGGCGAACAGCTGTTTCCTGGAACACTGTAGTGGAGTTTGGTAATTTGCTTGTGCCTGACACTTAAGTGATGCCTCATTAAATGAGCCGTCCCTCGATAGGATGTCTGCACAGGAGGAAATTCAAAGTATTTTTCTGTCTGCTCTCTTTTGATCTAAAGAACCTAAATGTAGGATCTGTAAGGATCATTCCGTGATCTAAAGAGCCTAAATGTAGAGGTCGTTTTAGTTCAGTACAAACCTATTGATTCTTCTAGGGGAGGAAACAGACTCTCCTCCTTTGGCTTTGTCAGAAAGTTGAATGCCTCGTATGCACTTGTTTTCCAAGCTCTCTCTGTAGCTGAAGGAGAGAAATAGTTTGCTGCAGAGAGTGCTTCATCTCCTCCTGAAGTAGGTGTCCGAGATGTGTGAGAAGAATACCCTTTGGACCTGCCTTTCTGTGTCTATGGCCTGAAACTGGGACCTGCATAATAGGTTTAGTCTAAATATCTAATTTCTAAAGGAGTACATTTAAGCAAAGTAATTCTGTAATTCATGACCAAAAGAATGACCTTATTTGGTTTACCACATATCCCACAACCTCTCCTCCACCAAGCCAAATAATCCTTACCCTAACCATGACTGACTGACTATCTGAAATGACCCACAAACATTATTTCAGCAAGTCAAAAAAGAACTCACCAAGTCCTCAGGTTTTTTATAGACTGCTAATCCTGTGATGGGGGCTTTAGGTCTGTTTCATTTTTGTGTGTGTAGTCCCACATATTCACATGTTGGTGCTAATACTTCACATTTTCCTTAGAACCTACAGTGAATGACTACAAGCCCAAAAGTATCTCTCTTCACTTTGCATTCCCTAATAGGAGATGACAGGAGACCTTCCATTTTCAGTTTTCATCCTTAAAACTTCATGGTCACACTTAGTACATCTCAGTTCTGTCCTGAAGTGCTAGGTTATCCCAAGCCCTCAACTTGTCTTAATTCCAATTATGATACTGTAATTCTACAGCAGAAGTGCCCTGACACTGAAATCTTTGTGCTATTTCAACTATCTAAGCTGAAAGCAATACTTTGAGCCTGTGAGCCAGATTGGATGTAGTCATATATAGATAAGAGTATCTTTTCCTACTGTCAAGCATGAGTCCTCTGAGATTCCAGCTTTTTTTGTAGTCACTTTATTCCCTTGAACTAGTGATATCTTAACTACCAGTTTAAAGCAGAAGTATCAAAGGAAGCCAGTGATAATATGAAGTGTCACTGAATGAGAAGTTAATCTGTGTCTACAGAGATGTATGCTGCATGCCCAAGGTATTGTGATAAAACACATTTGGGAACTGTTTCTTCTGCAAGGAAAGATATTTTTTTTATATACCAAACACTTTTATTACATGTGAAGTGTTTTGATAAGACAACTGCACTATGTCTCCTGAAAGCCTGGTTTGTTGACATTTATAGCAGTACTTGCTGTGTGAGGAGCAAATTGCTGAGCTATTTTTCAAGTCATCTTCAGATCCTGGAGATATACAGAAAGATAAGGGAGACTCTGAAACCATGGGGGAAAGAGATGGCAGTAAACATGCTTCAGTCCTTCCTTGCAGTGTGAGCCAAAGTCCTTTCTGGACCGTGCCCATGTCTCGGTACAATTAGTTCTCTTCTGCTATTGCAAACCTGACCCTGGGTTCTTTCTCACACTGAGCAGAATAACACTGGAATGAAGATTATACAAAAAGCCATTTTACCATCAAAAATCCAAATTTCTCATCACCTTTTATTGGCTTGTCAGCATTTTGCAGACCAGTATTTTGGTGATAGTCACAGTATGAAGCCTAGGTAGTCTATGAGCAGCTTTCCCTTCTAGATGTAGGCTTGGAAAGAGATGATCCATACTTAAGGATAAAACAGGACAAGACAGACACAAACCTACTCAATCCTGTATTCCTTCAAAGTTATTGCTATAATTCTGTGTGAGTAGTTAATGAGAGAATCTGTTAATTACATATTTTTTATCTGATAATAAATTGCAGCAGCCTAGACAACCATGATATGTATAATAGATACTAGAATTTGGCATAATTGCAGCACAGTAAAATAAAAGAAATGCACAGTATTATGAGAGTTTCAATGTAAGAAATGCACAGTGTTGTGAGAGTTTCGTCTTCAATTCCCAGTGTATTTTCTTCTTCCTTCTCAGTCACGTGTTCACAGATAAAACAGCTAGGACATCTTCTCTTGGGAAGTAAGGGGACTTGCATGTGTTCAGCTGACTCTTGTGTTTTTTACTACAGTGTTTCCACCAATAACTTTCTTTTCATACACAGAGGGACACGGGGTCAAGGAGGAACTGTTTCTTTGAAAAATTAAAAGGAATTCTAACTCACTGTGTAATTTCAGTAGTGTTATTCATGGTTATGATTTGTGTAGGAGTGGGAACATCTTGCGGGTTCTTTTGTACAAAAATTACATACTTACAGATATTGTGTCAGGATATATACAATTAAAACCACAACTAAGTTATATCTGGAAGGAAGATGCCTAAATGTTTTATTTTTAGATATGTCAAGAGTATTTTCTATTCATTTAGGCTGGGTAATTAGGTGCTTATAGTGAAGTATAAGAAAAGGAAGAGAACCTGTTTGAATACTGTAGACGATGGAGCGTATAAGGAATCTCCCAGCATCCCCATTTAGACTTTGTATTTACAAACAAAACAAAACAACAATGAAGCCAAACCCAAAAAACCTAAGCAAAAGCTAAACATACAATATGTGTATAAAGACCACGAGCTCTGCCATTGTAGAGCAGTGAACACCTGATGTGTACTGCCTGAAAAGCAAACCAGGCCATCTGCTTTGTATCAGCATGGCAGATACTGGATTCTGGAGTCAAAGCTTTATCTAGACAAAGGTGTGAAGAGGACTTAATTGGAGAAACAGTGCAAGAAAGAAGATCAAAGGCTTATCTTAAAAGAGGAATATTATTCATGTAGTCTTAACCTGCTGTTAAAATTGAAAAGAATGTGCATTAGCCTTTCCCTTTGGTGGTCTATTCCTGCTACTTTCACTGTGTCTGCATGTGCAAACATGCTGAGAGTTTGTGCAGAAGTTGGTAGAGGAATGATAAATTGCTTTAATCCTGTTCACGCTCTCAACAAGGACCTGCAGTGGGATTGTGAGATGTGTTGGCCTTGCTCTGGCTCTCTGCCCAGGGCAAATCCCTTTCTGAGCAAGTGACATTAGATTGTCAACAAGATACCACATTCATCAAAAGCCTGTGGCATATTTTCTCATTTCTCTTGCACACGAAAAAAATTCAGACTTCAGAGTCCATTTGATATGAGATCAGCTTCAATAATTCAGGTAAACAATTAACATTTACCAGTAATTTTTCTTCATGTGTTTCTCTAAAGGATTAGCAACGTGGATTTTTCTATCAGAAGAGAAGATGTCTTTAGCACAGTTGCAATTCTGACTCTCTGGGAAGTGCTGGTGGCCTGCATTTACAGTAAACATAGCAAAGAGGTCTGGTAGCAGGGCACAGTGCGTTTGCATGACAGAACTGAAACACAACCCTGCCTTTTGAACATGGCCAGGCTGCTGGCAAAGTCATGGAGAGCAGTGAAATGATCTGGGAGCTGAGCCCCCCAAGAGGCATTCTTCCATTTCCTTACAGGAATACTGCCAGAGAGCAGTGTTTTAAATCTAATGATAACGCAGATCAAATGGCCTTTGCCTGCTTCAGGTATTTGCTTAGAGGTCAACATCCTCTTTGTTTTAGGAAAACTAGAAGTCCTGGCCTAGCCTAGTGCTACAGTGAAGGAGCTACTTTCCTTTAAGCATTCATTTCTGAAAACATTTCTGGACAATGGAGTTTAGAGTGCAAGTAATATTGAAAAGTCCATCCTGATCAACTGTTTCCAAAAAATTTTTAAAAGGCAGAAGGACTCTCACTTATTTGATCTGAAACGAGCTGTACATACCATGGGGCATTCCCCAGTAATTTTTGCTCAGGCTTTTGAGCCATTTTTGTGCTGATTCTACCCCTGACATAAACCAGAGTCCAGGACTGTTCTCACTCATGTCTGTCTGGAATGCTCTGCCTGTATGTTCATTGTACTTTGAAGATTACCATTGGTTTTTTGAAGCTGCAGAATAGGCCAACAGAGACACAAAGGCTGACTCAAAAATGCATGCTACTCACGTCATTGCTGCCAGTTTCTAACTCAGCAGAGGCATAGATGTGTTTCTCAGAGTGGAGAATGCTGTTGACACTTCTGAGGCAGTTTTGCATGAAACACTGAACAGGGTGGAAACTTTCACTTTGAGCAAAAAACCAATTTTAATAGAGCCTACATACCTGTACCTTTTCATGTCTGTCCCTTCCCACAGCTCTCCCAGACCAAACACGCAATTCCCCAAACTGATGATGACCAAAAAAAGGAGATTCAGTTAACTGTGAAAATGTGTTTTCAGCAAAAAAAACCTGTAACAACGGAGCTCTTGAGCAACATGGGAAAAGTCAAAGACTGTCAAGTTGCTGCAGAGGAAGATCCTAACACAGCAGGGTATCTCAGAGGAAAGGCATAGACAAGGACATTAGGACTTTATACTGCCAAAAGTCCTTGTATTTTGTCTGCCTCTTTGCTTTGGCTGCAGGCAAACTGGAGGACACAGCACAGACCTGGCAGGGTCAAGAGGGACTTCCAGCTCTCCCATTAAAGCAGTGAGTAGGGTCCATCAGGTAAGCCAATACCTGTGTAAACATCTGGTAATAGCTTGACATGGGGCTATCAGGGCATCACCTTTGTGTTTGTTTATCTGAGGCAAGTTCTCATAGGGATGACTAGAACATTCCTACAATGAGCAGAAACACAGAAAACCTTGAAAACTGTTTAAAAATGCCAAAATGCTCATGGTTCAATTTGTGAAACTCACACTTCTTGGAAAAAACCTCTCTTAGGGCAAAGAAGGCAGTTTTCTTTTTATGCTTGCACGTAGTACATTCTTGATCTGACAAGACTTGCAACCACAAGAGAGCACTCTTTCCTTTGAAGATGTCTCAGCTTCCCCAGAAAGCTACAGATATGCCATATAAGTTTTGCAAACTGCTTGTGAGCTGGTTCAGTTAGACCAGAGCAGCCGAAACAACAAAGCTTGCAGTTGTCTTTTGGATTTCATTGTGAAAAGCCTTTGGGTAGTTTTTAGATGACAGAAGATCCTTGGTTCCTGAAAGTGAGGAGTTCTGCCAAAACTTTGAAGATCCCTGTAAACTTTGCAAATTACCCACCTTTTGGAGACAATTATATCAAACGATATCGTGGATTACAATACATGAGAAGTGTTTAGAGCCTGGAAGATTATTTATGTTTGGCATTAACTCTTTTGGTCATAATTTCAAGTGGAGAGAAAAGGAATACACAGGAACCCTCTTATTATCTTTTGAAATACGAAGATCACAGGAAAAGAAGGGTTGAAACTGGAGAGTGATGGTCCTCAAAACCTGTCTGTACATTAACTGGCATCCTACACCTATAAAAACAAGAAGGCTTTCCAGGCACAGTGTGGACCTCATGAGTTGTCAGCCTTGCTTTGAGATCTGAGTTTTTATACACCACAGGAGGAAACTGCTGCCTTTGGGGCAGGGTACCTATACAAATGTTGGATTGATACACTGGGAGCCAAATTCAGGAACTAACACTCCACTGGTGAGGAAAAAACGAAGCATGGACAGCACTAAAGACGATGATAAACTACTGAAGAGGATTGCATTTCCAGGAGCTGTGTCCCTGGCTAACAGCCACATGCACCCCCATGGGGTACCCCAGAGAGAGCCCTTTGGGGTTCCCTTCCACCTGGACCCATCTTACTGGGAGCAAGCCTATAGTGGGCACACAGGTCACATCTCCTACATCCCATTTTCTGGCTACATGGGCATCTATGACTATTCCTTCGAGCCTGCCTTCATTCGGAAGAGGAATGAGAGGGAGAGGCAGCGGGTGCGCTGCGTCAACGAGGGCTACATGCGCCTGAGGGAGCACCTGCCCAAGGAATTCGCCGACAAGCGCCTCAGCAAAGTGGAGACCCTGAGAGCTGCAATAAGCTACATCAAACACCTGCAGAGCTTGCTGGACTGCCATCCCTTAGGCTCTTCCAGTAAGGAAACACTCTCTGCCAAGGAGAGCCGAGGAACTCCCAGTCCAGCTTCTCTGCGGGAGTGCAACAGTGATGGAGAGTCCAAAACTTCTTCAGCATCATCTCCCTACAGTGAATTTGAGGAGATGGGCAGCTAGGTCTCCTCTCTGGACCCAGAAAGCTTCAAGATTGGCTGAAAAACAATTTCAAACCCTGGGGAGTTTTCTACAGGTGAAAATTAATATCAGGGAAAGGAAAAACAGATAGGGAAGGCAAGAAAAAAAGGTATTTTCAATCTGTCAAAGGATTTTAAATGTTTGCCGTATAAAACTTAAACGTGATTTGTAAACAAACAGATATCTCCCAGGTTGCTTCAGCTGTGTTACTAAGCTTCCTTTGGACTGTTAAACTGGAGCAACATTTGCATTCTACTTTTCATTCAGCTTTTATTATGTGCTATTTTCTTTTGCCTTTCACTTGAGACTGTAAAACCAGAGAAATCCATTTTGGGGAATTCCCCATCCCTTTCTCCTGTTTTGTCCAGTGAGTTTTACTGTCTGTTTCTCCTGACTGCTAACCTGAGATGCACTGCACTGCAAACACTTGGACTGGGGTAGGTAAGATTTAGATAAATATCTTTCCCTAAATATTTCAGAAAACTCACGGAAATACTTATATTTATGGAACAACAATTTTTCAAATAAAAACAAGGCTATATTTTGAAATTAATTTCTTTTAAAGCATCTTCTAAAGTGAAAGAAACAGCTTATACACTGGACACTGGCTATTTGATGATTATTCTAAGGATAATTTTCAGGAAAACAAAGCTGGACACTCATTCCAATCAATGCTAGGAAGAGGGATACAGAGTTTTGTAAAACTGCACCTTCAAAAGCAAAGCTTCACTCAATATACTGAAAAAATGAAAGCCTTTTCCCTACTTTTCTGAAATCTGAGTTCATGGACAAAATGGTCTTGATTGTGTCTTTGGCAGGTCAGAAACTATATGCTTAGAAATAGAACTTGTAACCATTAGACACTGCTGTGTACAAAAAGGGAAATGTTGAATACGTGGGTTTACATCTGCATGAAAATGTAGGTATTTCTCCTTTTGTTTAGAATATTGTATTCCTTTTTCAAAGGACACTGCTTTTAAAATTAATACCTCAAAAATCTTTGGAATACCTTTAATTTGGATTGCATCTACTTAAAAAGACAATTTCTCACCAATTTTTTTTCAAACCTGCCTTTCTCCAAGGCTTAAATCCCATTCTGAATATGGGATAAACCTTTTACCCGTCCACTTTCAACACGCCTTTCAAACTTTTGCTTTTTTGGCCTTGTGTTGATGAAATGGTTTTGTATCTTTTTGTCTTCCCTTTGTGTCATGCTGACTGAACACCTGAAAAAATACTCATGTATAATTAAGAAGAAATACTGATCAAATACCTCAAAATGTGTCCATAAATTTCCTTTAAATAAAAAAATGTAATTAATCCTGGCTATGTCTTTTTCACTTTTAATTGATAACAAACAGGACAGCTCTGGTTGCAGGAGTGCAGGAGTAATAACTTCTCAGGAAAAAATAGAGAAAATGGAAAGGGATTAAATATCAACTTCCACATATAAAACTAAATTTTTTATCTAGATTTTAAAATTTAGCTAAGGAGTAGGTTTGTGTTTTGGGCATCTAATAAAAATAATTTGGTATAAAAATACTCTGCTGTTTTCTTGAAGACTATTACCATTTGTACACTTTAAGCTCCTGTGTCCATGGCAGTCACAGGTGTTGTTCTTTACTCTTTACACTGGAGCCAGCTCCATTTTCTAATGATTATTTTGTTTCTCTGAGGGCTGTTACTTTTGCAGAGGCTGTTTGCCAGACTCAAAAATTGAGATTTAGTTACCTGGACAGTTCAGATCCAGAGCCAATGCAGTCATTTCCAGCTGTGCAGTGTTTGTATTTGTTACCCAAGAAAGAAGAGGACAGCAAGGTAGAGGTCCCAATGTCTGATTGGGTTCCATTGTTCCTTGGCTTTTCTTCTTTCCTTTGTGTTTCTCTGGCAAGAAATTCAACCTGTCTCTCTCTTTGACTCAGTTTTGAGATTTCTGGATATGTGGTATTGCTGCTGGTAATTCTGTGAGTAAGCCTGAACTGCATTTCTCCCTCAAAGCAGAGATTAGATCTTCGTTATCTATAAAAAAACATATGCTCCCTTAGAGTACCAGAGGCAAATTCTGTGAAACATACTTCTTTAGATAGCACTCTGAAGATGAAAAGCATCTTCAGATATGACAATAAATAGCCAAATCAAACCGAACCATTAAAAATAAAAATTTCTAGAGTGACCATTACTTACTGGGCAGGACATATCAAATAAGGCCACAGATGAATTTTTAGGTCAGATTGCTATCACAGCGGTCTGACCCTGACAGATAAATATCCAGGAGCCTCAGTTCTCTGATTTCCAAACCTCAGAGATGGTGCACTGTGCCACCTTCTCATGAGCAGCTGGCTGGAGAAGGTGACTAGGCTGTGACTCTGCCCTTTTTCATCTCTCAGGTGGAATGTTCCTCAGTGTTCCCATTTAATGGAGTGGAAATTATCCCACCCTGAGCCTGGCCATCACTTCTTCAGGCTGTCTAGCTACTTTTTTTTTAGACTATATATCTTTAACAACTCTAGAGATGTCCTTAAAATACCTCCCAATCCAACCTCAATGCTGAAGATGCAATAAACCAGAATGCCACATGTATTTTAATTCACTTTTATAAAAGAAAATTAATTTCTGAATGAAACGGAAATTCTTTCTGAGGGAAAAATCTGTCACAGATTGAACCCATCTTGAGGAAAGTTTTAGGTTTTTATTTCTCACAGTTCCTGTTGTTACTCAAACCTCTTAGCACAAGCAAGTAAAAAACAAGATTTCCTAAATATTGGTGCTTTTGTCCAGGCATCAGCAATGGTTTAAAGCAAATGCCACATTTCAAAAGCTTTATTAAGCTGTTTCTGTCTAGACAAAGGGTTTTTTCAAAGTTCCTAAAGTATATCATTATCAAACTTTAAAGCAGACAATGATCCAACTTGTCACCATGAAAATTAAAGCTTTAATAAAAATGTTGACCAGAAGAATTCTCTCCACATGGGACAATTACTATTTACAAGAAAGGTGAATGCTGCTATCTGTAGGCAACCATGCTACAGCTTTATCCAACCCTTGCACACCAAAAGCAGCCACTTTAATCTTTCCATCAAATCTGGAAAAAACAGATGTCTGAAGTCTTCCCTCTGCCGCCATTAAATTACAAATCCATTTGCTTCTTGATATTATCAGCATTTTAAAGATGCGTTATCCCGGCCATGGCATTGCTTTTAATCCTCTAATAGCCATTTAGCTGATTTCTTTGTAAAAGCCCATCTACAATCCTTTCATGTTATATTACCCAGTGTCAATAATGTGACTCAAGAAAACCAGAAGGCACTATAGAAAAGTCATTTTCAGACAGTAAAGCAATCGGGGCCAATTTATCTCATTGGAATAAATGAACAGGGAGTGTCCACACACACACACACACAAAGAGTGTCTTTGAAAACATTTGTCTCCAGCATACTTATGCAGGAGGCAAAACAAGATCCCAAAACATTTTGAAGAGAGATTCTGAAGAGGTACCAACAGGAGAGCCCTGCTGAAGTAAGCTGAGGTAAGTGCAATAGCTGAGTAAGGTCTTAGTAAGCCTCTCTAAAATAGTCTAAGCAAATACAACTTCAGCAGGTGCTTTTCACTAGTAACCCCCATTCTCCATCTCCTGAAGGTGTGCTTGTAAGTAAAAATCCACTGTGAATTCTCACTCGTGTATTTCCCACATGATTCTGACACAATTCTTTTCTACCTTATTGTGACTATATCCACTAACAGAGCAGTGGAAAAGTTCTTCAAGTTGCCTTTGTTGGGAGAACAAGTTAGAGGAGTGAAGACTTGAAAATTTTGGAGACCACTCAGCTCACTTCTGATACAACTGGAGACAGAGGCGTCAAAGACATGAAATTCCTGCACGGTCCATGACCACTGGTGGCACCAGAGCAGAAAAATGCACCAATGTAGAGTCCTTAAAGAGGGGAAAGCTAACACTGCCCCGCGTGATGGTCAGCCAGCCCATAGGCACCAGCCAGCTGTGAGCACGCACATGTGCTTTGCGTCGCCTCTTGCCTGTTCTACTGGAGCTAGTTAGAAAAAAACAAGTATTTGGAAGGGGTTTTTTTGGGGAGGGGAAAGCTACACAAATGCTCTGTGGGAGGCTGAAATATTGAAAATGTGGGGAAGGTAATGGGCAGTGAAGCCTTAGAGCTTATATAGCACAAAGCAAGCTGCATTTACTATGCTGCTCACAAAGCAGCTTGTTTGTCCCCATGATTTTGTTTTGATGTGGTGTGGTTCTGGGCAAACATAGCAGATTTTTGTGTTCCAGGGCTATAAGATGTCAGCATTGAATCCTAACCAATCTCTTCCATCTGCGCTGAGATCACAAAGAGAAAAAGTAGTTACAAATAAATGGAATTTTCACATCTTTTCATGTAGACGCTTTACTGCAGCATTTTGCTATGTGAGGCTGCTCTCTTGGTGTAGCTTTTTAAATGCAAAAAGCACTGAAGAATTTCCAGGCTTAGCTGCACACAGCTTATCCCAAGGCATCACTCATGCAGAGGTGATGCATGCATTCCCACACCCAGAGGCATGAAAGCACACTGGGGCTTCACCAGTGAAACCGATAATAAACTGTGTAATGTGGAAATTAAATAAGCCAGAGGTACAAACGCAGGAATGTGTGTTGTGGTGTTTTTACATGGGAAAACGAGTAAGCATGGAAGAGGGGAGGGAGACAAGAAAGTGGTTTTGAGGTGCAGCACACTGATTGATACCATATCAGCTGCATGGCTGAAACAAGGGAAACAGGAACAAGTCAGATATGACATCTTTGGGGAGGATTAATTCTGGGGAAAAAAATCCAAACCACCCCCCCACCCCAACTTAATATATTTTCCAGCACCTCAGACACACCACATTTATTTACCTATCATCACTTCTTGTTCACCTTTTCTTGTTCATTATTGCAAAATACCTCCAAGTGTATTTTTTATCAAAGTACTGAGCAGTTGTGAGCAGGCTGTGCTCTGTCGGGGGAGTGAGGGAAGATTACAGTGCTCAGCCCACCTGCTATCAGGAGCCAAGTGATAAACCCAGATTACTTCAGTCGTGGGCTTTGCCTCTGTTTCAATGACAGCATGGCCCACCTCTTGCCTCTGTGCTGGGAACACCAGTAGATCCTGACCCACTGGAAAACATCACCAGACTGCCCCTGTAATGGTTTACTAGGAGCTGGTTGCATGGGTTTCTTGTTCTCTGTGTGAGTGGAAGCACCCAGGACTCCTGTGCTTGTAGATAAACCTGCCCTTGCAAGTTACCCAGCTCTGGTATTGCAGAGCTGGCAGCTGCAGCTATTCTATTCTATTCTATTCTATTCTATTCTATTCTATTCTATTCTATTCTATTCTATTCTATTCTATTCTAATACAGTTACAATGAGGATGGCAGGGACAAATAAATCTCTCTACCAGGCTGTCATGACAACCATGCCACTGGCATCCTCCTTGCCATGAGCATTCCACTGCTGACTAATGCAGACCACTGCTGAAGCCAGGCAAAAAGCCATGAAAAGCCCTGCCCTGTTCCACTGGTGCCTCCCTCAGCTCCCCAACCCCAGCAGTTTGCCCCTAACACACCTGGGTGATGCTGCTGCCCTGGTTCACAGGGGCAATGCCCCATTGCAAGCAGTGGTGCAGATCCTGAGGGCCCTGTTAGGACAGATCAAAGCTGTCAGCATGACAAGCAGTACAAATGCAAGGAATTTGCCTCTGTTTATGTGCAGTGTGCTCCATAGCTTTGCATTTTGCAGCACCATGAAAGCTTTAAAATTTCCATTTACATTAACAAGCTCATAAAGCATAAGGTTATTAAGTGGTGTTTATATTATCCTGAGAAGCTCATTCAGTTACCAGCTGGTTCAATTTTTACTAAAAGCAAGTTTCATGAGGGTGCTGACTTGGAGCTGCATGTGTTGGGGGAGATTGCTTTGAAAAGACAGAACAACAGCAATGCCACAGTGAAACAGCTGAATTGCTTTGTAGTACGAGTGGTCAGTGCCTTCACAGGTGAATTAAATTAGTTTGATCTGTGATTGAAAAACACGTTGCATTTAAACATTTTTAAATTTACTTTTGAGAAAACTCTTTGAGCATTGGTTAGTTTCTGCAAGCTTTACTGGAATTTCACTGAGGTCACTGTCTTAAGGAGCACTTTTACAGTCTCAGGATTATTTTTTTCCCAAGAACAAAGTCTAGTGGGGTCTCTGGCCAGACTTTCAATGGCTGAAGCAGGGGTAAGAAGAGCATCCCTGAGAAAGCCACTGGTGAGTTTCCCACATGGTTCTTGATTGCAAGGGATAAAGAGTGTAGCAATGAAGCCTGGCATGCAGTGTAGGCACAAATACATGTGGGGCAAACACCATAGAGCACCTACGAGAGCAGGTCTGGAGAGCAGGGGCCTGGAGCGTGGGCAGGTGTCATCTGGTATAACCTGTGACTCAGGTGTGACAATGGCAGCAGCAACCCATGTCCAGGAATCATTAGGATGGTGTGTTTTACTTTGTACTTGAAGTTTTACAAATAAGAAAAATTTTATTCTGTCAATCTGTAAATGAAGCCATTTTCAGTTTGGAAGACTATAATGGGAAATAATGTAAAAAATATATTTGAATTGAGCCATGCCCACAAACAGAGGCAGTTTTGGGTTTATTTTTGTTTTCTGCAAGCATTCCCTTCTTTCAGCTAGCCCTAACTTTTAATACTGAGAACAAAATTCACAAGTGCATGCTCAAATATTGACAGTGACTTCACTGCAACAATTAGGAAAGTGACTTGGCAGATCTGAAGGCTTAAGGCTTCCACACCATGAAATGTGTGAATGGAAATTCATTAGATTTACTTAAAATTTACTTGGAGAGGTTTAAGAAAAGGCAGTTTATAGGGCAGAGTAAAAAAAGTTCAAAAGGTTTGAAGAGCTGTTGAGATTTCTGGAAGATCACGTGAGACTCATTGGGATGGAGCTCTTTGGAGAATAGGTTTTACACTGAAATTTCTAGTGCCTCTTCATTTCAGCAGGTTTTAGATAAAAATATTACAACAGAAATGCTCCAAAGGAAAAGGGTGTATAAACCAGGCTACCAGATAGAACTGGGAGTATATTCTACCTGGTTCATTATGGACGTAAGACAACACTTACATGGTTAAATTATATCCCTCTTTCTTGATTTTTTTTTTTATCCTAAATTCAGTGGGACAAACTTACCTCCTCATGAAAGATCTGGCAGCTCCCTCGGTGTCCTGAACCTTATCCAACTGATTATTAGACTTGTTTGAAATCGGGGAGCTGAGAAGTAGCCTCCAGCCACTCAACAAAGGCTCCTCCAGTGCCCTGAGGAGGCAGTGCTGACACTTCCCTTCTCCTTGTCTGCCTCCTGCTGAAACACATTTGCAGAGTCTCCTGAAGCCTCTAAGGCTTTTCCAAAGATCTGGTGGAACCAGACCTGGTATCTCATGGAGTATCATCACATGCAAAGACAAAGAAACACCCCCACGGGCATACTTAATGCAGTCAAACCTTAATGGCTTTTTTTTTTCCTTCCCTCTCCTGTTGCAAATGTATAATTAATCTCAGTTCAAATTTACATGTTTGATCTATTTCCTTTAGGCTTCAGATGTCTTTGAAGGAAGGGGAAGACCCTGTGATTTGATCTGAGGTGCCTGGGGTAGGCTCCGTATTTCATGGACAGACTCCCACGTCCAGAGCTGGTCAGCCGTGGAGAGCTCCCAGCTTGCAGCCCTGGGGCAGCAGGGCAGTGGCTGAGGTGCTTCCCAAGCTGGGCTGCAGGAACCCCTTCACCCCAAAAAAACATTTCCCCAGGGCTCCCATGAACAGTGAGGACACCCACAGCCAGGAGACAGGAACCTTCTGCGGACAAGAGCCAGAGCAGGAGCCACCCCTCCCGTGAACAGACCCTCTGAGCCCTCGCTCCCACAGTGTAACAGAAATGAAAGGTGTAGGGATGAAAGATGTATCCACTTCAAACAGGGAAATTTCCATTTGAAGTGTTGTCTTGAGTCAAATCCTCCCCAGCAACACTTTGTTCCCCTCACTTGTGTGTATCAATTTCTTCTGACAACAGTTTCATGGCTTTGGGATAAAAAAGCCCAACTCCACTGCTATTATATTTTACATTAAGATTAAAATTCTTTGGCTGAGTCACCAAAGAGGGGAGGGGAGGAGATGGGGTCCACCAGGCACTGTGAAAGGTGGGTTGAACACAAACCAAAGTGAATCCAGGCTTTCATCCCTGGTGGTGCCATGGAGGTTGGGGAGGATGGTAGATGCAGGTGGCAAAGGCAGAGCTGAGGGGACACTGTCATGAGAGGCCCTGCATGCTGGGGAAATGGACTCTGGCACTGACTCGGGGCTCTTCACTTCTTAAGCAAAACACTAAGGGTGAGTTCCCATGGCAAACACAGGCAGCTGAAGAACAGAATAATTTCTGGTTGATGGTTGATCCATAAGAGTTTTGTTTGAAACCAAAGGCCTCCCTTAAATGTTTTCTTCCTTGACACGCAGCATTTTAATTTGATCTTTAGATTTTCGAGGTTCTTCAGGTAGGACTGTGAAGTGTGAAGTAAAGGAAAATGAAACCCCATGTGCTGACATCCACTGCTGAATGTTTCCTGACTGAAAGCATCCATCTAACATCACCCCTTTCCTTGGTTCACCCTGAGAGAGCAACCCAATGCTCTTTTAGTTTCTGTCCCTTAGCACACAAAGGTGGTGAAGTGGCACATTCAGCATTTCACATGAGCACAGAGGAATTTAGGTACTCACTAACACTGAACTCAAGATGTAGGTCTGGCTCAGTGGCTCTGTGTTCTAGTCAGAAGACTAGGAAAAAAGCTATTCTAAATTTTGCTGTGACTACTTGAAAATCAGAACAGCTTACACTCTCTCCTACTTGCAGTTTAGATTGTGAGAGGAATGCACCCATCCCTCCAGCAGCACTGAAGCCTCAGGAGAAGACAGCACACACTGAGCATGGGACAGCTGAGGCCACGCTTCACAGAGAGGTACAACTGTGATCAGCAGCACTCATAGGTGCAGAAGGATCTGGTCCCTGAATCACAGACTTGTTATTTAAATACAAAAGACCAATAAAAAGTGAGATTAAAGGAAGTGATTTTTATTCCCATTTGCAAATAGAGCACCAACACATGGGAAGATGGACTGACTTGGTACAGGCTGGAGAAGTCCATGATGGACTTGAATGTCTGAGCCTTTAGCTGAACTTTTCTTTCCAGGACCAGTCTGTGATGGAGGATTCACTTTCAGCAGAGGGAAAGGAGACAGCAATGGTGCTCCTGGCTGCTATTGATAATCACCAAATTGTTGGAATTTCTGCCAAGAGACGAGGAAAGGAATATTGGCCCAAGCAGGGCTTTATGTTTCTCTATCAAGATAAAACTTCTGCCTCATCCACTGATCATTAATAGAAGAGCTCATGGGGTGAAGAGCAGCCAGCAGGCTGCACATCTCTGGGACTTCCTAATAGGACTTGTGAAGGCCAGGTCACCCCATTACCTGGGACTGAGGTGGGGGACAGAAGCAGTGTTTAGCTCCTGGCACACCACATCTGCAAGTAGGGTTCTCCCTCCCTGCTCACCCCTCTGAGGGCTGACAGCTGCCCCACAGGCACTGCAGTCCCCCTGAGATCCCTTCCCTGGGGAGAGATTCCACTGGGACTGCTGGGGTAGGAAAGCATCCAGCACTGCATGAACCCACAGGCACCCTCCTGCCAGCACAGCCTCACATCTTGGGCTGGGCAAAGAGGGCTCCCTGGATGGAGAGTTTTCTCCTCCTCTGCAGGGCTCAGTTCTTCCACCATGAAGGGACTCCAGCCCTGCAGACATGCACAACTTGTGTCAGAAGATGGACAAAGACCTTTCTGGGTAGATTCAAAATACACGGATACTCAAAATGGAGGAGAAAGGGCTTGTCATGGCTCTTTGTGTATCTGCCTGACAAAAACATGCCAATGAAAGGTGGAGAAAATCCCTTTAGCAACAGCTACAGTATGAATACCTTCGAGGGAAAGAATAATTTACAATGATACCTTTTCAGTCCTCATCCAAGAAGTGTTTAAACATTTGGCAGGGAAACAGTGGAGGAACTCATCAGCCTACCTATGGTTTTAAAGGTTGATAACCTGTCTGTGAATGACACAAATTTAAAGCACCACAATAACAAGCGTTAGTCAAAAATAAAACAACGAGGTTTTCGGTTTGTTTTTAAGATTAAAAGCACAAACGGATTACAATTCTTAGAGCTGAGAGCTGGGTAACCAGGTGGTTTCTTGGAATATGCTCCAATACAAGGCTGACTCAAACACCTCAGCATGTGAGGGCAGCCTAGCTCCTGCGTGTCTTTTGCTAAGCTAGTAAATGTTAAATTAAGTGCTGGCAGATGATTCAATTTCCCTTTCCTGGTCATAATCTCTGCAGTTAAGACTAGTGATTATTTTGGTTTCTGGATTTATATATACAACATGACCCAAAGCAGTCTCCTGGGGTTTGGGAACAAGGGTGCACCAAGATAAGGATGTGCTGAGCACAATGAAAGCTAGCAGCAGCTCCTCAGGCAGGGGATGGTTGGTTGCCTGAGGAGACCAGGCTGTGCATCTGCCATGGGAGACCAGAGGAATTTCTTTGCCCTCTGCTTTCCCACCTCACACATCGCTCAGCATGACCCCCACCCTCCTGCTATATATTGCAAACAAAAACCCGACCAGAAACCACATAATTATTGGTGTTTGTGAGTGCCAGGAAGTTATACTCTTCTTCCTCCCATGGTGTAGAGGACAAAGCACCTGTACTCAGTATCTCCCTGTCTGGGGACTGCAGAGCTCCTGCTTTTCCACTGTACACCTCCCACTGCCACCTTTCCAGACAGAAAAACAAATCTAAAACAAATTTGTGATGATCAAAACCATTTGGGCTAGGACAGGGCTCAAGAGAGCAAAGCAAATGCCAGGTACAGGCAGGGCCTGCTGCTTCACTGAAGCTTTCCTGCAAGCAGGGAGCGTGCTGGCACACGCTGCAAGAGGGATATTGCTCTGTCTGATCGCTTTGAAGACTGGGATGGTGGAGGGAGAAGAGACCAGTTAAGTGTGTTTATGTTTGAGAGGAACAAAGGAGAGCGGAGGAGAGTGGGGGTGCCTGTGCCAGAGATGTGTCAGAGATCACTTGTTCCTCCTGGGCCAGAACACCAGCCTGGGACCACCAGTGTAGGAGGAAGTGGTGTGTGCAGAGCTGCATTTAAAGCAGGCAGAGCGAAGTCAGAGCAGACGGAAGAGAAATCCCAGAAGACTTAGGATGGTGACAAATGTGACATCAGGTGATAAACACCAGACACCAGGCTCCCAACCCGTGAGGTGTGCAGTATGGTGCAAATACACCACAGCAGCTTACCATGCTGGGGTTTCCCTTGGAAGAGGCTGAATTAAGGAAGTTAGGCACCTGGGGAACACAAAGTGCGACCAAGTCAAGGGAGACCATCAGCTGCACCCCAGCATTGAGTGCTGCTCCTTCCACCTGGCACTGCACCCCACAAACAGCACCCCCAGCTTGGGGTGCAATCCCAGGGCTTTCTGAGAGTCGCCCAAAGGCAACCAAACCCTGAAGTGCAGACTTAGTGCAGGTACTCTGTGCAAGCCAACAAACCTTCTGCTGCAGACCACAGATGAGTGAATCAGCTGAACTTAGGCAGGGATCAGCTGAGTGCCTGTGGTTGGACAGAAGTGTGCAGCAGTTCCAAGGGCAGATGTAGACCAGATCTCCTAACTGTGGTATCCCAAGGAAAAAAGGCCCTAACACTCATTCACCAAGGCTTTTTCAGTCTTTTGGGGAGGAAAGTGCATCATCAACAGGTATTTCAGAGTTCTCAGTAATCCTCGATGGAAGTAGAGATGGTTCAATAATCACACTGGTTCCTTGGTGTGGCCAAAATGCTCCTGCAGATCCACCTGTACTTCAGCACATGAAATTTAATACTGCATGCCTTCTCTACCTAACACCTTTTATAATTTATTTTTTAAAAAGCAAAATAAAAAAAGTTGATGGACAACCCTATTTGCAGAAAAAAAGACAGACTTGAACTGGAAAAAAAATCCTGGTTCAAACACAGAACAGGAGATATCTTACATTTTTCCTTTCTTTTTCAGGTGGTAAGGAAACCAGCACTTGACTTCATACAGCAAAATATATAACCAAAACTAATACCAGCTTTGTAACAGGAAACCAGAACTGACAGCTCTTCTTGCAGTCTTGACTGCTAATGCATAAACACTGATGATCAGAGGTTGTAAGGCATACATTCCATGCATATGACAGCACCTCCATGGTACTTATGATTTCAGCTTGTAAAAAACTTAAATTTGTCCCTTAATGGTAACAGTAAGTAGAAGCTAGAAGGAGAACTGTGTTTGTGAAATCCTTATTTTTAAATGCAAATTTTTTTAAATGTTAATTTTTTCCCTTACATTTCACATCAAAGAAGCTGAAATATTTATAGACAGAAACTTCTGCACAGAACATAGACTTTTGCAGAAGATTTGAGACCAATTTTTCTTTCAATCACTGGAGGCAAATTCACATTTCAGGTGAAATGATTTTTGTTTTAAACTCAGCAAGTATGTCTCAGACCTCTGAAATGTCAATCTGGAACTGTTCCACTGAAGAAAGGAGGGGGAAACAAGAAGCTATGAGTTCAAACCCACAAGAACTCACAGCAGTGCCTATAAGCACATGTGCTGCTTCTGAACCTGCACAAACACAGTATTTGAACCTAAAAAACCCTTAAGAACAAAGTGATTACAACAGTGAAATACAATTATACCTTCTAAGATCCTGCACTTAAAGGGATGTTTCATCAAAAGGCACTGCAGTCCATCAATCACTATCTGCTCCTCTTACACGAGTCCTTGGCAAGGCTCCACTCTTGCTTTGGGGTGTTGTTTCCCTCCAGCCGCCCTCTTGTGCCGGCATCCAGCCTTGCAGGCAGGCGCCATCCCCTGTCCGGCGAGGTGGGTTCAGCACGGCCGGCAAGGACAGGTAACACACTCCTGTCAAAACCGAGCTGGGAAAACAGCACTGCGTTGCTCTTCCTTGTATCCTGCAAAAATTCTGCCATCTGCACATTCTCTGCGAGATACATCACCTGAAGTCACAAAAGGCAGTGCATTTCAAGCTTGTATGCGGCTAAAATGTCTGTTGTCTGCTTTCAAGTACACAGAATAAACATGACACAGATACACTGCCACATCCATCTTCCCATTTTATTGTAATTCCCCCAAAATGATCCAGTGGGGATGGTCAACTTCCCCTCCAGCCTTGGTTAATGAATGTAAAAGAAACACTCTAAGTCCCATTGCATTGGGCCTGACCCTGAATTTGGCTCCCTTAAATCAGAGCTGTGGGACACAGTGAGCAGCATTACCCAACCCAACTTTCGCATGCTCAGAGCTTCTTAAAATGTTGGATTAGCACAACCCTAAGTTAAGTTACAACTTTTACTAGGCAAACAAAACCTCTCAAGGCAACATACTCAGTTCTACTCCGATTTTCCAAAAGACTGTGGAATGCCTACTTGTCCTGAGCCAAGTTCAACAGGTGCTGTGTTAAATGGGAGAGGCTGGGGTAAGACTGTGTCTCCAGCTTAGCTAGCCCCTCTCAACCTGAGCAGGAGACTGCTCCCAACTCCGGATTTCTTACTCAATTACCAGAAAACATGCAACAGGACAGACTATGCATAAAGGTACCTGCAAACAGGACAGCCTCTCCCTGCCCACAAGTGCAACACACTGTCTATCAGAGTACTTCCATATGCAGAAAGAGCTCCAGGCACTCAGGTGTGGTGACAGCAGCTCTGGTTCATACACCACCTTCACTGATGGAGGTGGTCTTGCAGCACAGCATTTAAGTGACAACTCAGGCAAGTCTGAAGTCCTGCCTGAGCAGATAAATGGAGGAAGGACTGCATATAAAAACCAAGACTTATGTATTTCTTTGCCCTGTCCTCACAAGAAAAGAATGCCATATAACAAGGAGCAGGGACATTAATTATGGCTAGGAGTGGTAAAAATAGTTGTATCCTCAGCTGTTGTGTTTCCAGAACAGGAATGTGATATTTGAGCATCCTACAGAGCCCAAGAGCTGTGGGAAGATGATAATTCTAGTCAGTTTTGTGTAAGGCCTGGAGACATGGGTGCCTTGTTGGCTCCTAGCCTTTTATAACAGCAATAGGTCTCAGTTTAATGGCTTTCTTGCTGATGCCAGCTTCGTGGCAGGTGTTAACCACATCAGTCACGTTCTTGTAAGACTCTGGTGCCTGGAGGGGGGGAAAAAAAGAAGACAAAACTATAAACAACCTATAGTCACAGGAAGTCAGGTGTAGGCTTTTGAAATCCACTCTTCACAAAAATAACCATATCAATGGAGGGTGTAGAAGTAGGTGAACATATTGAGAATCTGTCTACCTTATGTATCTAAGAAATCTGTAAGACACTTAGCTTTCCAAATAAGCTCTCATCATATTTCAAATAAAATATTAGCTATTTTAATCCAGTTTTTCAGTTAATGAGTGCCCCAGCATGTCAGAATGGCAAGCCTCATTATCTAGTAGGAAGTGACTCCAACTTCTTTACAGGTAGCCTTTAAGTTTTATCTTCACTGCTCCTTAGTGACAGCAGTCAAAGTTTAACTCTAAGAGTTTCTCCCTCTGGCCACTATTCTGACAAGAAGCTGCTCTTAAATAGAGACTTTATTGTGATCAACATGTTCATATAACACCAACACCCAGAAAAGCATAGAGCCAAATGATTTAACACTTTTATGAGTGAGGTTGTGAACAGAAAAGGCGTGCCCATGTTAATGCAGAGGAACTGGAAGTCATAATATTCAAAGTTCTCTGACCATTCAGAGCTCTGTTCTTGAGCAAATATAGGAGTTCATCTTAAAAGAGGATCTTTCAAGATGCTACTAATCTACATGAAAGCTGCAGTGTAAGGTAAATTTAAAGCAGCGAGAACATCATTCAAGAAGAAAATCCATAAAACATAGCTACTTTTGTAGATGCTCACACAAAGACAGCAATTATCCCTATCACCAGGCAGAAGAGGAAAAAACATACCCCAAAACCTGTCAATCAGGCATCTCCCCTTTCAGCTTGCTTTTAGGATAGAGAACACTTCACATCATTTTCCAAAAAATTTGACAGCTCTATCAGAAATCACACAATCTGCATACTTAGAGTACTGGCTATTGCTTAGCACTGCAAAAAATCAGGTCAGGGAGGGTCATCTGACCAGGGAGCAAGCCCCCTCCCCCCCCCCCTTTTCCTTCTAAGATAATGAAGTACTAAACTCACTTCTTCCATGACCAGTTTGGGAGAAGCAACACGGATGGCAATACCCATGTCAGCCAGCTTGTCCAGTACGTCCTGGAAGTCCAAGTTACGTCGAGATTTGGCTCGAGACAGTGCACGACCCTAGGCCAACAGTTGTGTTAGTTCTATTTTTTGTAGCAGTCTGGTAAAACAAAACTCTTTCTTATAAAAAAACTCATTATTGCATTATAAGCACACACAGAATGACTGAGAGCACAGACCACCGTAAACCCCAATACAGGAAATTAATTTGGCCTTCAGGTCACAGGCTCCTGCAAAATCACACCTCTGGTATCATGAGTAGGAAAGTTTCATTTGTATAACACACTTGTCTGCAAGTGTCATTTTACCCAAACCAAACAGTATTCAGGACTTGGAATTTACTGGAAGATGTTTCTCTTCCTCAATCATTGTCTCACACTATGAATAATAGGGGAGGAAATACCTTCTAACGACTGAGGAGTTTCATATATGGACAGCAGAGGTATCAGAATTTTATAAAATAAGCTTATTCTCCACATCTTCATTCTAACATCTGCCTTAAAAAAGCAGTATCCCCTAGGTTTTCTGCAGAAGTAGTCACAACTACTCAGTAAGGGACAAAGACTTCTACCTTGTAATTCTCCTGGGCAAGGACTACTGGCAAGGCTAATGTCTGCTTGTATGACCAATAGGGGAATCACACATTGGATGACCCTTTAACAACTTTGTTCTCTGGGTGACAGTCTCATCCCAACCCCTCCCTGAAATAACTTCTTGACTTACAGCTCCATGGCAAGTAGTTCCAAAGGTCTCAGTCATGCCTTGCTCTGTGCCAGTGAGGACATAGCTGCAGGTGCCCATTGTGCCACCAATCAAAACAGGCTGTCCAGTCAGCTGTGGATGCAAAGCATTAATTTGTAAGAAAAAACTTAAAAATCACATTCTTAATAAAAGTCTGAGAGGAAGCGTGTCTCCAGAAAAGGAAGTCAGATTAACATTCCTTGAGAGCATCCCTGGTTGTCTCAGGTGCCTGAAATCAAACATTCTAGAAAACTAACTGCTCTGAAAGATGCAGACTAGTAGATCAAAAGCCTTGTGTCCAACAGACAGGCAAGGCAAACCATTGAATCCTGAAGTCCACAAAGGACTTCTTTTCTTTCATGTTCTCCCAACCATTTTGGGTGTGGAGCAGAAAGAGGAGCTCAGTGTCCCAAAGATCTAACACACAGAAGCTGAATACTGCCATCCCACCAGGGTTCCAGTGCTGTTACCTTAAAAAAATTAACTCACAGCATTTAGGTATCTGTTATGGACCCTAAAATTGTTTGATTAATCCAGAATTCTCTAGTTCCTTCTCCCAATGCTAAACTTACTTGATAATCAACAGCAATAAGAGGATGGTGAGGGGGGAAGGCCCTGGTTGATCCCTTTCTGTGCACCAGCAGAGTCCGCTCCTTTCCATCCACTACATGCTGTTCTACTTTGGCAATGTTGTGAGACACATCATAGATAACGTGCATGTCAAGGTCATCTGGGGTTGTGTTGAAGACTTTGGCAAAGGCCTAAAAAGAGAGCAAATCAGGATGTGAGATACAAGATCATCATAATTCAGCCACAGTGGAACTGAATACAACAGTGCTGAGAATTACAGAATTGGACTACATAGATTGTTTCTCTGTCCACTGGCAGCTCCCTGTTGTAATTCAGTCAGATATCAATTAGGCAAATTTGTACAACTCTGAAAAGCTGGCTTTAGCAACAAAAACCCCAGTTTTCTTATATCCTTTTTTTCCAGCTCATGGCATTTTCAAAAATACTGCTTAAGCAGCTTCTGCCAAGTACAATCCAGTGATGTTGAGAGGTTTTAGACAGATTGTCAGGACTGCAGCTTCATGCAAGTCCCTCCAGAAAAAAAACAGCTTAAGAAACACACAAATGCAATTAAGTTAAATAGTGCAACTACTCTATGTCTGGGATGAAGCAGGAAAAATATCTGCATCAGAGACAACTCTGCTCCTACCTGTCGTGTAAGGAAAGTCATGGAAGAGCGGTTAACCCAGGCATAGTTGCCAGCAGCTGCCATTCCCTTCAGGTAATCCTGTCCCTCTGCAGAGGCAATCCTGGCACATGCCAGCTGGCGATCATTCACTATGATTTTGTCCCGTTTCATAGCTTTTTCCATAGCCACCAGTGCATCTGGAAAATAAACACAGTAAGTCTAAGTAACTTCTTATTTTGCTGCAATCTTTGAGATTAACGTGGGTGTTTGTAATTTATATCCTAAAACTGAACTCATCTGTCCAATGGTCAAGCCCAAGGCAATTTCTCAAATGCAAAAGCAAATCTGTGGTAGAACGTTATCAACTGTTTGCAAACAGATAACACCTGACCAGGCAATTCAGGATGCTTTCAGCAATTCACTGTAGGAAATGCTCTTTGGTGCTGGAGTTTGCTGTCAGTGACAAGACCATGCTGAGTTTGCCTCACTCCAGGCAGCTACACCAGTCAGATCATACCTGTGGCAACCTGGTGGCCCAGCCCTCTGCTTCCACTGTGGATCATCACGCACACCTGCCCTTTGTGGTCAATGCCCATTTTCTTGGCAGCATATTCGTTGTAAATCTCATCCACCACCTGGATCTCGGCGTAATGATTTCCAGCTCCCAGGGTCCCCAGCTGCCAATCACAACACACTGATCAGACAGGGAGCCTTTGGGAGTACAGGGGAGAGCTACAGCAACAGGTGATAGGGCAAATTGCTACAGCAAGGTTGTGGGTTCAGAAATAGTTTTTTTGGGGAAAAATATTCCCATGTAAACTGCAAGGAAGTAGAACTCAGTAGCATCACCACTGTCCTTTTTGCTCAAATGTGTAACTACCTGTGGTGTGGGAACAAGACTGTGATTAAACAAGAGGAGCAGGATCTACATAGAGACTGTGCCACTTTTTTCCCAACTTACTTTAGCCTGGATGGGAAGAGTATAGAGTATTGAAACTTCATCTTCAGTTTGTACAGACAGAGCAGACAGGCTTATACTCGGTTATAACTCCACAAAGAAGTTATAACATCTTGTTAATTAGGTACTTAAAACTTTTCAGTAGATTAAAAGAAGATACTCCATTTCCAAACCCAAATTTTTTCAACTCTGTAACACATGATTGCTTATTTGCAAGGCAAATGTGAAAATTTGGGACATAACATTATTTCGAGGTTAAAAGGCTGTAATTTTGCACCACCCCAATTAATAAAGAATAATATCAATTAATACCAAGAATATACAAGAAAGCTTTACAAATATGCCATTAGTATAGCCATCTCAAATTGTTCCACACAGAGCAGTGAGACACTATATATAGAAATGAAATCCAACTCTTAAACTGTGATTTATTTATGAGCTAGTTCCATTCATTATTGTATCTTCTCTTGCCCTGCTATTAACCTGCTGAGCAAACATGGATGAAAGTTGAACACTAACTCGTCTATCTCCTCAAAACAAAATGCATCTGGAAGTGAAAATGCCACCCAATATAACTTCCAATACCAGATGTTAACAGATAAAAACCTAATGGCCACAGAGACCTTGAGTAAGCCCAGTATTATTCTCCTCTGTTGCAGCTCTGTCAAGAATTACTCAGAACTGACCTCACCATCTCACCTTTCCCCCTGCCCAGAAATGCTAGACAGAGTTTCAAGAAAAGACACAGAATGAGAGAACTACTCTCTAACATTTGTATTTGATCCCTGGGAGCATGCACAGCCCTCCTGAAACATAACATTACCTGAGGCAGGCCCCTTTTCTTTGCCCTTGAAGAGACTTTGTTGGGGTCGGCCTGTAGCATTCTTCCATATTCCTCACAGTGCTCCTTGTCCTCTGCCCAGGCATAGCCCTCTCGGAGAGACCAGTCCACACCCATCTCCAATGCCTCTTCCAAATCCCTGCAATTATCAAACACCTACACATAAAATGATTATCCTTGGATATACTCAAAACTCCACTGGATATGGCCTTGAGCAACTTGATGCCATTTTTTGTCAGACCAAACTTTAGATTTAGATCCTTCCTGCAAGGAGTTAGACGAGATGAGTCAAAAGATCCCATCCAACCTAAATTATTGTATTACGTTATGGTCAGCCTCCAACTCTCCTAACAACAAGTCCAGCTTCTTAATACTTCATGAAAATCAAGCTCTACAAATATATTAACTTTTGGTATGTCATCACTTTTTCCTCTTTGCTGGGTGGGAAATATCTTATTTTCTATCTATAATCCTCTCTTTCAAAAAAGACCTTTATGTTCATGGAAGTTTTCAGAAGAAATGAGAACCCAGCAAGAACCTTTAAGGGGTTTAAATGGGGGAAGAAAGAGCTGACTGTGAATTGATGATTATGTCAGTCCTGGTAAGGCACATATGCAGAAAGAACAGAAAGGATTTTAGAATTACTTTTCCTTTCTTAAGTCTCTCACTGATGAATCTTGCATCAAAACAAACAACAGAGATGTCCCCTCTAGTGATGTGTGCACAAAGTCATTCTCTTACTTGGCATTCATGGGGATGACACCTTTAGAGCCAACACCAACAGGAATGTGGTCAAACATAGCCTGAGCGAGCTGTTCTTTCACAGGCTGCACATCACTTTCATCCAAATTTGTCCGCAGCAAGCGGACACCACAGTTGATGTCAAAGCCGACACCACCTACAAGTGGAGAAAAAGTCATGTCAGGGAGCACGTACTGAAGGCTGTATAATCTCACTCCTTTTCCTGTGACACAATACTGGGGGAAAAAAAATACAGAACTGTATTAAACTTCATTTTAACAGATTTACACAAAGCCTCAGACTTCAAGACATAGCTATACAATTGCCTACAGAGCTCTCCATTTACAAAGTTACTCCAGCAAGCTGACAAAGAGGACACAATTATAAAACACACTGCCCACAGAAAGCAGAGAGAATGTTCGTTCCTGTTCCACTGTCCAAGGTCCGAAGAAAAGTGATAGATCTTAGAATGGCTCCCTGTCATAAAATGTTCTTGAAAACAATACCCAAAAGTAAGTTATTTTTTGAATCTTCACTGGAATAAATAATAAATAGTTATAAGAAGTAATAAATACTTATAAGGAATACTAAAGTTCAGTTCTTGGTGTTTCACTTAACTCTTACTATTTATAGTAATAAATTCTATAAAGCAACACCAAATATGAAAGATAATCATGCCACCTTTATTATGAAGGTTCTGGTATTACTAATGTTAGAGGGCAGATACCTAACTAAGGTACTTTGGGTCTCAGTTAATCAGGAACACTTGAACTGATCAAAGCAAAACTAAAACATGAGTATCATGTTTCATGACAACCACACAAGCTTCAGACTGTCAGTAACCAAAGATCTGAGTGTTTACTAAAAAGACATACTGTAAAGTCATGTTTTAAGTGGAGAAATATCCTCAAAGGATGTTTTCAAACTACTCAAAGAAACTAGTTAGTTCTTCATCAATCTAGTGAAACCCCAAGGCCAAAGACTTCAGAACTGAGGGACATCACAACTCCAAGCTGCAAACACAAGGGCAATTCTCCCTGTACTGTTTAGCTGTTCTCAGTGTAATGACCTGCTCCACAAAGACTAAAGACTCTAACTGCAAGAATTAAGCACCCTTAACTGCCTGTAATTCTCATATTTTTGCTTTGTTTCTGAATGTAAAGTACTGTAAAGTCCTGCCATTTTGAAAAGTATTTTTATGCCATCCCAGATATTTCTCAAAGAAGGTTAACTCAGTCATCCTTACCTGGTGAAACCACTGCTTCAGGATCACTCATATCAAAGGCAGCCATGTTGCCAATAGCAAATCCATAGCCAGAATGGACATCTGGAAGGCCTATTGATCTCTGAAAAGCAATTTTAAAGCTTTATGAAACTCAATGCTTGCAGAGTTGCCTTGGTTATACCATGCCTTGTGGCAGTGGTTGTCACATTTGCAAACAAATATACCAAAAAGACAATGGATGTTCAGATGTAGGTGAACATTTCAACTCAGGTAAGGATCTAATCTCCTGCACTTACAGAACAGCCAAAAAAAGCAGAGAGCAGATCTCTGATGCAAACGACCAGTGACACCCAGAAAGTTACCAGAAACTGGAACTTTTCAGTATCTATTAAAGTGCTACCACACACTGAAGTGAACAGTACTTTTGAATGGGACTTTTTGCTTCTTCTGCCTCTCCTTGACATCACCAAGAAATCCTTGGTTTGGAAATAAAAAGGTTAGGATCTGAATATGTAGATGATTGTAGCATCTCTTCTACAAACTATCAGCTAAAACTCCCATTTTAGAAAGTTGTTACTATTCTACCTTACTCCATTTTAGCCTGACCCTTAAGGCATGTAATACCATGACGGTCTGCCTTTTACTGCATCCATAAATTCAAAACTTCTGTCAAAAGAGACATTTAAAAAAATCTGTTATTTGTTACTTATTACTATATGCAACATTGAATGTGAAAAGGATAATTTCCACATTGTACTTCGCACTTCTTGAAAAGAGTGACAGGTAAGCATTTTCTTCCTGCATCATTATACGTGATGCTTTGCTTCCAAAAAGGCACAGGATGAGGGAAGTCAGTGTTGAGTGCATGTGAAGGCTCACTAATCACATGAGGCCAGTAACAATAGTACAGACAACAGTACCACCTTCTGCTCACTCCACACTTCTCCATGTATTCCAGAGCAGAAGCAATTCAAAACCAACAAGCAGTTAGTATGAACAGTGGGGAAAGGTGGGTCAAGAAGCTGAAACAGCATGAAAAGCTCTATGTCAAAAGACAAGCAATGAATAAGTGACTACTTCTCTCTCTGACAACTTAGTTTTGCAGCCTGCCCTTGCAAGCACTCCTTACTCAGACTCAGGTTCCTAACACACAAACCGCCTTGAGAAGAACTTTGGTCCATACCTCTTCTCATGACAGAGTTTCCATTTGGAATGCAATACTCTCAGGCAAATGGGAACAGAAAAAGAGCAGATTTTTCAAAGCAGATACTCACGTGAACAATGCCAGGCAATGCAGCCACATTCCCAATCTGTTTCATAGCAGGCAGGAAGCCACCCGCACCTGAAAAAGATTTTTTTAAAAAAAGTAATCTGATAATTTACCATGATAATCACAATGATACACTTTCTAAAGAGGCTGTTTAAAACACTGGCAAAAAAGAGGTCAGCCACCGGCAAGACTTCTAATCTCGTATAAAGAGGCTGGCATTGTGCACAATCTGCAATTTCATTAAATGCAGTGTTTATTTCACTGAAGACCAACTTCTGCTGTTTGTACCCATAGTGTGGGGTCCGTGCAAACAACAGCAGCGTGCTCCCCCCAGCCTGGCGGGCAGCTGGGATCCAGCCCTGCACTCCAGCCCCACAGCGAACAGGCCCGGGCAGTACCCCCCACAGTAAACTCTGAGAGCGGCATGCAGGAACATTCCTGAGGGCAGGGCACAGCCGGCTGAGCTGGGCACAGGCCATGCTGCAGCTGCCGGTGACCGCCCGCGCCGCTCCCCAGCCCGCAGCGGCGGGCACGGCGGGATAACGCGCTCCCGTGCGCCGCTGCTCCAGACCCATCCGCCGCGCCTGCCCCGCTGCCTGCTGCACGCCGGGGCCCGGAGAGGGACGTGTGGGGAGAGAGGACAAGAGGACGGCTTTAAATTGTGCCGGGAGAGGTTCAGGTTGGACATCAGGAGGAATTTTTTCGCGGAAAGGGTGATTACACGTTGGAATGGGCTGTCTAGGGAGGCAGCGGAGTCACCGTCCCTGGAAGCGTTCGAGGAAAGGATGAACGGAGCACTCAGTGCCACGGTCTAGTTAGCACGGTGGTGCTCCGTCACAGGCTGGACTCGATGATCTTAGAGGTCTTTTTCAAACCGACTGATTCTGTGCCACCCCCGGGGTCAGGGGGGCCGCTTCCCGCCGGACCCACCTCCACCGCGGCAGGCATTGCGCAGCTCCTCGAACATCAGCTTCTCCAGCGGGTCGTTCACGTAGAAAACGCCCTCCACCTGTGGGGAGAGCCGTCAGCCGCCTGGGCCGCCCCGAGCCCGATTCCGCACCCTTTCCCCGACCTCCACCCCGGGCACCCAGGCCCCCTCCCACGCACACGCATGTTCGGCACGAAGCCCTTCTTGATCCGCCAGCAGTTCTTGTCGATCTTGTCCAGGTACTGCAGCTCATCGTTGTAGCTGCGGCTCATGGCGGCGGCGCTTCCCAGTCGGCGGATCCCGATGGCAGCGCCGGCCGGCGGCAGGAACTGACGCGAGCCCGCGGCAGCAGCGGACAGGAGCCGCCGAGGCTCAAACCTACTCCCTCAGCCCTGCCTCCTGCCGCCTCCGTCCGCCCGTGCCGAGGGCTGGCCAGCCCCCAGCGAAGCCCATGCCAGGCCCGCCTCCCACGATGCTGGGGCAGCCTGCGGCAGGCACCAGGTACCCGCGGGCCGGGGTGTGAGAGGGAGCGCAGGGGGCTGGATTGTACCTGGCCGCCTCCTCCCTCACACCACCTACGGCTTCTGGGCTAGTTTGTGTGGAAAAACCCCAAGTATTTTTTTTTTTCAAGTGCCTGTGCGTGCTGAGCCCCGGGGCAGAGTACCTTTGGGGTATTTAGGTACCGCCCTGCAGCAGGTGGGATGAGCTCTCTCAGCTCCGGACAGGCTGCCTGCACCCCATCAGTGATTGTTTCTCAGCATGAGGTAAACAGCTGTTTGGGAGGCCAGAGCCGGCTTCCCGTCCAGGTTTGGCCAAAGCACAAGCGCCTACGCATTGCAGGGCAGGCATGGCCTTCTGCAGAACTGTGTTCACATTTGCACACTAATAAAGTACTGGGAAAAAAAGGAGGAGAAAGAAAGAAGTACCAAACGAAGTAAGAAAAGTATCTAACCTTCAATTCTGACAAAGATGTCAGAGAATTAGATTTAGAGGACTCACCCAGAAACACTGAAGGAATTAAATGTATCTAAGCTGGATAAACAGCACTAAAGAGGGCACATGACAGGCATACGGATTTGAAGAGTCACCTGGAGAGATGGAGAGTAATAGCGCCAGTGGCTCAGGTCCTGTTCTGCATCTTAAGATTTATGTTAAGCCACTGCAAAAATTTTAGTTCCCATTGTAACTGGGACAGTTCCCAGTCTGACAGTTCCACAGTTCTGGAGAGGGCTCGCTCCCTACTTCATGGTGTGCAGAAGAGAATTGTTTAAGGTTGTTAGAGTAGAAACATATTAGCAGCTGTATCTGCCCTAGCAGCATTTTGACAGTGTACTTTTCCTAATTTTTAAGAGATTGCAGCATCCTTCTGGAAGTGTATGGACAAAAGTGTATTTCAAAAGAGTCATTAATCTTAAAAACATTTTTGCATCAGTTAAACTATAGAATAAATTAATGTCAAGCATGTGTTACTTGTTTTCCTTTGGGTCTGCTTGTTACCACCATTACACCAGCTAACAATTCCATCAGCTTTTTTTGATTCCCAGCACCCCCTCTTGCCCCCAGCCAAGATGGGGGTTGTCAGAGCTCAAGTTAAACATTTCAGCAGAACTGGACAGTGTTGAGTCTTCAGAGTCACATTATTGACTTGATTTGAAGTTCATGGTTAACATGTGGTCTTTCTTCTCCTTTAGTGTTTGTAGTGGACATCAGTCAAAATCAACACATATTCCTGTGGGGAGAAGAACAGTCATGGACGTACTATGAATTAAAATGAACATGTTATTTTGGGGTTTCTTAATTTAAAATTTATCCTGGTGTTTAATGTCCAAAAATCTACTGAGAAGAGCTGAGCCTTCGAAGTAACAAGTTTATTCAACTCAGTCCTTTGAACTTTGCAAAAGGGCTCCATCTTTCCCTGGGTGCTATCCTTTTGCACCATGTTAATGACAGAAGGGAATCTAAAGATCATACAGCCTACTCAGGAAGGTTCATCTGAGCCTTGAGGCAATTAGGCAAGCATCACAAGGGATTACTAATTTGCGCCACTTAAGAAATAGCCATTTAATCTAAACTTGTCCTTAAAGCTTCCCCCACTGTCAGCACATACAGAGCAATGAGCCTGCAGAGAGCAGTTCTTCACAGTCACAGAGTCACAGAATGGGTGGGGCTGGAAGTGACCTTAAAGACCATCCAGTTCCAACATCCCTGCTATGGGCAGGGACACCTATCACTAGATCAGATAACTCAAAGCACCATCCAGCCTGTCTATGAAAAGTAAGAATTATTTTTCTTCCTGTTGACCATAGCCATCAGACTAGGACTGGAAGTGGAAACTCTAGAACTAGAGCCTAAACTCTAGCCTTTAAATGGGAATCTCATTCACTTTGGTAGGGCATAGCAATTCTGCGTTGTCTCTCATTCCTTGTTACTGATGAGGAGACTGGTTAGGGAACGTGAGGAGGGAACGGGCACCACAGAATCACTAAGATCCTTCATTCACAATTAGTCTATAAGAGTGTTGGCAATAAGTGCCACTGAAAGCAGTCTCTGAGCAATTATATTTTGTAGGGAACTGGGTATGTGGCAGGCAAAGAACAATTAAAAACAACCTTTGCATTTCCTTTCCCGAGTTGTGTTTTGTGCTTAACTGCTAACAAAGATTTAGGAGTCTCTTCAAAGAAAGACTTCGAAAAAACTGAAAATAACTTTGAGAAGTTGTTAAACAAGTGGAGAAATGCAGAAGGCTTACTCATTTTTTGGGTGTTCATTTGTCAGCAATGCCCTTGTACTGACTGGTTATCTAGCAACATTCAGTATGCTCAAACTAAGGGCTAGTTTTGGAGAAGGAAAACCAGAAGGCAAAAAATATTTTCTGAGAGCTCACTAGCTACTTTTGGCTATTAGCCTCAGTTATTATCACCAACTATTAATGAAATCCGGGCATCCTAGGTGCACAAAATTGAATTCTCCTCCCTCTCATATTCCAAGTATTCAACAACACTGTGAGATAGCAAAAACTCTAATTTGATGTGATTGGCCAAACTTGAACAATATGTCAAGAATTCCAACTCGCAAGGCTGAAAAAGTTCTACATTTGATCACTTCATAGTTACATACTCATTTTTAACTTTTCCTCTCAAAGAAAGATACATTTGTTTCTAATACAGTTTTACCATTATTAGAGATCTCATTTTAAACCCATTTTTACTAGTTAAGTAGCTCAAACACAGCAAATTTCTGGCACTATAGAAAGTGAATAAATGCCTACGGAAAAAAAAAAAAAAAGAAAAAGAGAGATAACCTTTCATAAAGGAAAATCTTTCATAAGTATCAAAATCTTACCTGTGAGGTCTAGTCAAGGTAACATTAGCCAGATAGGAAAGAGGGAATCCTTTTGACAGTTTAGCTTAAAAAAAGAGACAAATGATAATTTAGGTATGCATTAGAAAGATAATAAACACCTGCCTTTCAACAACACTGTTTATCCAAAGACTTGTAGTTCATTTATAACAATTAGCCTCTTAGTCTTCACAAGCAAGCCTGGGAGGTTGCTAAGATGCTCATTTAGCAATGGGAAAAAAAAAGAATTACAAGTGCTTCTCTCTTGGCAGAGTGTTGCAGCCAAACCAAGGATTTAATGTTCACCACATTACATACTGAATGATTTGTCCCTAATGATCCCGGAGGGATTATTAATACAGCTCTACCATCATTAAGACCTGTTCCCATTTGTATCCATTAGCTAAAGAAGGTGATGCTCATCCCAGTATAGAGGGCTGACACAAAGCTGTATCTCCCTCCAGGGCTTTTAATAAGATTTAGGAGAGGCAAAAGCTCTGTTCTGGTCTAATAAAAAGGAATACATTTCACATATAGAGGCCTCAGGCAGGTGTGCAGATGAGAGAGATTTTGCTTTTCTCCCTGATGCATCAGGACCACCTAGATGTAGATAAAGGCAGATGAATTTTTACTTTCCTTGTAATTTTTGCCCTTTTTGCAGAACAGTGAGACGGAGCACTGACACCCCTACAATCTTTGCCTTCCATGGCTTACTGGCTGATGGTCATTTTCTACTCCAAGTTAATGGGAGTTGACAACTTAATCAGAAAGCCAGTAGAAGTTCCAAGAATAACCCATTCTGATGGAAGCTTTTTAGCTGATGCTTTGAAATACAGCCTTACCATTAGCTGATGGAATCACTTCAGTCCAAAAAATGTAAGATAGGATGTTCTCCAGAAGCAAGACCTGCCACAGACAAGAAAACTGAGTTAGTCATAATTTCCTGATGGTGGTACAGCTGTCATGCCCTAATCCTGGGTGGAATTAGTAGGCTCTTAGTCAACTTCCAGTTCTCTTTCGGCCTCAAAGAGTCATAAGCTCAAGTGAACTTCAGATCTTAAGGTTTTGGAATGATGCAAAGGAAGTGAGATGCAAAATGCTAATGTATTTCATTATGCTTGGCCAACATTTTTATTTAAAACAGTCTATTTGCTTTATTTGTGAAATAATTTATCACCAATACCAAAGCAGGACCAGAACAGTTTAAATCCTTTCTCAACTACTCAGAACTGATTGATTATTCTGATAATGCAATGACTCTGTGGGGGCAGGGTTTTCCCCTGCAAGGCTACAACTGCATTATTTCAGGCATCTGAGGGAAATATCTTGACTCTCCCTCCTTGCCAGAATTCTGAGCACCTTGATGGGCAACCACGGAGTGGGTGCCTGTGCCTCAGTCATCCCTGTGACCATTGGATGGCGCTCTGCTCTGCTGCTGCAGGTCAGCTCTGCTGTTTCACTCTGATGATTCAAGAGATCTCTTCCTACTGCAGCCGGGACAACTACAGAATGTCTCATTTGCACAACACTAGCTTGCCCCAAAGAGTTTACTTTTAAGTCCAGAACAGAGAGGTGGCTGCCAGAAGACAGGAAGAGAGCCACTTGGGAATGAAGCCAAATGATTTAGAAATACTGATAAAATTTAGCTGCTTACTCTTTAGCCTTGATATCACTATTATTCTTAGTTTGCATTTCCTATATGCTTCAACTACCTACTTACCTCAAAAGAGCCAACACTGGAGTGGGATAGGGAGAACTGGATCCTGAGGGAAAGAAGCGAAACAAGATAAATCACTAAGAAAGGATAAACACAGTTATTCTAATCAGTCATGCTGTAGAGCTCCAGGCCTTAAGAAGCATCTGTGCAGAGATTTTTTTTAAGCATTTTCACACATTGCATACTGCCATATAGAGAAATACGTGGTTTTCTTGGAGCATTGCTGAGCATCCATGCAAGAGTGCGCTAGAAGGGCTGCAGCCAGCAATTTGAGTGTGCTTCTCCCTCTGTGCTGTTCTGGAAGTCCTACTGACAATTGATTTTACCAAGGACTTGTAGGGTGTCAGGTATTTTCCAAAGATTTTGGTACATCTGCATAATGCTTTCATGTGAGTCTTACCAGGAAGGAAGGATCTGTTCATTGTGTGGTGCTGCTGCTACTGATGGCTTTGTTGCTACTGCCTCTGTTTCCAAATTGAAATACTTATTCCCTAAGTTACTCTTGTATCCAATAAAAGATTTCTGAGTTTCCTCAGCACCAGTACCTGAGTTCTCAAGGCCAGCTCCCAGCATGCTCTAGATTTTCCTCTTTGAAAATTACTGCAGAAAATGCTAACGTTAACGCTGCATGTTCTTAACCCTGTGTCTTTCTTGGGGACTTCTATGAAAGTGCAGTCCCAATTCCCAGTTGTGAGGTCCTGATATACACAGCTTCTTCTCCATGAAATATGACATGTTAGATGTGTAAATGGCCTAGCCTCTGGTTTCCAGCTTTCTGAACCTTCCAAGTTGCAGGACTTCAATTAGTGAATGTCTGCTATAAGAATATCTGCATAGGGGACCTACTGTGCCCTGGACTGCTCTGACATTCTTTAGTGGCACAGGTTGTCTAGAAAGCCATGACATCTTGCCAGCTGGAAAGTGATGAGGGAATCTCTCAGATGATTTATGGTCATCAAAACTGCCCTGTATGCTTCGTTTATTTAGCTCAGAGGGGAGAGTAGATGTAAAAAGAAGGGAAGTCTTCTTCTAAGACCACTTCCCTGCAGCAGTCCACTGGTGGGAAGCCCCTTTGGGCCACTGGACTTGTCAGAGAGAAGCTTCCTGCCTCCTCTAAACTGTACAAGCGCTGCTAGATTAAGCGAATGTAATGCAGGTGAATTTACCAGCAAAACATATTTACAGTTATCTGATCATATGTCTAAACTCCTAATGTTGGGATTGCGAACATTGTTTTCCAAAGGAAATATTTTTCATCCCAGGTTGGATTACCTGTTCAAACATAGCGAGCCCATCAATTTCTGATCAAATATATTCAGAGAAATGCTGGTGTTGGCTGCCGGCAGAATAAAGAAACCATGGATTTCCAGACATTAAAAACCCCAGGACCCTTCCTGTGAATTAGTCACAAATACATAAATACCGTCTTTCCAGTTATGCATGGAAGCTGTTTTAGGTAAATGCAGCTTTCTCATTGCAAGGCTGCACACAGTAAATGTCTGTTTACTTGAATGGCACTGACAAGAGCTGAAATGGGGGTAATGAGATGTCATTAATCAAAGCCATGAACAAGATGCCAAGAGGCATGACTCACACTTGCAGAACTGTCATTCCAGAGAACAAAACCTTGCTTAATCAGAGCCACTATATGTTGGGACTTTTGTCCATCTGGAGGAAAATGTTCTTTGCCGTAGAAATGTCCTATAGGTTAGTTGAGGTCATGCCTACACCTGTGGGTAAGGGGAATCTGCATGTTTAAGGTGCTAGAAATTTGGCATTTTCTTTGTTTCTTGAACAGAGTTTTAAAAGAAGGAAGGAACAAATATATTTAATCCTGAGTTAAATGTCACCTTGTTTGTTGTACTTAACTATGTTCAGTGTGAACAGAGACCGGGTGGTTGAGTCTGGCAGAATGGCCAACACCTCCACAGAGCACCGAATCTCTACCGTGAAGGAATCCTCCTGTAAGCTGATGATAGGGATTTCAGTAGACATTAGCTTCAACATCACTGGGTAGGGTGTAACTGAATATTTAGCTACCTGTAAGATTCAAAGACAAAAAAACAAACAAACAAACAAACAAACAAACCCCCCCACACACAAAAAAAACCCCCGACATTTTTCTCATCAAATGGATCAGAATTGTGCATTTTCTCACTTTTGAATCAATAATTTTTAAGTATTTCCTTATGATGAGATTAAGGACAGCTGTTAACATAAGATTCTTTCAGGTAAGCAGGAAATAAAGGTTTTCTGTGGTGCTAAATTAACAGTATTGGCCACGCAGGAATGCAGTGAAAAGTTCCTTCCACTTGAGGAATACAAATTTTTCCATATTGTTTCAAGAGAAATTGAATCCTTGCTTGTGAAAAGAGGTGATAAATGGACCCTAAATGTGGTATTGAGTTACACAATAAAAGAGCTCAGGAGTCATTCACTTTGAAATTCAGCCATCTCAGGAGATGGGTTCCTCCTCTGGACTGTCCTCAGAGGAGCCTCACTCTGTTCATTGCCTAAAGAGTGAATAGGCTTACAAAGTTCAATATTTGAAACAGAGGGGGTGGAATATTTGCATCAATGCTCATGGCATTTTATGGAGAACATCATAAATGCCTACCCTTGGAGAATTCTTATATTTCTGAGGAAGGAACTTAACATCTGGGAAGCAAACAAGAATGTGAAGTAGTTTGAACTATTAGGCTGATTTCACCCTTCCTCGGCATTTATAGCTTAGGGGTTCTTCTGCTCATTTTTGGTTTCTCACCCTGTCTCAGAAGGCTGGTGGAAACTGTTATAGATATATTAAAATTCGTGCTCAAATAAATATTGCACCTGGGAAATATAACATATATATACACATATGTATGCTTTGGGGGTTTGATACAAAGGGCACCTGCAATCCTAGAAATCTTACTCAGGAATTGAGGAATCAGGTTACTTCATCAGAATGTAGCTTCCACAGGTGTCCACTGAATAGAAGCCTAAATTAGCAAGTGAAGGGGACCTTCTCCTATAGAAATTCTAAGTGAGTCTTGGAGCATCAGAGCCATCACCGGTCCATAGTGATCACAGATAACTGAAAATGGTAGTTCCCGTAATTCCCATAATTTGCCTAGTGTATGAACACCAGTTCCGGTAAATTCACTAGCATGTGAAAAGGAGGTTCCTGTAATTCTTGTTTTACATGTATGGTTCCCAGACGAATATTGTGTATTCCAAGGCAGCTTTTCCAATGAGACAGGCATCTGCGACCACCAGACAGAGGACCAGAGAACTAAATGAATATTCGAGTACTCGACATATAGTATTCTTCTGACACCAGAGGACCATACGAATATTCACCGATGAAGAAAGGAACAAAGGACAAGTAGCTTGGGGCAAGAAAAAGAGTATAAAACCTGGACTCTAATGAATGGACTTCGTGAACTCACCAGTTCTGATGCGCCAGGGGATCAGAGCTGCGTTCACCCAGAGCTGAGACCCGGGCTCAGCCCTGTTCCTTTGATTCATGGCTGGCAAATTTAATGATCCGATTCGCGAGATAAATTATACTTTTGTTGCCCTGTAATTTGGCTCTTGCAAATTATTTGATTTGGCATAATTTGGCTTTTTATCTATAACAAAACCATGCATGCTCATATTCTCTGTCCTGTTATATTCATCTCCTTCACCTAAAATAAATGGAAATCCTGTGCATCTGCCTTGTCTGTTCCATAGGAAGTAATGTTTCCTGTCCATCTGTTAGCTCATTTTCCTGCACATGGTCCCTTCCCAGCTTTTCTTCTCATCAGTCACAGGCCAGCAGCAAAGTAAAGAGAATTATGCAGGTTTCGGGAGGAGAAAGGCGACTTTTCTGAGCTGAGACCGCTCTTGGATGTCTCTCAAAGCAGGACTCATGACTGGAAGCTTCTTCCTGCATGGAGCTGGTTTTAGGTAGTAATAGCTGTGGCTTGGGCACGGTGCCCAGAGAAACGATTGATGTGCAAGGTTATGGGCCAAGATTATGTTTAGTAACAGTGCAAGTCATTCAACTCATCATGGGGTGGGATGTGACAAGGCCCATCTGCTCTGCTGTTACAAGATGCACGTGTGCCCGCTTTTCCAGTGCAGGAGCCCTGCTGGCCCTTGGGATACACCAGTAGTGAGGTGTCTTGACACCCACACTGGGTGGCTTCCCTGAGACTTTGTGAAAGTAATGATACTCACCTCAGGGTTGACACTGCTAAATATCTCTGTGTTTATATTAAAATAGCAGCAAGCCTGCAGGAAAAAATAAAACAGAGAAAACAAATGAGTTACCAGATTTGACCTTCATGGTCAGCTTTTCTCTAAATGCATTATTACAGTAATTTCAATTAATCTTTGATTTTGTTCCTCTCAGAAATATTCCTAAGAGACTCGGTATACTTAAAGCAGCTTCCCAATAATACATGCCAAAATAATCCCTCAGAAAGCAAATTCTTAACGTCATTATAGTTTGGGCTGCAGTCTATAGGTTTTGGGACTTACTGAACCTCCTTGCAGTTGGGTTAGCCAAGTCAAGCAGCCTTCAAGCCACAGATGCTGTGCTTTGACATATGCTTTGCTTACAAGGCCCCTGTAGTACTTTCATTCTAAGAAGATCCCTAACAAAGCAGCTGCTGAGGCTGCAAAATTCTCCAAAGCTGATCTCTTGGACTGTTAGAGAAGTCTGTGCCTCAGGTCTACAAACCCTTTATTTTTTGTAACAACGTAGGCAGTATTTGGTTCTTGGCTCAGTGGAACTTGGCATGCCTGGGTGTGGCCTAAGGCATCTATATAGAATGTAAGTAAAAGAGAATAACAATACCCTAATATTTATAATCTCCTGTCTCAGGACTCTACAGACCAACTGAGAGCTTTATACGGCTACATACTGACATCTGGCAGGTCAAAGCCCTAACTGAGCATTACTCTGACCCCATTCCTCTGTGTCCTGCTCACCTCCTCTGCAATGGTCATGTTGAAGGCCCCTGCGGTGTAGTAAGCAAATGAGGAGGTCTGAAAGAAATACTCAGAGAAGGGAAGTTACAGCATGGAGTCACTTCGGTCTGGGATCATGAAGGAAGATCCCATGTAGGGAGAGTCAGTGTTGTCTCCAGCTGGAAAGGCTACGCCCTAAAAGTTATTGTCAGAGATAAAAAAAACCAGAGCCAAAATACAACTTTACCATGACTGCAGACAATGAATGCTACTTTCCTTGACTTTGCCCTGGCTATTTATTTGGTATATAAATGAGTATGCAGGCTTGGTGCTTTCAAGCAGGTGGTGAAGGCAAGTTCCAGCATTTGGACATCTTCACAGATGAGACTCAAGATCTGTCTTTTGCGATACTGGTCACCAAGGACAGTCAGCCACCTCAGATCACCGTCTAAATTAAGGGTCTAAATATTGCATGAAGAGCATGACTTGTGGTCCTCCTTTTTGAAAAGCCTTACTTTCTCCTTTCCTCATCTCCAGGAGGAATTAAAATCTGAGAACTGCTGCTTAAGAGCTATCCAATGGTCTCAATTACAAAATTGATCTGTAAAACCAGAGGTCTTTCTTGGTCAAAATCAGTGCTGTATTCTACCCAGAATCAAGTTGATAACTTGTGCAGACAAAAGGCTTATGAGAGAGGAAAGTTGTGTCAGAAAAACCTAAAATGCCTATGTTGTCTTCTGCATTAGCCATCATATTGGCCAAGCCTGTCAGATCTAGTAATTCCAAATGCATACAGATGAAACGAAAAAGTAAATCAGTAAACTGATTGAAAGTGATGAAGATATTTAAAAGTTTAAAGTTTTTTATGTCCATTTTATTAGTTCTGTTTCTGTTTAATCTCAAATGTATTTTGCCTGTCTTTATTTTCTCATCTAGCTCTAAAGTTCCTGTTGTCTTTTAAGGACTATCAAAATGCTTACAAAGTGCTGAATCACAGTAGGTGACCACTCCATTCAATCCTCACTTGCTGGAATTACCAGTCTTTGTATATTTCCCCACTTATGTGGAAGAGTAGCTCTTGGAACAGCCATGATTTTACATCTTTAGTTTGACTCAAGTCCCTCCTGAAAATCTAGCTGCTGCAATACTCAGAAGAGTTTTACAGCAGCTGCAGAGCTGGTGTGCTGAGATCAGTGTCTACCACACAAGCAGATGCTAACTTTTTATTCCTTTTGGTTTCTACCTCTCTTATTTCCCTGTTGTCCTTTTTTTAATACTTAATTTATAGGATCTTTGTGACAAGACTGTCTTTTCATTCGGCTTTTTTAGAGCACCAAGCACAAGGCAACTTAAACTTAATTAAGGATCACAGATACTATATTAATGACAACTACCCTCAATCAAATCACCTTATACAGAAAGGCAATGAAGTCATTTTAGAATCAGGAACTAGTCAGATTTTAGTTTCAGTACATAAGGAGACTTTTTCCTTAATTTGAAATAAACTTTCAAGTCTACAGACTCAGCAACATTCCTTGGGCTCCCATGCTTTTGAAAGGGTCTTCTGCCCTCCCATTCAAGAAGCTAAGGACTTAATTCTTGCTCTGATAGTCTTGCTCTTTCTTCTCCTCTCTCATCTGACACCAGACACATCTAGTTAGTCCCACGTATAGAAATATTACCCTGACTGAATGAACAATGAAGTCCCAGCTATTAATCAACAGTGAGAGAAAGATGAGGTTTAATAACTTTTTTCTTTCCTTTCCCTTTCTCTTCTATCTTGCTTAGTCTTTAACTGCACTCTGTTTTTTACAACCAGCTCAACAGCAGTTTAAAGAAAAGGATGTGGCTTTTAAATAATTCATTGCACAACAGGATTGTTACAAATTATTACTGTAACAAATGCAATAATGCTTTGAAATGTCTGTCGTCTCAGATAGTGAGCCTTTATGTTCAGAACAACAATCATGGTCATCTTAGAAAGTGTCTCATAGAATAATGGAACCCTCAGCAATGCAGGCAAACAGCACTAGAGGCAACTACCTTTAAGTCCAGGTCAATGAATGGTTGGAATACTGCTGGCAAGCCACTTAAGGAGTAGTCTATTTCAGCCAAATCATCAATTTGCATTACAGCTGTAAGAGTAGTAGGTAAGACACAGAATATTACAAAAAAACACAGAAATAATTTTATGTGTACATAGTTACAATCACATAATTTTATGTATACTTAAAACTAAATCAGTTTCTGAAAGGGAATGATATAAATTGTTCCAGAGAGTAGGGAAAAACACAACCAGGGACCTCCTAATATGCATTCTGATCTAAAATTTGATGTTTATACTGAGACTTTCTGTAAAGAGCCTTCTCTAGTTTGTCTATTGTTTTCTCATTGTGGAAAGTAAGTTTGGTCTAACCCAAAAAAGGAGATGGCCATATCAGCGCCTCAGGGCATAAGAAGGTGTTGGGATTTCTTGTCAAGCAGTTTTAAGAGCATCCCAAGTACCTGTAACTTGCAAGTACTTTCCCAGAAGAAGGGTGCCTGATCTGCTTAGATACCTGTGTTTTGCACATGATATCTGACCAACACTTCGGCTGTCTTAAATGCCTGGCAAATCTAACCCAAAGTGGTCCAAGTGGGAAGGTTTTTGCAAAGGAGCTTTTCCATTTTGTCTCTGGCAAGTCTGATAAATAGACAAGTAAAACTTAATTTCCAGTCAGGCTAGGAGAACAGGCTTCAGCTTGTGAAGTGCTGTGTGTGCAGGAGGACTTGGAGCATGGTAAAGGAAAACTGCCTCAGCATCAGTACTGTGCGGCCTCTAAGTGGCCTTTCTCACAACAGAAGTGCACACTGCCACACTTGCAAGTTGAGAATTGCTACCAAGTCCTTGGCTCTTAGAAACACATATTTCTTGCTCAAGTAGCCCAGCCTTTAGTTAACTGTGGTTCTGTATGCAAGGGAGCAGATGGAGCAGAGGGACTGATACCACTCCTGGAGGCATTGCTAAGCAGCTGCTGTTAAGGAAGGGGCAGAATTTCACTGATCAGAAGAGAGAAAACAGAAGGAGAAGGTATCACTGACAACTCACCATTCAGTGATCAGAGGTCTCCATCTATCCACTGGATCCCAGCTCTGATATTGGGACATGACTGCAATAAAAGCACACTCAAGTTATGGCCTGATTAGCATGGATGTATAAGCACCTCTTACATGTGTGCTAGCAGATCTTTCTGCTGCATGACACACATTGCAGCATTTGTTTATCAAAACGCCTAATCTAGCTTCTCTTCAGCTAACTGGATCCCCAAGGTTTCTGCTTGGTGCAATGCAAGTGTGTTGTATGTCAGAGCTGAAAAAAAAGAGGGAAGTTTCCAGAGGCAGCCTGGTGGGGGTGACAGAACCACAGCCTTAAATAGTGTAAGGACAGATCTCATACTGGTGTCACAGGAGAGATCTCAGAATTGTGGAATCATTTAGGTTGGAAAAGACCCTTTAAGATCAGCGAGTCCAACTGTAAATCCCTGAACAGAATGACAGCCATCTCAAGCTCTGTTTCCTCTCAGTGGCCCTGGGCAGGCTGTCACCAGAGCTACTCACCCCTTTGCTACAATGAAGTTGAAATGTCATACTATCAGTTGATATGCTATAATTTCTCTATGCATTGCCCAGTATATGTTTTGTCTGCCAAGCATAAAAATGACCCAAGCCCCAGGATGCCTGTAGGTACACAGGCAGGGACTTATTCTGCATTGGAATGGAAAAATAACATTTTCCATCCCTACTGCTGTCGTGGTTGAACATAGCTGTGTCAGTATCTTGGCTATGAACCTGTCACTTTATCTGGAATCATTTCTGGCTGGCAAAATGATGACTGTGCTGATCAGACCAGAATAGGACTATTACAGGATTATTTTTCAAATTCTTCCTTTGCCAAGTTCACAGCACTGACTTGTGAATGCTATCCTCCTTACACCCCTCCCCTATACAATGTGAAAGGCTTACATTAGTGACCAAGCTCCTGTGAATGGGTTTCTTCAGATACCTGATAAAGAAGTTATGCAGGAGGCTAGAGGGAAGGAAGAAGGCAATTAATGGGTCAAGTACTATGGTCACTAAGAGGAAATCAGGTATCTCTGCAGAACATGAATTTAATGGCCTCTTAGTATAATATTCTACTACACATGGGAGCTTTTTGAAATGTAAAAACTGTCAGAGAGCCGCCATTTAAAAGATAATTTCAGCACTTTGCATCTCAGCCTGGGTTAATTAATATTTATAAAAAAAGGATTTCTTCAGAAGACTACCATCTTATATGTACAAAATAGTCTCTGCACTAGGAACTTCCAAAAGAAGTAAAAATAAACAAACAAGAACAACCCCCCAAACAGGTGACAAGAGTGGCATTCAGACAGTGAGAGAAATACAAGAAAATAACAAGATACTGTTTCATGGGCCTGTATCCAGAGACTTAACAGACAGTCTGGTTCTGTTCAATTTTGATAGCACAGTGAGTAGGAAGAGTGAAGCATAGTACAACCTTGTAACTTCTGCCTAGAGTTGAAGATTAGAGCAGAAGTTTGAAAGTGCTGAAGATTGTTTGATTGATTCTGTCTTTATCTTCTTGGATAAAGGGATTGTTTGATTCTGTCTTTATATTCTCCTGTGTGTAAATACAAGGACAGATATCAATGTTGGTCATTTTAATGCTGTACTGGGGCCCCGGTTCTCACCTGTGGTGCCTTATGATGCCTAAAAGCAGTTCTGTGTGCCCTAATTTGTAAAGTTGTCTCTGTGCCATTCAGTGACAGTTATTTTGTGAGAGTGTTTATACCGATTTCTTCCACTTACTCAGTTTTCCCATTCAGCTTGATATCTACATCACCAGAAGTTGTCCGGCAGCTGGTGAGGGCTATTGACATAGGGCCTGCATTATCCAGGGGTGTTGAAAAGATTGCGGTAACAAACACTTTTCAAATGTGCACTGTGCCTCTACTACTGTCTTTGCTGCATCAAGTGAAAATAAATAAAAACTGAAAAAACCCCACCTCTTCACTATGGAATTGCCTGGTAATGTGGACCCACGGCCAGTCCTGGTCACTGCCATTACTATGCTTTGCTTGCCTGTGTTGGATGCTTGCCAGTGAGGGCACTGTGACTCCTGCTGTGTCACCCCCCTCAGCTCCCAGGACCCACCTTCCCCCTGCATCAGCCCTGCTGTCCCTGGCAGAAGTGCAGATCAGAGACTCCTGTAATTCAGTCAGTTTAGCAATACAGGTAATACGGGGAAGAGGAATTTCTTTCCTCTGAAACAGCCTGGGACTAGGAAGGTATGGGGACTGCTCTAAGGATATTGGCATTTCCTCATCCATTTTCCACCAGCTTTTGAACTGTATCTCTTGGTGGCATAACAGAGGGTTTCTAATAGTGTGACTGCACTATGATGGTTTATTATGCTGGACTGTGAACACAATACAGTTTTTCTAAATGTGTCATTAGCTGGTAGGCTGGACAATGACAGCATTCAGCTAGAGCAGCAGTCTGGTGCTATTTGCAGCAGTGCTTCTCAGCCATGGGCTCTTTATCAGCGCTGATGTCTGAGGGCGCAGGGGCTGTCTCCCACCGGCAGGCCTGTCAGAAGCACCAGTCTGTGCTCCTGGGTTACTGCTGCCAGCTGATAAAGAGCACCTTTACAATGAAGGGGTCACGAGAATAAACTAAAATTTGCATTTTTGTATTATCCATCAAGAAAAAAAAAAACCCAGAACATGCAAAGCTATACATACAATATCCAGGTCCTTATGTTCCAGTTCATATTGATGGTTAGAGAAGCATTTCCAATCACCAGTTTTATCGCAGACCCTGGTAGGAGGGAGACGGAAGCACTGGGTAATTCAACAGCAGTAACATGTATCCTAGTGCATGAGAGAGAAAAGGGAGAGAAAAAAATTTTAAAAAATGGATTTAACAAGTCAAAATGAACACAAAACAAGATTCAAATTCCAGTCAAACACAATTTTCCCCCAGAGAGAATACGTACCTTGAGATGCTGTATTTGACATTACCAAGCCCAAATTTCTCATGGCCAGCCAAATCAGGGAAATGCTCCTTCTCCATATTCTGCTTCAGGATTTCCAGCCCAAGTTCCTTGGCTACAGGAAAACAATGATCAGTTCAGTTGCCTTTGATAGTGCCTGGGAGTTTAGAGTTATGTGTTTCTGACTTAGGAAATGTGATGGACACAGAATCAGCAAGAAGGTGGTATCTCATTTGAGACATGGCAGTGCTATTTCAGGTCTCCTAGTCATGGCAAGAGCTGAACAGTTCAGTATCTGAGGTCAGATGAACCTTGATATGATGCACAATGCTGTCAAGCACCTTACTGACTTTGCTCTATTGTGCTCTTAAACTTTCCTTTATAGCCTGCCACGGGGTCATTTACTCCCACTGCCCTCTTTCCTTTGTCATATCAGTATTCAAGTCAATGCCACTAGCAGCTCTTGATGAGAACATCACACATACCATACTCCAGCCCCTTCTGGGTGATCCTCACTTTTGGAGTCCAGGATTGGCACTCAGTTGCCCACTGAGCAAACTTAAGAGGAGGAGAGAACAGCAAATCTTCAGCATCTTCCTAGTTTTTTACAGGACCTGTTAATAAATATTTATAATGATAGCAGAAATTCATGCTGTGTCACTTGGTGGTTGTACTCCTTTCCCCCCTTACCCTGGACACCAGCTTTCTCTCCAGAATGAAGAAAATGGAAAGCCCAGCAACCCTGGCAGAGAAGACTCACTCTCCACAAACTTAAAAAAAAGTGAGCTCTATAGGGTAGAGGAGAAAAGTCAACTTATTCACTGCCATAGAGACTGGGGAAAGTGCTTGGGATACGTCCATCTGGACAAACATTGAACTTTTAGGCTGTAATTTGGTGGCTCTACAGGATTCACCACAGGACTGGTGAATGAGTGAAGCCCATGCCCATCCCAGGGGCTCCTGTGACAAGATTTAAACCATGATAGCGCTATCTGTATAAATCACAGACTGCATGTAGGTTTCCCAGGGAGATTGAGAGAAGCCACACTGATAGAGAAATTTTAAACAAAACTGGACAAAATCAGAGATTTTTTTTCCTCCCAGAGCTGGGAACAGCCTTCTACAGAGTTATTTGTCATCTGGGACTGACCTGGCAAACAGGTCACGTTATTAAGGCGTTCCTAATTTCCAGCTACTGCACTGGATTATAAACAGCTGAAAGTACTGGAGAGTGCCTTTTCTAGCATTATTTCTACAAATAAAATTTCTTTAGTTACCACAGGGCTATGAAAGAGCTGGAATTAAACCATCTATTAGCAGACAATTGCCTCTTCCCTAATACCTGAAAAATTGTTTTGAAATTGCTGCATCTTTCACTAGCTGCTTCATTACTAGAGGTAACAATATACTTCAAACCACTAGAATATTTTTAGTCATGATCACAATATAAACAATCTCCAAAATGATGAGAGAATATTGACTTAATTTTTTAACAGTTTCAAGCAATCCTGCAGAACATCTTTGCCTCTTAGTATAACTAGTATTTTCTTTTGAAATTTTAACTGACAGATATGGAGAGATGAAAGAAACACACTTCATATGCAAAACAAAAACAAAGGACTGGAAGGAAATGTGTTTTTAGCATATGCATAGTTCTCAAATTTTAAAAATCTCAAAATTTAACCAGATTTAGCTACATCTATCACTTCCCAACAAAGCCACTCCTCGACAAAGAGTAATCACTACATATTTGTTTCCATACCTCTCCTCTGAAGGCTGAAGACAAGACCTTTGCTGTAGCAGACCACAGGGCTGAGGATGTTGCAGGGAAAACCTTCTGCAGCCATGAGCCCATCATTTAAAGGAAAGAACTGTGGGCTTGAAGAGAGCAAATTGCTATCACCTTCAGTGGTATCACCCAGGGAGTGGCCTCTGATAACCACATCCCAAGCTGCTTTGGGTCTCCCAGGTAAAATCTATTAAATTTCATTTAGGGATAAGCAGAGAACAATGTAAAGTGTTGGCTGGGGGTGCTCAGGTGCCAGAATGCAGAGTTTGGGGTGGCATGCTGCCTTTGTGGCAGATGGTTTCAGCACTGGATTTTCAGATGAGGAGGAAACCCCAGTAGGAATTCCAGTATTTCCACAGGACAGATATTCATAGCCATGTTTGTACTGTAAAATAAGTAAATTAATGTGCCATTGGTATGAAAAACAGATGGAAAACAAGTCCTATCTGTCTGAAATTGCTCAGGATACAGGAAACCATAAACAATATAGTATTTGTATTATAACACATATATATATATATATATATATATATATATATATATATATATATAAATGCACACAGACACTACAGTGTATATATCTGGTACAAATATATACTATCAAGTCCTTGCAGTCAATATTTTCTATTTTTTCTGTTTTCTTATCCAGTTAACCAGTACTTCAGCTAACCAGTACTACTTGGCTTGTCAAGGAGGTGATTTAATCAATTGCAAGTACCAAGCAAATGCCCCCATGCACGGGACACTTTGCTGGACAATCTGAGTCACTTCATTGTGCAATCCAGGAATAATAAAGGTAGATACACTTGTCAGTCAGCCAACAAATGCTCATACTTCACTCATATTTAATATTGACACGGGGACTCACTTGCATAATAATTTCATTATTCATATCTCTGGCAACTGATCATGAATATAACTCACACCCTCAGTTACATAAACCTCTATACATTTTCTGATATCAGGAAGGGACACCAGTCTAATTGAAAACATCAATTTCTTTGGAGTTCTTCTTCCATTCTTTTTCTAGTCACTCTTCACCTACCAAAGAACACAAAGAATTGGAAGCCCTGCTATGACTTACTGCTATTTGGTTTCGGGATGCCATTTTTTAGTATTCTATCAGAAAGCGGGATAAATAAACTGATTCAGCTCAAACTGTGCAAGCCACATTTCTATCCTGAACTGAACTTTCTGTGGTATGACTTCTGTAGAGTAGTTTCCGTTCCAAACACTTTTAATGTCTCCTGGTTGAATGTCTCTGTTGACACAGATAAAAGAAAAAATACAGCTACCATTTTACAAATATTAGAGGTATGGAATTATTTGAGGATTGATACCCTCAAAGAGCTGCAGCTACTCACAATCAAAGAACAACTTCTGTATGATACAGAGGCCAAGGACAGCCTTGGCTGCAGGGAGCATGAGACTGTGAGGTTTCAGGTCCTGGCAGAAGCAACAAGACAAAGAACAGAATTACAACCACAGACTACAGATGAGACCTGCTTGGCAGGATCTGTGGGAAGTTGCCCTGGAGAGCAGAGGCCCAGAAGAGCTGGCTAATCTTCAAGGGCAGCTGCCTCAGAGCATAAGAACTGCCATTAGAATGTTCAGACAGTTCAGCAGCTGTGGCAGAAAGCCAGCATGGAGAACGTGGAGCTCCTGAGTGAACCTAAATGTAGGAATGTGCCCCCTATGGACAGAGGGACAGAACTATCCTCTGTCTCCCAAAAAGGAAAGAGCCCAGAAATTTCTCTACCTCAATGAAATGGTGAAAAGCCACCTCATAGGGCCTTAGGGACTTCACCTTGAACTTAAGGACAGCTAATTGGACAGGAGCCAAGAAGTCCCACGTGGGCCATTTAGTAGAAAAAGAAGAGAACAAAGAAGCTGATGGCTTTTGTGAGGTGTTTTACCAGGAGCACAGACTTGCTGCACCTGGCTCGGTTTTTTTTCTGTTTGTTATTTTGCCTTTTATTAAGCATTTTTGTTTCCAACACTGCAGCAGCAGCCATCCTGCTTATTTTTATGCCTCCAAGGGAAGCTGAGCTATCTTGGGTGTATTATGTTGGTTTTGAGAGCTTCTTAGACCTGGCTCGAAAAACCAAACATAATACCTAAATACAAAAAGGAAGCATGCAGAAGATGGAAACTGAGACCAGCTACTTGGAAAGAACACAAACATTTTGTTTGCACACATAGGAATGAAATCAGGAAAGCCACAGCTCAGTTGGAGCTGAAGGACAACAGGAAAGGTTTCTGCAAGAATACTGACAGCAGAAGATGAGTGTGGGTTTATTGCTCAATAGGATGGGGGACTAGTGACAAAAGACACAGAAAAGGCCACTTTTACTAGCAAGGTTGTCCTCTGGCCTGCACCAGCAGGTGTGACCAAGGGGGCTGGAGAACATTAACTACAAGGAAAGTCTGAGAGATTAGGTTGTTCACCTTGGAGAAGAGAGGGCTTGAAAGGCCATTTTGTTGCATGCAAATTTTGCAGAGACTACAGAGAAAATGGAGCCAGACTCTTCTGGGAAGTGTGTAGTGAAAGTACAAAAGGCCACAGAACATACTGGAATATGGGAAATACTGATTAGATACTACGGAAAAAAAATTACTCTAAAGGTAGTTAAATAATGAAACAGATTGTCCTGAGAGATTGTGGAATCTTCATCCTTGGAGGGGTTCAAGACTCAACTGGACAACATGCTCAATAACCTCATCTAATTAGTCCTGTTTTGAGCCAGTGTCTGAACTAGATGATATTCTATAATTACATGGCAATTCACAGAGATTTGTAGATCTGTTCCCACTCTCAGAGTCCAGTTACAAAAGGACAAATTGTGAAATATTTACAAAGGATAAGGTCTCACTCCATACAAAAAGTTTTGCTAACACTAAAGGAGATAAATTGAATTATGCAAGAACTGGCTTTTAATATTAAGAAAATTTATTTTCTACAACTCTAGTGAAAAGAACCAGTCACCACTTCTCATCAGGCTGTAGCAAGTTTTCCAAAGCATCAATAATAATTAGCTACACTCACTGTACTTAAACACAACAGATTTGCTTTGTGAAAAGTGCTTAAGAAGATTTTAGTAAAACATTAAAAATAGTGATGAAAAGCCATGCTTCTAATGTTGTAGCATCTACTCCCTATAAGACAACCGAAGGAAGACTACATTTTTCTCTTATTGTTCTTTAAAAGTTAAGGACATCAGCAGTGGCTGTGAAGGTCCTCCTCCAGCTGATAGTGAACATCAGTACAAATAACCAGATGACCCTAATGAAAGAAAAACATATAAAATGTTTTTTAACCCACCTTAAATTCAGGTGGGTATATTCAGGTACAGTACTCTGGGGCTTGTTCCCATGGTAAGACCCTCAGCGGGGTGTGGTGTTACATTTTAGTGAAATGGTGTGCTCTGTCTCACCCCTTGAAAATGCACGATTTATTCCAAGCTGTGATCCTCCCCTGCAGTATCATGTATCTGTAATCCCATTGGCCCAAGTCTTATTCCGCGCCCACTTTGAATCTCCCTCTTAAGCTGTGTGAGGAAGATGAGACGCCCTCTTGGCCCCTTTTCTCTCTAGGCTCTCCCTCTCTCTCCCTCCCTCCCCCTTCCCCCCTTCTCCCTCAGAAACCATGCTTCTCCCGGGGGTGGGACTCCCAATAAACTGCCCGGGGATCCCCCAAATGAACTGCAACAGTGGGGCAGATGGCAAGAGTGGATTTGTGCCTCCTGAACTTTAGTTAACTTTAGGGTAGGAATGGACTCTGATGTAGGTTAATACAACTCTCCAAAAGACTGAGGACACTTACCACAGAGACACTCTGCCCATGAGCCTTCTTAGAGAATGGTCAGAGAAACGAGGACTCAGGCACTCAATGCTCCTAAGCCTGGCTGGGGATAGTGCTGACCTTGTCATGTCCCCATGATGGCACCCCAAAAGGCTGATGGGCCCTTTACAACCTAAAACTGATAGTAAAACTGATAGGAGCGGGGGGGGGGGGGGCTCATTTTGGGTTCAGAGATTGCATGTTATATCCAATGTATAGTGAAAGCTTTACTATTTACAACATTTAGAGAACATTTACCCACCACGGGAAAATGCACCAATTCACAGGCCTGAAACAGAAGCAATAGTCTATAAGAGGAAATTTGGCTTCTCACCTGATTAATTTTTATTACGGGTCCAGTCAGGCTAGTGTGGGTGAAATTAAGAAGAGGAAATCCTTTCCCTAGTTTATCTTCAAAAAGGACAAATACATTTGAAAGTAATAATAAAATGCACTTAAGAAGAATTTTTCTCAAGGAACTCAATTTGTTTGCAGTTTCCCTTTATTTAGCTGTCATGGCTCTCAAGGGAGCTATTATTCATAAGTATAAAAGGCAAAAACCATGCAAAAGAGTTGCATATAAACCTCTTACAATCTCTCAGCTGTCTGATACTGGGATCTGCCTGCCTTTGTTCCTCTTCTGGTATCTCTCCCTCAAAATCTGGTTTCTGCTGTTTTCCATTCTGACTTACTGTCCCATCTTTATTTTCTTCTCTACTTGATCCTCTCAGCCTGTGGGTTCCTCTTATCCTCATCTATTTCTATTTTCCTGGATCAAACCCCAGCTTTTTTCTTATTTGCTTTTCTAAACATCTGACTTTTGATTCCCAACCTTTCATTCTCTTTCTTTTCTTCTCATTGATAACTCAGCTTTTCCCTCAGAAGTCTTCTCACCTCTGTTCACCTCAGAGGCACCTTCTGTATCCTCCCACCTGCTTCTCTCTGCCACCACCCCCTTGTTCCTTGTCCCTTACTCCCTGCATCCCATAGAACTGATTTTCTACTCTGTCCTGCCTGTAGCAGCAGGGGAGGTGATAAAGTTTGAGATGTTACCCTGAAGCCCAAAGATGCGCATGTGCTCTGCGCTTCCTCAGTTTGGGCCATTCTCTGGTCATGGCTTGACTCTGTCAGGACGAGACTCAAGGCAGTCTCAGCTCTGCTGCCACACTGCATTCAGTGAAAATGGAACCCTAGCTCAGTGTTTGAAAGGGAGCACACACTTACTCTGTGCCAGCCCCTGATCCATATGGCTGAATGACTAGGATCGAAGTCCAGCACAGAGTAAACCTGTCCAGCTGTCACCAAATGGAAAAAAAACCTCCCATAACAGAGTCTTTAAAGCTGGGCACTCCCTTTTATGGTTTCAGTCTTGCTTTCCAACCAGGTGTGCTTAGGAACTGGCTACAGTCCTTACCATTGATTGCTGGAATTCTCTGTAAAGCATAAGACAGAAAATTCTCCACCAGTGACTTCTGTTGTGAGAGAATAAGAACATTTGCTGATTAGTGCCTGATGTCTATGAGGTTGTAGCTCAATGAGGAAAATGGAGGGCTAGGATCAAAATGACAAGCGAAACAATCAGAGAAGATCTTGAGAGAGAAAATCTCAGCCAAAAAAAAAATTTATGTTGGTTTAAGTTGCAGCTGAACAATGCAAAATATGCATGGCAAAAAGGTGTCCATGTTTCATGCAATGAATTAAATTGAAGGGTTTTTTTTCTTCATGTTAAGTACCTGGGATGAACCTTAACTTTAGGAATGAAATATGCTAATTTCATTCCTATGAAATGAAATATGCTAATTTCATTCCTATGCTATGCTCATTTCAGCTGGCAGGACTCAGTTCTCAGAAGTGAACAACTCTCTGGATGGAAGAACTGTCCTGTGCTTATGCTCTGTCTCAATGCCACTGTGATCAGTGTCTTTCTCCCTTTACTTAAAGATGTGGGTTGGACTGAGCTGCTGCAGAGTCTCACTGAGCATTTCCAAGTCTACAGTGAGTGATCAAAATAGTGACCATGTGTTTTTTTATTCCCCTTTTAAGCTCCTGATTTTATTGTATTTGGTTGAAATGATTTAAGATAATTCCTGAAATGGAGCTGAAGCCTGATTTTGTATTCACTCCAACTACTACACATATTCCATCCAGCTGTGAATTCTGTCTGAACCTAGGCAGACTATATAACATTTTGAGCCTCTGATGACGAAAAAACCCAGCACTCTCCGAGATATCTCCTCTTACTGAAAAGAAAAAGAAAAGCAGAGAATATAGAGTTTCAAAACACAAAGAGCGGTGGCAGATGATATCCCCAAGACAGACCAATAATTGTTCACAATAAGTTCAGAAGAATTTCTTTTGTCTCTGAAGGGCTCAGCTACCTTTCCTAGGCACTGAAACCATCAACTTACATCAGGGAAACCAAGACTGGAGTGCAGCCGGGAGAACTGGAACCTGAAGTAAAAAAAAGTAAAGGAAGAGGTTTTACTAGAGGCACAAGTTATGCATACTGCTTGAAGATTCATTTGTGGAAATTCATACTTATTTCATGCTGATTCACACATTTAACTTTGACAAAGGCTCTTCAATTCCCAACAACTTTTAATTAAAAAGTTAGTTTTTTTGTTAGTTAGTTTTTTTTGTGACAACTACAAATGAATTCTAGAATCACCAGGCTCTTTCTGATACTAATCTCTTCCTATGGCCATGTGTAGTCCAGTGCTGTGACTATAACACTTGGGAAATCAAATTTTTCTGGTAATTTCCTGGAATGGCTGAACTACACCTTCATCAAATATTCATTATGATTTGAATAAACTCATATCCATTTCTAACTATTATGATTTGCTAACTTTTCCCACTGATGCCTGTAATGAATCCTTGGTTCACTGTACATATATTCCTGGGGAAAAACAAAGTTTTGAAGAACAGGAGAACACATTTTTGTGTCAAAAGCTCTAAGTGAGTAGCTCCATTACTTCTTAAACTTATACTGACAGGCTCTGATCATTTAAAGTCCTCTTTTCCTGTTAAAAGGTCCAGTGACCAAAACTAAGAAAAGACTGCTCATATTTTTCTTTAATGAAATTATAATAGATTAAAAATTGTCATAAGTTCTGGAATTCTAACCCAGCTTGATGTATAGAGCTAACATGAAGAAACACTGATGTAGGCGACTTGTCTGAAAGTCTTTGCTTCTGCCCATCTGATTCATTTATGGAGAAGGGCTGTAAACCCAGCCCTACTTGAAGTGTGAATAAAATGTGTTGTAACACAGCTGAGAACAAGCACAACTGCAGGAAACCACAAAACCAGCAAGACCTAAGTGAAATCTAAAACGCTCTGAGCTTTGATTTAAACTACAGACACCTTTCTGCTCTCATTTGTTTGATGACATGCTGCTGCAGTGTGTGCTATGTAGTCTCACTTCTTCTTGCCCCTCTCATGAAGGCATATGGAGAACTATAGGGACAGTAGTCCTGCGGGGAATTTGCACTCCAGCACTTCTGTTTATGATGTTCAGACTTTGCAGCAACATTCAGAGGGTTTTGAGTAAAGTGCTGAACTTGATTCTCCAAAACCATCACAGACTGAAACAGATGCCTTCAAGATAACCAATAAATTGAATGTTGTCACCTGGAAAGGCATTTAAGCTACAGAAAGGGGGAACATCATGGGGCACGAGAGACATGGTTGTTCCACAATATTATTATATTTCATCTCCAAGATTTAGACTAACCAGTTGAAAGTATTGTGGAGCTCCTATGAGAAAGAAGGTAACTAATATTCTTTTTCTCATGGTGAAACAAGCACTGTCAGGCTGACACAAGTTCTATTGTATCCTAATGTAGGGATAATTAATGCTTCTTTCTGATTTTTTCTTGGTTACCTCTTCAGAAGTAATGAGATAATCAACTTCTGTTTGCTTATATTCAAATTGGCTCTGGTACTGGCTGTCTGCAGGGAAAAAAAACAAAGCAGTCTTCTACCACTGTATGCACAGATAGATACTGTCTTAGATACAGGCACAAATGCAATTGCTTTTGTGATTGGAAACACATTGTCTAAACTTTTTGTGTGGTCAATACATATAGATTGTGAAATCATTTGTGAATTTGCTGCTTTCTGCCTGCAACTGAGATTGAATGAACAGTGATAACACTGCCCTGATTGCCTCTTTATCTTTAGGATCATTTAAGTCCTTGAATGGCTGACATAATTGGTTCACTTGCAATCTAATGAAAAGATGTCTGGGGACACACTTAACTATTTCATAACACAGAGGTTAGGAACACTGGGCATCAGACAGTAACATTCTTATATATTACAATTTATTCTTGACTAGTTACTCAACCTCCCACATGGAGAAAAGGGCTCTCTGCACCTGCCTATTAAATCTATTAACTTCTATAATGTGTGGTGTGTGTTTCCTTCCTGTGAAATGCCGCAAAACAGCGTGCATATTTGTGGCAGACCAGTATATGCTATTTTATGCTAATCTCTAAGATTTTCAAAGGACCAGGAAGATTAGTGTGTGATTTGTTCAGCCCCAGCACTGAACGTAATCTTCTAGCTCCCTTTTACTTATTAGATTCCCTGCAAAGATATACTGGGTGGCTGAATTTGGCAGAACAGCCAACACTTCTACACAGCCAGTGATCTGTAGGACACATCTGCCTGCATTTAAACTGACTGCAGGAGGTGATGTAGCTATCAGCCTCAGCAGCACTGGGTCTGCTGCTATGTAACGCCAAGCAATCTGGGCAGGTTCAAAGAGGAAAAAACTGCTGAGGGCAGAGTTAAGCTTTTCTCAAGCTACAGTTCCTACAGCTGCATTGTAATCAGGTGCTATTCACCAATCCTCTTGTAATGAATCAGTATTAAAAAAGCTTAATTTTCATTATATCAACTGAAGTGACAAAATTGGCATTGCACATACTCTGAGTCTCAGAGATGATAAAGCAAATGATGAAGTTTTAAGCTCACTGATACTGAACAATATATAGAGAAACAATTTAGAGGCTATTCCTGAAAAATATATTTGAAGAGAAAGCAATTAGTATGTTAAATAAGTGAAGGAAATTAGTGATTCCAGTAAAAAAAAAATCACCTTAACAATATAAAGAAATTGGAAAAGTTGACAGCCTTTCAAAACAGCCAAGCTTTTGAAAAGCTTGGGAAACTCCTAGAGGACAAAGCTTCAGTTTGCAATGCAGATTCTGAATTTCATAATCTTATAGTAAATATTGCCATATTTTTAAAGCATTTCATAGTATCTTAATTTCTTGCATCACATTTATAGATTCATGACTATTATATCCCATTGTATATAATTTCCAGGGGTCAGAAATCAGGAATCTTTGCAAAGAGAAGTCAAGCTACCAATAGCACAGATACCATTATCTTGAAGAGGAATGAAAGGAGACTGATCTGACAGATGGCTACCACTTATTCTTTTTAACTGTTTCAAAGACTAGCCCCTAGAGCAAATCTAGCCCTCAGAGGAGTAGAGAATGACAAAAATGTAGTATGATATAGTTAGGAAGAGTTATAATGGGGTAGACATGTAAGTTTGAATTTTGCACTAAAAATAGACCAGTTTTCTTGTCTCCTCCCAGCTTTTGGAAATGAGCTAGCACACAGACAATATCCATAGAAAACATTAGATACTGCTTTTTCTTAAAAGATCTGTCCAAATAAAAGTACTTACCTCAGAAATAAAATGTCTGAGTAGGGAAGTGTTTAGATTAAAAGTACTATCAAGCTGTAAACAAAATACATTAGGTAATTTTATCAGCTTAAAAATTAGGTTTTCCTTGGGGGGTGGAAAAAAAATCCCAACACATTATTTTAGTTTTAGATAATCCATGTTTTGATTTAGTATTTTCTTGCCCAGAATGATTTCTAAGGAACCCACAGTGCTCTTTGGGACAGAAGAGAGAGATTTCTCATGGACTTGATTCAGGAGCATATACCAGTAAACAAGCATTATTCTTTGAAAGAACAGACATGACTTCTGTCTCTAAGACTTTCTCAGATGAAATACACTGAATAAGTCAGAGGCAAGGACTCAAAAATCTTATTTGCCATTTTGCTGCTAACCACTGTGATGATGTTTACTAGTACCATTTGTGTCACCAGTTTTCATAAAGAGCCTCTCAGCATTGCTACAGTTGGCAAAACTTACTGGAAACTCTGACTACAAATGCCTGTGTGGAAACTGGCATTTCTGAGAGGTCCTGTATGTTCTTCAACCACAGAGGAAAGCTCAGTTTGCTTGTACCTGCTGCTTGCTTCTTTCTGCTACTCTCTTAAGTCTAAGGATTTATTCTAGTTTCTCAATATACCCAATACATTTATCATGGGCCACTGTGCAGCAGACTGGGGCTTCAGTACACTTTTTGTTGTCTTGGCCTTTTCCATGTGGAATCCATGCTGAGAAAAGCTTTTTTAGATTCCTTTTGCCACTCCTGGCACACCAAATTTGTGATGTTCATTCTGTCATTCTTTGCCTAGGGCTGCAAGAAGTTCAGACTGAAGTCTGAGAGGGACTTTGACTACTTTGAATTATGACAAACTGAATGTCATAATCTCTCTTACAAGTTGTATGACCCAAATCTATGTGAAATGGCAAACATAATGTGTTAGTCTTCTTTGCTGACTATCCATCTTGCTAATATTTGTAATTCTATCACAAGCAAATCATACTCACCTCTTTGGAGATAGTGATATTAAAAGCCCCGGCTCCATAGTGAGCCAGTGAAGCAGACTTAAGAAAATAATTGGAGACTCCCAGATATATCATGGAATCACTCTAGTTTGGGAGAGCAAATGGAGCTGGCACAAAGGGAGGGTCTGTGTGATTTCCTACTGAATAGACTATGGCCTGCAAAAAGTCATTATCAAATATTTCTAGTTGAAACATTTTTATCAGTCAGAATGTATTAGCAGTGGTTGAACAGAAAGATTTTTTCCTAGTCTGGATAAAAGCTTGACATTTAAGAAACCTTGAACTAAGCAAATAAGTTTGTATTAGGCCCTAAAAATCAGCAAATTATGGCTCTTTTAAAAAAATAAAGGAATCAAAGAAAATCTGGGTGCCATGCTTTCAAAGTTTTAATTTGAGCATTCAAGTGAGTATTCTGAACAGCAGCTACAAGACACACACAAAAAATAATTCTCTGGACTACAGTTTTCTTTCTGTTTCTCTGTCTGTAGTGAAGACACCTTTTAAAATTTAATGCTCAGGATGACATTTCAGAAAAATCTTCAGGCACTCCTGAAAAGCACTGGAAATTGCTTAGGACAGTGTTATGAATGAGTGTCAAAATTCATATTTATTAAAGTAGAGGAATAGATTCAGAATAGTATAAAATAAGGTAAATAGATATTAAAGTAAAAAGAGATAGAAGGAGAGTTACATCTAGACATGTTCTCAGGGAAATACCCAAGAAAAGTTAGTCTGCAGCAAAACACCAATACATACCATACCAATAGACTCTATTTACATGTAAAACACAACAGGAACAGTTAATTTCACGATTGCAGCCACACAGGGAATTACGCCATCAGCAGCACACCTGGATACCCCCCCCACTGGAGGGAGGGAACACACTGCTTAGAATTTTAAAACAGTTCTGGGAAACCTTTCAGTTTGCAAAAGAGATTTCCAGTAAGAACTGAGTATCGGAATTCAGGGTGATAACAAGGATATCTCTCTCGGGATGTGACTGTGTATTGTTAAGATTAATCCTGTCTAGCACAAGACCAGAAGTCGATGAATTATTCCCAAAGACATCGAGGACAGGACCACCTTCCATCAGATAGCATTCTACTGGACCGGAGAAACCTTTGGAACTTGTTTGGTTATGAAAAGGACAATGGACTTCCTAGCCCGCGGCAAGAAAAATAGGATAAAAAGACCTACATGGAGAAAGCTCGGTGTGCTCGCTACACTCCGAAGCTGCCAGTGCTTGGGGTTGTTCAGCGCGTCACCCAGGGTCTATTCCCGGGCTAGACTCTGTCCGATCCGTGGCTTACCGAAATTTTGTCAATTCGCGCAAAATAAATTTTGTACTTTGTTTTTATATCATAATTTGACTCTGGCAAATTATCGATAAAATCAAATTGGCAATCGTATCTATAACAGACAGGGACACAAAGGAGCCTTTTATATCACCTAACACTCAGCCCTGGCCCAGCTGCCAATTCTTCCAGACCTATATTGGTGCTGCACAGGTAGGGGTCCTTGGTTCAGGTATGCTAAGAAAATAACTGTTAAAATGTGAGAGAGTATGAGGCCAAGAAATTAAAGAAGAATAATATAGACAGTAGATCATGTAGTTACTGACACTGTGAATGTTAGTAGCTGGAAGATTCAATAGGAAAAACACTGGCATGGAAAGGTATAAAACCCTAAGAAAAAAAAGCTGGAAGTTGGAAGAAGACAACTTACAAACATCAAGAACCAGCCTGTTCCAATGAGCACTGAATAACTTCCTTGACTGACTTAGAAAAGTCATCCCGTGTCCCACTGGGATGTCCATGTGTTAAAGCTTAGTCCATGAATTCAATATAGTGACAGTAGCTGATATGTAATTGCTTAGTTCTTTAAACCTGTGTATATCCTGCTTGTGAAGTTTTTTGTGTGTGGTAAGAGTTGCTTGAACAAAATCAGCTCTGGCACATTTTTCTTAACTGAAGTCTGTTCTGAGAGCCATGGGGATGGCTCAGAATTACAAGGACTGTTGAAACTGCTGGAAAAACTGGGTGTTGCTGAGATAACTCCTGCAACAAAGGTGAAAAGTAGGTAAGAACTGTTATGTGCTGCACAAGCACTGTCTGAGAGGAGCCTTGTTTTTGGGTGTGACCTGTACTTATACAAGATGCTGAATCATCTCAAAACAAACAGCTTTTGACTGCAATCATGTTGGGAACCACCACAGATTATGTATTGCTGCTAACAGGTGAAGACCAAGCAGCAGTACAAGAGATGTGTTTTTAAAGAACCCTTTAAAGCTGTTTTTAAAGCACCTCTGAAGGCTTTCAACTCTGAAATAACTAAATTATAAATAATAGCGTTGGTTAATTACCAAATGCTGGTTTCCAAAATAACTCTTGACCAAAATTCCCAAAATGTCTTATTGCTTTTCTACATAAATATTGGAGAGGCTGAATAAGACTGTAGTGAAAGAAAATTCATCAACTCAAAAGATAATCAGAAAAGTCATAGAAAGCACACTGATATTAAAGACAAATAACCTTCAAATCCAAGTTAATGTGTGATTTGGAGACTGCTGGAGAACTAACTAGGGAATAGTCTACTTGTGCAAAGGTGTCAATCTGGCTTAAAACTAGAATGATAGACAAAATCAAAACAGATGCTAATTACAAAACCACATCACAAACAGTTATTGCTTAGTTAAAGCAAAGGCATTTTAGAAATGATGAATCTGAAGAATGCTGGGAGATGGAAGAAGGATAACACAGAAATTATTATAAGGGAAAGAGCGAGAGTATTCTCTTTGGAAAAGCCACTGATTCCTCCTGTTTTAGGCCTTGTTCTCCTGCTGTTCACAACGGAATACACCTTGCAGAAGTCTCTCCCATGCAGTAAAAAATCTAGGGCAGAGTCGCCATTTTTGCTATGTGTTTGCACAAGAGAACTAAACTCTCCTATATGGTTAATGAAATACTGCTAAATAGGACTAAATCATTTGGAAGATGATGTTAGCACATTTTTCTGCCTATCAGTGTTGAAGAAAACGGACTTTTTTTCACATAGAGAGAGCTTCATTATCAGTATGATTAAAGACTTTTTCTGAAAGGTGCTGGATGCAGCCTCAGTCTGATTGTTACTTTTGATTGGACTGTGCGGTCTGTTTATACTGTAAAAAAAATCAGATGGGTTCAAAGAGAAATGGGGAATTCACACACAGATTATGAACTTCTCAGTATGAATATGAATGTGAGTGCCCACAGCTTGGAATGCCCTTGAACCTGAAGTATTTAATTATGTGATATGTAATAAAATTCTCTTGATGACCATGATTTTCAGTAATATTTGCCACTGCTTGGCACATGGAAGGTATACGTCATTTTAGGAAAAATAAATGTCTTCTTACTCTGCTTATGAATAACAGAGCAGATAATAAAAATACCAACAATGAACAGTGAAGAATGGGAACAAACTCTATGACTTGAATTATATTATTTACAGGAATTTAATTAATTTGAATTGAGAAAAAAACCAAATGTTTTCAATCTTGAGGGGAAAAACCCTAACAAGAACAATAATAAAAAGCTGTGGCATTAATTATAGTAGTGAAAATCTTATATTTATATCCTTTTGAGTGAAAATCTTATATTTATATCCTTTTTGAACATATATAACTATTGTATTCATGTCTCTGCAAGAATGACACAGGAATTGTTACTGGTGGAAAAGAAACAAGCTCTGTGTGACATGGTCTGCCTGCAGCATCTTGTTACCTCACTGAACACAAGTCTTATGTTCACACACCAAAAGTATAAAGGATCAGTAGGAAAATGCTCATCTCCAAAATCTAAAGAAATAACACAGGTCAATTACAACAGACTGAAAGATTGCAGGTGACTTCCTATGGGTACAGAAGAAATCTGAATATTGTATCTAAGATGCATGCAAGAGATTTCTAGAGTGCAGTCTGGAGTATGTTCAGATACAGAACAATGGCTGTATTTATCCCTTTCCTTTTTTTTTTTTGTACCATGAACATGGGAATAGTTTGGCATCTAATAAAAATGGCTACAATTTGAGAACTATGAAAATTACTTAACAAAAAACTGCTATCAGCAACTCACCCTTATGCTTTCTAAGCAGTGCATCCATCAATTGGATTTTGTATTTGATATTTAGGCATAGCTATATGAAAAGAGAGACAAGTCAGAAATGTAGGGCCTGTGTTTTAACTCCTCCCTTCACTAACTGAAACCATCTTTGCAAACTTACATTTTTATCCAATTTGGTATGAATGGGCTTATCAAGATAACCAGCTAGAAAGCTGTCGATCCAGCTGGAGGAGAGGAGAGGAACACAGTTGCTTTCTTACCATGGACTGACGGATTTGAAATACAAAGTCTGTCAGACTGGGACATGAATGTCATTTATATTAACAAGAAGCAATTATAGCAATATGGTACACTGAACAGTTGACTGTTTTTATTAATTTGAGAGTCTCAGACAAATCTAGGGGGTCGGAGTCTCAGAAGAGCTATATAGAAGGCAATCTGCAAAGTTGTGAATGTTAGTTTATAAATGATGCTCAATTAGCCGCATTTTGTCTGAGTAAGAAAAAAAATTCTAGAAAATCATAGTAAGAACTGTAAGCATTGTTTCATATTCTCTTTTGAAAGCTTTATTTGTAACTTGTAGGTCAGCTTGTCAAAAAGCTTAATCAATCTAGATGCCTTTTATACCTGCAACCTTCCATTTGCAACCTTGTACTCTCTAATATGGTCAAATGTCAATGTTTTCCTGTGCAGTAGGTCTAGTCAGCTCATTTGCTAGCACATGTAGAAAGAAATATAAATTAACTGCGCTTCACACACTTAGCAAAGGAGTCTGGTTTTGAAAACATATAATTAAAAATTGTCACCACATTCCTCTTCACAGAGAAAAGCAAGGCACAATTCTTCCCAAGAATATTTCTGGGTTTCACATTCTCTGAACCTCAGAGAAAGAAAAAACAATTCTTATCTCATTTACTGCTCCTGTGTTGTTCACAAGTGGAATGCATCGTGGAAGATTGTTTACCTGAAGGGAATTGATAATTGGATTCTGGTGTTTGATTCACGGTCCAGTTGAATTCAGGTGTGTGTGTTGGGACTATCGGCTGACAGTCATGAGATTCAGTGCAGTTGGAGTGCAGCTGAGTGCTTGGCAGATTCAGTTTAGATGTAATGTAATTTAGTGTAATATAGTATAGAATAATATAGTATAATAAAGTAAAATAATATAGTATAATAAAGTAATTAATTAGCCTTCTGATAACATGGAGTCCTCCTCATCATTTCTCTCCTTCATTGGGGACAAAAATATCTACTATAAAAAAATCTCTTTTCAGAGCTTTCTGTAGTTAATCACATCCTGGATCTTTAGAAATCAAAATTTGAAAAGCGTCCCTTTATGGTACAAACAGTGCTACTTCCCACAGAATAATTAGAAAGTTTGCTGTACATACCTAGATCCTCCACTTAACTTGATTTTAACACTATCAATGCTCAGCTGGCAGTTGTGCAGAGACGTGGACAAGTGGTCTGTGCTATCCCGTGACACTCTGAAGACAACTGCAATAAAAAGTCCTGAGATGGACACAGCAATTTCTCCTTGGTCTTTGCTGCTTGGGGAAAAAGCCAGACTCAGTCAAGAAAACATCTGCTGTATGGTAACAATTTAAGAAACGGCCTGAAATCAAATTTGAAAGACCTTCTTGTTTCTATTATCTAGAATGAAGAATGGGTTTCCAAGGGATTAAAGTATTTTAGGGACATGCCTGGTTTCCAAAAAACAGATGATATGCAAATATTTCCAGGACATGAATTTTCAGTGTGGTGCAGGATTTGATAAGTTTACAAAAATGTCACAGCTTCACAGCAATAGAGGACATTCCAGTTTTTCATGACATATCAACCTGAAGGTCTCAACAGCAGAAGCCAGACAGCTCATAAATATATAACTCAAATTTTATCAGTGTTTTAATTGTTCCACTTTGCTCTTTCCTGTGGTCTTCAGTCCCTTGGGGTCACCAAATGTTGTGAGATTTGCAGGGGTCCCAGGATGAAGGAAGAGACGAGAATCTTGACTCCATATTTCAGAAGGCTGATTTATTATATTATGATATATATTATATTAAAATGCTATATTAAAAGCATAGAGAGAAAGGATTCATCAGAAGGAGACACAGGAATAGAAAGGAATGAATAACAAAGGCTTGTGACTGACCAGAGAGTCTGACCCAGCTGCATCCTTGATTGGTTATTAAGTAGAAACACCCAATGTGGACCTATCAAAGAAGCACCTGTTGCATTCCACAGCAGCAGATAGGTATTGTTTACATTTCTTTCCTGATGCTCCTCAGCTTCTCAGAAGAAAATCCTAGCAAAGGATTTTCATAAAAATGTTGTGGTGACACTTACCTCTAAGAAAATTTTCAATAACTCCTTTAGATCTTTACATTACTCCATTTGTTTTTGTCCAGCCCCAAACCCATTCATTCTCCTTTCTAAGAGAGAAATATTTCTAAAATCCCCACTAAGATATCCACAGAAATCTCTTTAAACCTGAGTTCCAGCAAATTTAGGTACTAGGACTATGGTTAGGAGTTGCAAAAGCTGTAGACCAACCAAGTAGGATAGAGAGTTGAATGGTTGTTAGAAAAGCCTTATAAAAGCCTCGTTTCCCATAACAGAACTGACACTGAAAGCATCACTTTTCACCCTTTCATATTGATTACTTGGGTTTTCTTCTCTCAAGCATTACTACAGTGGTGGCACAATACTATAGAGAAAGAATCCCGTCCACGAGAAAGTTCAAACCATGAGTCTCTCCACTTTCCTCTTAATTTTTTTTAGGCAACGCAAAATTCCTGGAAAAAGAAGCTGTGATCCTAAAAGGCTAATTTTTACCATAGACTGTCCCTAACCAAACCAGTGTCTAGTATTGTCAGTCACAAAGTCCCTCTGATCACCATTACCATTTTAAACCTCCCCTTTTCAGCTCATATATCTTTTTCTTCACAATAGTGATGTAACAGAAATAATACCAGAGGCTGGAGACACAGTGACAGTAGTTCCCAGCCACCAGTCTCACTGAGATAGAATGCAGAACTGCATGTCCATGCTCCTTTGGAATCAGGACAGTGCTGTGCTGTGAAATTTTGCAGCCTGGTGATCCATCTTGCTGTGCTATCTGGCTCACAATACATCAATGCCTACTGTTACCAGCTGCTCCATTAACCCAAATTGTAGAGATCAGCACCTTGCAGACTTTTCTGATATCCCAGAAGTTTAAACCCTCCCTACTCCCAAGAAAAGCCATACTATTTAATACCATTGTATTAAAATTGTATTGCAAAAATGCTGATGTAAGTGGAAAAATCAGTGTGTAATCATGTCATTACAGACAATCTTACACTGCACAGGCTTATGAAGCTAAGTCAGTTTTCCATAGCAACCCAAATTCTGGAGTTTCTTAAGTTCTGAATGTTTGGCATTGTGCCTTTCTTTTAGTAGGAGCTCTTTGGAAGGCAGTATACACTGTACCAGCACATGGCTAATTAGCTATAGAGTTGATCTTCCAGCTATACTATACAAAGAAAGTAACAAATGTGGCCACTGTAAACTCTGTGGTCCTGAATATTCATACACTGCCTGGACAAACTGAGCATGCTAACAAATGTCTGAACTGATACTTCCTAAAGAGACCTCTGGAGTAAAATAATTTTAAAAAACCCACAAAAAAACATTAGTTGTGAGGGGATGTTTCCTTCTTAAGAAGTTTATTAAAATAGATTATCATTGGATTGTAGTTTAATGATAAAAGTATATCTGACCTGAAAAATAATTTCCCAGTATATTTCGTAATTTCATTTGCAATCCTTCTCTCAGAGCCCTCCTACCTGCATTCTGTACAAAACTTACAGTAGCCCTGTGTGTATTCTCCAGTCTGCACTGATTGTAGCAGAAGCCTGTGCCACTGACAGATAAATACCAGTGCCAGGAATGAAGGAAGCAGAAGTTTCTGGGAAATCTACAGCATTAATTCTGAGCCTACAGAATACAGAAAGGGGCATTATTAGACTGCATGTCAAAAAACTAAGGAGGACCTCTGATCACTGAAAACCCTTTTGCTATGAAAGGCAAAGCCTATGCTTCAGTAAAAGCATTTCTTAGAAATGACTGACCCATGTATACTTTAGAAAAGAAAGACACTTGTACCATTACACCTTGTAGCATCCTTGGAAAAAGAATCCTTGATATTTAGCCAGGGTGGTTTTTTGTTTTAATTTTTTTGGTGGGTGGGTGGGGGTTTGTTTTGGTTTGTTTTGTTTGAATTTTTTTTTTTTTTTGGTAACAAAAACCTTTGGAGAAGAAAGAACTCTTTAAAGAGAAATCTTCTTGCCAGGCAAAGAATAAATTCATGTTTATTCTCAAATGCTACATTTATAAATAAATCCAGGTTGTCCAAATTATAGCATTTGCTGAAGACAACCAAAGTTTTTGTTCTCCCATTCTGCTTCCTTGCCTAAGCAGAGGGGTCTGGAGAGGATCCATTTTTCTAAATTAAATCTTACTTTAGTATTTCCCTGCCAAAACAAATATTTCTGAAATTCAAGGATATTGTCTTGCAAATGGGTGTGTTGAACTGAGCTGAACATTGTAAAGATATCATGGCATCTTATCATGCAGTGTACATTCCTCATTGTTCCCTGCTATCTGGAAGAGATCTCTGAAACAATTACCTTTAATCTGCTTTCCCTGGGGCAGAAGGCACCAGCTACTTTCAGATAAAATGACCATAACTTTCCAATAACATCTCAGGCATGCCTGATACCCTTTAGGTATCTTGTTTGCTGTGAGCTAAAATCAGATTATATACCAGGAAGATTGCCAATTTCAAGAACTATGGTTGGGGAAGTGAATTGGGGTTTTGAAAATCATGCAATAATTTAGATTGAAATGGGACTTCAGGAGATTTTTCTGGTTCAACCTCCTACTCAAAGATGAAACAACTCAGAGACTGCCCACCTGAGTCTTGAACTCATCCAAGAATGCAGACTCCCCAGCATTTTCAGCCCTTTTTCTTATTGCCACGTCTGGAGTCACCATTTATTACCGTGGGTCTTTTGGGTAGTCTGGACTTCGTGAAGGGAAGGAGAGATCTTGACTCCATTTCAGAAGGCTGGTTTATTATATTATGATATATATTACATTAAAAAGACCACACTATAACTATACTACAAAGAGTAGAGAGAAAGATTCATCAGAAGGCGAGACAGGAATAGAAAGGAATTAATAACAAAGTTCTGTGACTCCTTGAGAGTCCGAGAGCTGCTGCCTCCTCGATTGGTCAGCAAGTAGAAACATCTCACATTGACCAATCGAGAAAGCACCTGCTGCATTCCACAGTAGCAGATAACAAACTGTTTACACTTGAAGCTGAGGCCTTCTCAGCTTCTCAGGCGAAGAAAATCCTAGCAAAGGGATTTTCACAAAATATCACAACCACAGTTCTGGTGCTTCCTAGAATGTTTTCCTAACTGCAGTACTTTTTCTGATGTGATTTATGCCTTTTGCTCATCATTGTTTCAGTGTGTACCTTTGGAAGAATCTGGCTCCATGTTCTTTTGGTTTTTTGTTTATAGCCTATTGGAAGGTGGGATTGAAGGCTTTAGAAAGACCTGCTTGTATATTAGTCTGCGTATTTGGAGAACTTGTAGGAAACTCTATGAAACCATTCTTCTTCTGGCTTTTCCTGGTACAAAGATTTTCCTCTTCAGTAAATGTTGCGGTGTGATTTCATGTTTTGCCTCAGATACTGTGGGTTTCTCCCTGAAGATCCCTTCCCCAGGTGTGTCAATCACCTCTCCTTTCTCCACCCCAACCCCTGCCGAACACTGTCTGTCAATCCTGGAATTCCAGAAGGGCGTTGAGTGATTGGGCAGATTCAAAAGATGCCTCCTACCCCCTGGGGGGCACTGGGCCATCCAGGTGTCCTTTGTCCCTTGGGACCTCCTCTCCCGTACCTGGTTGGTGGGTTTCCTCTCCGTCCCCTCCCCCTCTCCCCCAGGTAAAAGGCTGAACAGGCCACGTGGTCGGGAGTTCTGTTGGAGCTGTTGCTAGATTCAGGAGCCATGCAGCTCAGAATAAAAACTCTGGATTAAGACCCTCCATCAGAACCGACCCCTTTCCTTCACCATCGCCTTAAAGCTTCTTCGGCACAGGGAAACCTGGGAAGCGACCCTCTATGACAGTAAGCTCCAGCTACACCACCGGAGCTCCGGCATGCCTGAACTTGTTCTCGCGTGCCCATCTAGCTAGCCAGAAGTGTCTCTGGGGTGAAACACCGCAGTTGCCGCTATTTGGCTGAGCTGCAGCGGCCAGACAAGCCAAGGCACGTCCCATCAGCAATACTGGTGTTATAGATATGTTAGAATTCATAGGCAGATAAAACATTATCATGTTATAAATATATCAAATGTAGTGTTATTATAAATATAGTATTATGAATATACTAAACATAGCTCTGTTATAAAGATATTAAATGTTTATAGCTACACTGACCTAAAGTCATGTTTCGGGGATTACCACAAAAGGGCACCTGGAATCCTAAAAATCCTATACAGGAATTGAGACATCTGTTTCTTCAGCAGCTTCCACAGGTGTCCTTGAATAGAAGGTGTAATTTGCAAGTAAAAGGGAAAAACTTCTTCTACAGAGATTCTGAGTGAAACTCGGAACATCCTAGCCATCACCAGGCCTTAGTGATCCTAGATAACCAAAAGTCAATGTAGTTCCTGTAATCTACCTTGTGTGAATGCCGAGTTCCCGTAAATTTGCTAAGATGTAAGAGGAGTTCCCTTAAAATGTAACTAAATCAGGGACATCAGTGGCCCATCTGGCTACTGATAGCCAGAAGATAGCATATTTTATGATAATCAATCAAACGCAAATAGTCTGTTTCAGGAGAATCCACTAACATGTAAAAAGACTACCGGTAAAAGCTGTACCTATTCCCGGACTCGGTGTGTGTATTGTGAAGCAGCCTTTGTTTCAAAGGAGGCGAGGTTCTGCGAGGAACAGGAAAAGGAGATGAATATAGATGAAGACATCAGAGACCGTGCTGTTTACACATCTGATAGCATTATCCTTGGACCGAGGAATATAGAGGAACCATCGGATCAAGAAAAGAACAAAGAAAAGTCATAGCTCCGGGCAAGAAAAAGAGTATAAGAACTGGACTCAAATTCCAGCAAATCGTGAACTCACCACTCTGATGCAAGGAAGGGGGTCAGAGCTGTGTGTTTTCACCCAGAGCCAATGTCCCGGGCTTGACTCTCTCCATTTTAATTTGTGGCTGGCTTAAATTGTGAATTCGAACGTGAAATAAATTTTATACTTTGTTAATTTATAATAAATTGACTCTTGCAAATTATTGATCCGGCTTAATAGGCAATTACGTTTATAACACTGGTAATTTCCAATAAGTAAACACTTCTTGAACCCTATCCAGTTAAAAAGGTAATTTATGATGCAAATTCATCCAAAAATATTCTGTAAAAAGCATCCTCCTGCCACATCAGCCAAGATACATCATCCCCTGCACACATTTTCATCTTATCCCTTTTTTGGCTTTTTTTTTAATCAAACACAAACAGATTATTTTCACTGCTACAGGTCCTTCATAGTACCAGATTGTTAATAACACCAATTCTGCCCTCTTTCACACTCATTCCCCCTGCTTCATCATAGCCATGCTTACACCTGTCTTGCCCCAAACTCTGATACAAACTAGCTGAAAAAAACCAGCCAAGGTACTCCTTCAGAAGCTTTATAAAGCTCATCTCTGAGTGTAGCGGAACAAGTACTTTTAAAACCAATCAGAAACAGAGTTAGATGAACCACTATAATTTTACACTGACCTAAACAGTGGCTGTGTAATTATTGCAATGTGGTAATAAAAAGCTGTTTTATCATGAAACTTTGAAAATTATTTCCTTCATTTACCTTGAAATGACATAGCTGATTTAACAACTGAGAAACTCTCCTGCCCACTCCAGCTTGGGAAAGTCTTTTTCAATACTGCTTGCTTCAGGAGCTCCATCCCAATCCTCCTGCCTACAAGAGGACATAGGAAAGCATGTACCTTGCAGATTAGATTCAGACCTGAAAGCCCAGATACACTGCTGAATAATTTAATCCTAATTTTTAACATAGTTCTTGCAACACTCTGATTCTATGATCCTTACCTAGATCACCTTCCAACTACAAATATTCCCATCTATAACTTCTCTTAGGCTCACATATAAGCCATTTAATCTAAGATCAAGAAAATCTGTTAGGATCATTTTGTCCCTGAGTTGTATTTTGTATTCTAGAGTTCACGTCAGGTTTCTGAAACTCTTATACTCCCTTCATTCATAATGTGGGTGACCTTGGAAAACACTTGATCATCACCTTTACCTCAGACTGCCTCACATCTGTTGGATGAAAAAGCAAGTTATGAAGTAGCAAGGCAACTTCTCTATGTAGTGGTTACTTATAGAAAAAGTGTGACATATGCATCTGAAGTGCTGGTATGTCAAATGCAGAACTGTCTGAATTGCTGCTTGTGTACAGGAAGTTGTTTGAGTTTTAAAGACAATCCTCTAAAATTATTTCTTCCAGTTTCTTTCACAGTACATATATTTTGCCACTGCACCTTAACCTTTACAGCCTGCTTCAGATATCTGACTTATTTCCTTACCTTCTTTCCAGTTTAAGGAATCTCTACTTTCTTGACCGTTTCAATGCTATTTGTCCGTTGATAATATACACAGACCCTATTGTCAACAAACAGAGCATCTTTTAATTCCAAATTCCTCGGGCCTTCCTTCTTTTTGCTCACCTTTGATTAAGACATAACTAAAACTTTATTACTGAATGATGTCCTGCTTTCCAATGTTTGTAACACAAGTGTCTTTAGCTTTTGACCTCACAATTGCTGAATACAAAATACCTGGGTTTTTTTCATCGCTGGGCTCCATAGTATTAGAAAAGCAAAGAACTGAAATTTGTGATAACGTAACACTGGAATATCTTTTTATAAAATGCATGTTTTATGAAGGAGAAGTAAGTTATGATTCCCTGGGAATTCCTGTCTCCAAAGCAAAATACGGGCTCTCACTGAAATACATTAAAGCTCTCTTATGACTGTCAGTGAAGGCAGCCAGTGATCTCAGGTGTAATTTCTCTCAAGGTTCTTGTGGCAGGCAAGAAGCACAAAGGCAGGATCTATTGCCACAGCCTTCACTTCTCACATTAAGGGAAAGGATGTGAGGCACCAAGCTCTTCAAATATGAGAAATACCTTTGGGAGGGGCACTGTTAATCTGCTCTTACTACTAATGCAGGGGTGTGCCCACTTAGTCTGTTCATTCAGCACTTGGAAGGCCATGCTGACTGTCACAAGAACTCCTGTGCTCACACTAAGAACCTAAAGGCATCAGAGATCCCTAGAAAGCAAGGGAGATCAATACTATTTTGGATGATTGATGTTTGCCCTGCACTTTTCAACTCCTCAGAAGCCTTTAAAACAATGCTCATGCAGCCAAATAAGTGGACCTGATCCTTGCTTTCATTGCAGTGGCATAAACCCTTTTAGTTTTCACCACACAAGTCCATTGTTTACCTGTCAGCATGCTCAGTACATAAATGACAATTAATCCTTAGCATGACCCAGACTTTGTTGAATTTGTGCCTTGTTAACCTTTATTACTGATATTGATTCTGTAAACATCTGAAATTCTATTACATGTCCTTTACACCCATGGAGTAAGCCTTAGGTAAGAGACAGTGAAAGTTAGCATGAATAGAAAGAGGATGTGTCGCCCTGTTTTTCTAAAGTTCTTCTAAGCCTTCTGATGTTTACATTTTTGTAATGGAGTTTCTCATGAACTTTTCATGTAAATAATGATTGTTTTGCATTCCTTTCTGGAGGAGAAGAGAATTGATGGACTGTTGGTTTGACTAGTGTGGTTGGAAAGGTGGCAATTTCATCCTCCAATCCACGGTCACTTTTGGAATTCTATAAATATCAAGGTCCGGAAATAAACACACTTTTTTTTTGCCTTGGACATCTCAGTGTGTGAGTGTAGTTCATTTCGTGTCATATTGCGACAAGTATGGAAAATATACTGTGGAAATTTTCTGTTAAGAGGCAGAATTATGGCAATCACTACCTTTTATTTTTTTTTATAAGAAGAGTACAGGCAGGTGCTGTCCCATGCCAAATGCAGGAGTGAGAGTCAAGGTGTGAAGCTATGTAGCTGTTCCAAAATGGTAAGCTTTTTCCCCAATTTTGTCTGATTATCTTCAGCTAAATATTGCACTATAAGTCAGGTTTCTGACACTATAAAAAAAGAGAAATTGTATGACAATCTAATCCTGGTTCTAAGTAAGTATACAGGTATGAAGAATGTGGTAGAAACTACTAGACTGTAGGAGAATGCAGTCGTCAATAAAGGATAAATTCACACCTGGGATGCACACAAAAGAAAGGAAATAAATGAGGGAAGAGACAAAGTATGTTCCTGGTGTGAAGTGACAAAAGGAATATATTCTCCTTGCATATTTAAGCTTGTTAAGCTTGTTCCTTCATTGCACCTCTATTAAGAAACAATATTCTGTACACAGAGTATTTATGATAAATTAACTTCTGGCAATGTTAGACATAACGTAGTTCAGCCACTTCTGAGTAATCCTCACTTTAACACCAGGATTAGCCTCAAGCCTCAAGGACAGCCAACATAGGACAGCAGGAAAAAATACCATGTCTTTAGCATCTTCTCACCTTTGTCACAGATCTGTTAACAACATGTAGGATACAGATGCTTTCATAAATTATGCATACAACGAGTTGCAAAAAATCAATATCCATGACTTCCCTCAATGAAATTTGGACAAGAATGGATCGGCAAGAGGACTTTAGTTAATGATTTTATTGCACAAAGCCATCATTGCGGGAGCCGGCTCAGATTTCTGATTCCTTGGATATCACTTTGGCAGGCACTAGCTGTTGGTGAGACTGAATTGTTCTGCTCCACTACTGTACCCTTTCCCCATACCCTTGTCTTGGCTACTGTATTTTACCATCTGTCCTACCACCTGCAGAGTGGGCATGACAAAGCAATCCCAGTCAAGCAGGAGCAGGTCTATCTTCCTCTATAACACCACCTTTTTACAGAGCCTCCCTAGGATACACTGGCTTTGAGAGTTCCAAAGTTTTTCAACTGAATCTGCTGGTCTAATACAATAAGGTAGGTCAGACACTGCTACATGAGATTGAGTAAATGAGATTACATGAGAAGGGAATGCAAGGATAAATTCAAAGCATGTGTGAGAATTACACGGTGATCACAAAGGAACAGAGAAGGGTTTCCTGGCATGAGAATGCAGTGGTGTGGTTGAGTGCAAAGCAGGCTCTGAGCCACTGTGTGGTGGGACATAACCACACAACACAGACTACAAAAGCTGAGGCAAATTGTTTCTTTCTGTGACACGCCCCTACTATAAAACTAAGGTTTCTTTGTTCAAAATTCTTGTATTGATCCTGATTTTCACTACCAATGACAGCTACTGTTCAATTTCCTAGAAATAACAATACTGTTTCTCAAGACAACTTCAAGTCTTCCCAGTGCTGCATTAGAAAATTGTTTATTAGGGACCCATAATAACTTTATGCTGGGCTTACCACAGCGGGGAGTGGCACATCCTTTTCTAACATGTCTGACTGTGATCATGATACCTGCCTATGTATAAAACCGTGCTAGTTAATTAGTAGCAACAAGTTTTGCTGGTTTCCCAGTAATTTGGAGTCTATGAAGTCATTCCTGGATTTCTAACCAGCATCATATTGTCTTGGAGAATCTTTTCCATAATCCACTAAAAAACACATAAATGCACTTAAAAAAAAGCACAAACCCTCTGCTCCACCAAAAAACCCCTCACCCCACCACCCTTTGTTAGTCTTACTTCTGTATTGAACTTAGTATTATCGGGTCAGACTACAAATGGTTGCAAATCTATGTTCTACCTAGCACCTCATAAAAAACTGGTCTTTGGTAGATTTCCCACTATAAGACAGACAAAATGCATTATCAATATTGCCCTGATATTGGTTCTTCGAGGAATCCTTACAAAGTTATCCCAGGACGCTACGCAAAAAAAGTAGTCTCAGGGAAAAAACATTTTGAGAACATAATCCACATTGTGACAAATTTTGAAAATGTACCCTTTAATTGGTCCATCTCTAATTCTTGCCGTTGTGGTTTTCTCTATTTTAAGCAACTCAAAATAAATACTTTAAGGTAGCTGCGGGCCACCCCGAGCCAGTCTTGATGGGGTGTCCACGAATCCAAACGGGTTTCCCTGGATGCTGCAGCCAACTCCCTCAGCCAACCTTCTGCCTGTGCCCAGATGTTGTATTATTGTGTCCTCATCAATGAGAAATGGCAGCGCTCACCGTGTGACAGTTCACCAGAGTTTACTGCAGGAGAATCTGAAGGTACATATGTCGTGGAGAGAGGCAGGAAGGTCCAGGTGATGGAAGGAGGAGGTAGGAAAGAAGCAGGGTAACAACTGCTGGTGAGGGAGTCAGGGACAGTGAACCAGGAGCCGATCACACAGGAGCTCACAGGCAAGCCTCAGAGCTGTGGCAAAAAGCCACAATGTCTATAAACTGGGCAGGGTAGGAGGGGACGGGGTACAGTTCAGCCAGTGGGGAGGTAGGGTAGGAGATGATGTGATGTATAACAGACCACTCAGGAGCAGGAGGGGAGTGACAAGAACTGGGAAGGCAAATAACAAGGCTGAGGATGCAGAACTTTCCAGAAAGTTGAGATGACTGACACATGCTCATTTGCTTGTGGGAGTGAGGGATCATGGGGAAATGAACCACCTTCTCACTCTGACTTCACATAGGAACCTTCCCATGGCATCCCAGGAGTGCTGCCCTCAGCGGCAACACTGTATTATACACAACAGATTCCTGAATCACATACCTTACGTGTTTTCCAAAAAAGTGTCCTAGCTTTTCCTGCAAACATGCCACTTTCAATCCTGATTAATCAGGGTCAATTAAAAATCAATATAAAACCAGAAAGAATGATTATTCTATTATTAAATGATATGGATATTTATTATATATTTATCTAGCAGGATTGCTATAAACGTTGATGCAGGTGGGATACCTCATTCCCATAGCATTTCATTCACACTGACGAACAGAAATCAGCAGTCTTGGTCATTACTGTGCTTTGGAGTTGCTTAGTTCTTCCTTGGATTTTAAATGTATGCTGGGTAAGAAGCTGAAAGAAAAACTGAACTGCCATGGGAATAAAAGAAGTATCATTTCACACTGCTTCCTCACACCAACGAGCTGTACTTCTGCACTCCAAAGCTGATACTCTTGGTTTCATTCCCAAGCTCCTCTCAGATTCTAGGATGATTGTACAAAGTCAGTCAGATGACTGAGGCAGACAGAGCTAAGCAGAAGGAACTTGTCAGCTGCCTGATGGTCTAAATGTGAGCTGCCAATTGCACTGCTGAGAACAATAGATGTCAGACAAATTGCTCTGATTTTTATCTTCAGTAACTCAGCAGGCACAGACCAATATCTGTATGTAAATAATTCTCTTAGTTCTTTTGTCTTCACAACTATTAAAGTACACTCAAGTACTTGAAGTAGAGAAAAAGATTAAAAACTCCTTTGTTTCAGTTTGTGTACCTGTCTCACCCTAATGAAGTATCCCACTTACCAGACCGTAGATACCATGTCCGGTTTCTCCTTTGTGAACAGTCTGCAAAAACTTTTAATAAAAATCACAATAAAGATTGCAGATTAAATTTGCCAAAGAACTCAGCAAGCTTTTAATGTAGAAAAAGTCACCATACTTGTCTTGTACAGGTTTAACACACCCATAAAAACATACTACCTTAAACTGACCATCCTCAGACTAGAGTATATCTAATAAGGAGTTTTGTCAGTGTCTTGCCTTGGTCCTGTACAAGATTCTCCAGTCTACAACGCACAGAGTAATTTCTTTCACTTTCAAACATTTAGAAACCCCAGTAGTTAACAAACACAAGACAAACAGTTCTCAAACATGATAGCAAATATAGAGTCTACCCAACCTGAAGTCCAGAAAGAGCACTTTAGTTTCCCAAATATCTCTGCTGTTATCTCTGGGACTGGATTTTTCAGTTTCTTCTTTGCTCCATTGTTTCTAGGTACTCTGCAGTGTACTCAAGAACTGGCATGGTTTCTGCAGCTCACTCAACAATGTCAAATCAAAAAGGACTCAACAGTCTCAGGATTTTAACCCTTCCTACACTCTGATACTCCATATAGAAGTTCGCCTCTTCAGGGAAAAGGAATATGAAGTTTATATGATTGATGGAAGAGATATATTGGTAGGAATGCTTAAAGAAAATAGCAAATGACACAGGAGTTTGCTAAATTACATAAAGGCAGATGAACCCTCTTCTCAACTACTGGGAATACCCACAGAATAAGAAAAACTCCAGTAAGCTCCTGTTCATGGTTTCCTGCATTCTGTGTAGAAAGTAATGCTATCCACTTCCCAGCTCATGAGGCCACCATCAATCCTACTCAATGAAATCTTCAAACAGAAACCACAGGAGGAAACGGCCACCCCTACACCCCACAAGTTGTATCTGTGAGTATGTCTGGGACACTCCCCAATTTTTCAGCAGCTTTGCAAAAGCTTTGTGTTACCACAGCTTTTCCTAAGTGTGGCTTTACTACTGATGCCCTTCATAAAGGCTTTCAAGGCCTTGGAGCAGGGTTGCTAGAGAACTATTAATCTATGCCAGGCTGCAAAATAAATAGCATAGCTGCAATGCCTACACAGAATCTGTTAACAATGGATAACAATGTTGGGAGGCAGTTGTCTGATGAGCTGATGGAAAAAACCATTGTCACTGTTTGGATCCATTGAGTCAATGTTGCTGAGCTCTGAAACTGCCCTATCCTAGCACCTGAGCCAGGACTATGAGGCTCATTTTTACCAAAGTCCATTTAGCAAAACAAAAATCAGTGTCCTTGTTCTGGCTCTGCCCTGCATGCTGCCCTCACAGCTAAGAACTGAGGGGTGGTTCCCAAGAGGCAGGGAAAGAGTGAGAAACACTGAGACACTGAACAGAAATGCAGCAGGCATTATTTATCTGCCCAGATTCAGACTCGAGTCCATCATTTGCATAGGTCTGTTCTCAGCTTTCTTCTCTGCTGTTCTGCCCATAGTTTGGCTCACTCACCAGCCTCTTGTACAACCACTCCCTTCCTTTCAGGGAGCTGACAGCAGCATGTTGCACTCTCAGCCTAGGCAGCCACTTCCCTGGGTTCACACAAATTGCAGTCCTGTCAGATTCCCAAGAGGCAGATGCAGCGATCTCCCTAAGAAAAAAATTAGTCTCTTTTTACCACCCAGAGAAATATGATTTTAGTCTGCTAATGAAACGATACCAAATTCTGACTTTAGACACTTCAAATACTTTTGCTCAGCACAGAACTCCCAGCAATTCGATACTGTTAAAAATATGGAAATACAAGAAAAAACACTGAAAGTGTCTGAAGCAATCTGGCAAACTCCAGGAAAACTGCTGGAAGGTCTTTTGCTCCATACAATCAAGATTTTTATCAGAAACAGAGAAGGTAAGAGCCACATGAGCAGACTCAGACACTATTAAAGGGTAATCTGTAGACAGCCAACCTGAGATGGTGTGATGCAGAGTTCCGCTCACTGTATAGAGTATTAGCATAAAGGGCTCTACAATACCTTCTAGCAGTGAAGCTGACCACCAGCAATCTACAAGAATTTAGGAGGCTGTCTCCACTGGCTTTCATTTGAATCTCCTCCACTGGCACACTTCAATGGCACTTTAGACTTTGGTACTTCATCTCCCAATGACACTCCAGCCTTCATACCCATCTCATCCTCATCCCACACTTTATCACATCTTTCAGTGTGACTCTTGTCATTCAAAATATGAGCATCGTAAGTTAATACAGACACGTGCATTTATTTATGCATATTATAAAATACACTATTTGTAGTGGCAAATATATGAAGAGAAATAACAGAAAAGGTCCACTGGCTCACAGCTTTATTACCACACTCATCTTTCCGGAAAAAAAATTTCCATGATATATGTAACTGAACCAAAGAGACCTTTACATTTTATAGTTCTCCTCTGCCATGGACTTGGTCAACAGGACTACAGCTTTACATTTCAAATTACTCAAGAGCACCCACAAGGGCTATCAGTAGGGTTTTACAGCTTTGGCGAAACAGGTTTTGTTGCCTGTGTTTCACACTGACCATGAGGAAAAGAAACGCCCTCAATAAAGTACTTTGAGTAGAGAAACCACAGTCTTCAACAACCATTTCAAGCTACCGACAAAGAGATTTCTTTTGTCACCATACTGTGTATTAATGAATTAGACTTAAAAATAATTCACTCTTTCTGATAAGAGTGAACTATGCTGAAAGTCAAAATTCCTCTGTACACAACCATTCTTTCAAGCCTCTAGGCACACAGGTTTCCTGTAGTACTCTGACAAGTGCTCTTCCCAGCCAGAGGTCAACTTCATAAATGGCCATTGAAAGTCTCCTGCCTGCAGACTCAGACAAAATTAAAATAGTGGAGAAAACCTGAAACTCATCAAGTAACAGCCCCTTCTTCTAGAATGATGTGTGAAGGAAAAAAATAATGGTGGTGTTGAGTCATTTGAAATTTGCCAGACTTGAAAGCTGAGGAAAACATTTTAGCCTTTCATCCTAATTGTTTCCTAGGAGGTTTTCCTGCTGTGTGGAAAATGTGTCTAAATTTTACACTGAGTGGAAAACGTGTCTAAACCTTATATTATAGCATGACTCATAAAGTTCAAAGGAAAAATTCACAGAATGGCAGCAAAAAAGCTCACTTGTAACTTGGTCTAGTTGGTTACCTAATAATGACTATAGTCAGCTCCTGAGAAAATGAACCACTTCACGTCACACAATCGCTTCAGCTTGTGCAAGCTACAAGAAAGGTGTTTCTGCTGTTGGCAGCACATCTGCCATAGAGCCAGTCGGGTAACAGGAGGTGGCTGTGACAGGGATAACTCTGAAGAATGAAACAGAGTAGGACATCCACAGCCAAAGGAAAATGGAAATGATATTGAGGCAGCAGCATGACGCACTTTGGAGTCAACCCTCTTCGAGAGACCAAAGAATTTCTAAAAGGCACAGTGCTCCTCACGTGCTCTCCTTTCTACTTCTCTGCCAGTTCCACTGTTGTTCCCCTCTGCAGCAGCAGCCCACTCTTCTGAGTTTATTCAGGATGTGCCCCCATTTGATGATGACTGTGTAAGGACTCCTTCAAAAAGGGCAGTGGCAAAGAGTGAAGCTTCTCAGGAAATCACTTGTTGTCCTGGAAGAGCTGGTAAGATACACCAAGCTGACTGTAACGAGCATCAGCTCTTCCCTTGACCAGCGAGTGGTGCTCCAGCTCAGCAGCCTCTTTCCTTTCATCACCTCCAGTACAAGCCTCTCCTCTCCACTGCGGAACTTACTGGCACGTTGAAGCCACAGGATGGATGCCCTCCAGTTTGAGACATCTCTGACCGCCAACTCTAAAAAGAATGGCATGAGATTGATTGGATGGCCATGTTCAGATGCATTAAGGAGATTTCACCTGCAGCCCAGAAGTTTTTTGAAGTCTCAAGTCTCCTTTTTCCCGCTGGGCTCCTAGGTGCTGAAAGAAAACAGAAGAGCTGTTACTACAGGGTTAAGCAATGTAATTAGGGCCCTAATAAGCAGTTGTACTTGATGGTAGCTGTGTAAGCGAAGTCTTGTGATTTCACTTATTATTTTAGTATTACGTTCCCAGAAAGTACCCCAGTGTTCTTGTGTTATTCTTTGTATGGAGAAATGTGATGCAAGCCAAGGTTTATTGTTAGAAAGAAAACCAAGATGATCTGAGAATATCCATTGTTCTAAGTTAGCTCTGAATTTACTGCTTTTAAAAATTCTATGGAATTCTTTAAAAGAAGTGAAAACTTGAAAAAAAAAGCTTTTTACATTATTCCCCCAATCAACATTATACTCCTGCTAAGTGTGCACTTCCAGATAAAAGACCTGAAGAAGTGCTTTTTTCAAAGTATGACAAGTGAAGGGGAACTAAAGCCAGTAAACTTCAGTTTGTATCACTTCATACATTTGTCGAGATTATTTGCTCACAGGTATGTCACCTCATAACTCTGAGGTGACAACTGAGCAGACTGGTCTAGAAAAAACATGTTCCTTCACAAAACTAAACACTCTGGGGGGGCAGCATCCTCCTTCAGCCTTTCCCTTTGCGCATTTCCACCCTCGCTCACAGTTTAACACACAGCCGGATTCTCCCTTGTAGTTTTGGCTACAGAACACCACCCGGCCCGACGTTACACTGACGAGGAGGAAGGTAGAGGCCCAACCACCCTCGCCACTCGGCACCAGGCAGCCCAGGCGCAGGAATTACTCCCGCCAGCGGCTAATCGAGGCAGGGCGAGGGGCTGAGGAGGACCGGAGCCGTTGTGAGGCGCGGGAGCAGCAGCGGGGCCCCGCGCGCAGCAATGGCGGCTCCCGCACCGCCTGTGGGGGCGCGCGCGGGGGCGGCTCCTCCCCGCGCGCAGCCGAGCGCCCAATCATCGATCGCGGCCGGGCCACAGCGCGGCACGCAGAGCCAGCGATCGGGGGCGTGCCGCGAGCCCCGGAGGCGGGGCGGGGCCGGGCTGAGGCGGTTCCGCGACAACCAAAACAACGGCCCGGCCCGGCCCGGCAGCCCTTGCGCTCGCGCTCCGTCGCCACCTTCGCCGCCACCGCCGCCCGCTCGGGGCGTGAGGTGGGCGCGGACACCCTCCCCACCCACCCCCGTCCCGCTGCCGCCGCCATGAAGCTCCGCGTACGGCTGCAGAAGCGAACGGCGGCCCTGGAGGTGCAGGGGGCGGAGCCAACGCTAGGGGAGCTGCGCGCGCAGCTGCGCCTGGCCCTGCTGCCCGCCTGGGGGTACAGGTAGCGAGCGGAGCGAACCATCGCGAGGGGTGCCGGCGGGGAGGCGATGCCGCCCGTGCGCGGCCCGGGCCGGCGGGGCTGTACCACGCGGTGCGGGGGGAGGGATCTGCCCCGGGCGCGGCGCTGCCCCCTGCTGCCCCGGGCGCGGCGCTGCCCCCTGCTGCCCCGGGCGCGGCGCTGCCCCCTGCTGCCCCGGGCGCGGCGCTGCCCCCTGCTGCCCCGGGCGCGGCGCTGCCCCCTGCTGCCCCGGGCGCGGCGCTGCCCCCTGCGGGGCGGGCGCGGCGCTGCCCCCTGCGGGGCGGGCGCGGCGCTGCTGCGGTGGCACCGCCCGGGCCGGGGGCGCATCCCGGGGAGTGACAGCGCCCGGCCTGGCCGCTTTACCCGGCCCACGGCACCGGCTGCCCAGGCTCCTGCAGGGCCTGGGATGCGGGCTGCTTCCCGGCCGGGCACTGGGGAGCGGGAAAGCAAAACTTCGGGAGTACTCAGTTGCGAAGCACGGTCAGAACTGAGCTTTCTGCGCGGTGCTGAAGTTACAAAATGCTGTGGGGTCTCAGTTTTACACTTGTCTCAGGCTTCCTGGAGAATCTCGGTTGAAGTTTCATAAACATTTTATCTGTGAAGAACTCACGGCATCCTCCGTAGGAAAATGAATCACCTGTAAAAGGGGAGCGTTTTCTGATGGTGGCTGAAGGGTTTGTGTCACAAACCTTTAATTAGGTCCGACGTGCTGCTGTTTCACTGGTGATTCACATAGCAGTGTGGGCAGGAGGAATCTGAAGTTACTGCTTGTCTTGCCGCAGTGGGTGTATTTTATAGATGCTGCTGGGTAGCTGCTTCCCTGCTAACCAGTTTCATTTCTGCGGTTTTTTGGCCTGAAGGGTCTTATCTTATTACCCTTATTTGCAGCTAGCATTCTGTAGGAGACCTGCTGATCATTGAAATTAAAGTTTAGCTTGGTGAGAAAGCAAGTTGGTTTAGTCTTCAAAACTATTTATTTGTAAATAATCCGAGGCAGTAGTTTATTTAGATCTTGTTTTCTTAGCTGTGATATCTTCTATTTTGAAGGACATTTATTTGCTTTCTTTCATAACTGCTTTATGGCCAATTTTTGTAAATGAAATTTCATTTACCAAGCAGCTGCAGCAACTTAAAATGTACTTGGTGAGAAACATGGGGAAAATAATTTCATATAATCTTTTTTCCCCCTCACTATTTCTTTAACATATGGGTAATTAATAATGGATTAAACCTCGTAGCACAATTCTATTGTAATATGTAGTATGTATTTCTAATTGTAGAATCATAGAATCATTAAGGTTGGACAAGATCATCAAGTCCCATCTTTGATCAATCACCATGAGGCCACCTAAACCATAGCACCAATTGCCATGTCCAGTGTGTGGCTATCCAGGTGCAGCCAACCATGTTTCCTTACTGCTTTTTAAAATTATTTTGCAGTTCTGATACCACGTTTTCAATAACATTGAACAGAAAAGATGCTCTCACAGAGGATCAGAAGACCTTAGCTTCATATGGGATTGTTTCTGGTGATTTGATATGCTTATTACTAGAAGAGCCAGATGGACAACCCAGCCTACTTCCTCCTCCTGATACTTCTGCCCTACTTCAGAATGGTCATGAGCTGTCCACCTTGACCCCCAACAGCAGCCAGGCCAGCAGTCCAAGAGAAGGGCAGAATGAGCAGTCTAACAATGAGAAGGCTCAGGTGGAAGTTCAAGAGAGTGATGAGAGGGTAAGTACATGAGCATTTTCATGTACAGCACAAGGCAGAAAGGAGGGTGTCCTGTTGTGTCAGTTGCTGTACTATGTAGGAGTGAATTTCTTGGGAATATTTAGCTCCTTATACTTGTCTGATACATGCTCAATTGTTTGAATGGAAAATTGTCTCTGTTCATTGTATATTACTGTGGCACAGAAGAGAGCCCAAAGTGTTTCAGGTTTACAGGAGCATATGTTTTTGCTGGAGCATGGACTTAAGGAAGTAAGGATTATGTTTCTTGCCTGCCGCAGTGCTGTCTTCTTGAGGAACTGATTTTAGATTGGGGCAGATGCAACAGGCAGTGTTGAAAACAGGCTCTTATCTTTTCCCCCTTTCCTGACCCTTACCTTAGCTAGATCTGCTTACAGTTTTCATTCTACTTTTATTTAATAATGTGTCTGTGTGTAGTTTTGTCAGTTAATTAATAACATGCCATGATTTAGAAGAAAGGAAGCTACGATGAAGCCACAGTGCTCCTCAAGTGGCAGCAGGTGCACTCCATTGATTGATTTTTTTCTCTCCTGCTGTTTAGGCCTGTTGTGTTTGTTGGTAACCCAAGTTGCCATTTTGGTTACTTGTCATGCATATTGGTTGAATTCAAATAAATGGTGATACTTGTAGTGATTAAATTATTCCTGTGTATGTTGCAAAAATTCTGATGAAGGTTTAATATATTATGATCACTTTGCCTTCAGTTAGTATATGCAACAAAATGACAGACCCTTTCATGAAGGGTTTGCATTATAAAGATTAAAAACCACAAAGGCTACATATATGATCCCAGTCTCCATCTGGAATGCTGGAAAATGGAGGTATAATGAATCCATTCAACTTGTATGGGGAGTCAGGCTGGAATAAGCAGCTGTATAATGTTGATGTATATAGAGGTGTAATATTCTGAACAAATTATATGCTTTGTTTTCCCCTGAAGGCAGGATCCAGCCAAGAATTCCCTTCTGGTTTAGTCCCAGAAGATCCTGACCTAGAAGAAGGTACAGGTTCCTTTCCCTCTGAACCTATGCTGTGCAGCGAAGCTACTGATGGTGAAACACCCCATTCCTTAGAGATGCTCTACCTTTCTGCTGAGTGTACCAGTGCCACTGATGCCTTGATCGTTCTGGTTCATCTTCTCATGATGGAGACAGGCTATGTACCTCAGGTAGGTAGGTGCAGCATCAAACAGAAGTTTCTGGGTCAGTGTGGGGAAGCTGTGGAATATACAAGCTGCATCTGAGGATCTGCTTCTGCCTTTCTGTATGTCAGTTGGCTGGAGGGGCTGCTGAAGGATCAGCTTCTCAAAATTCCCAGAAAGTCTTCAGGCTGAAGACTGGAGCAGCTTTTAGGTATGGAAGAAGAGGTCTGTCCTTGTGTTTCTGTTGGACCTCAGCCTCACTGGGACCCAGCTGAACCTGCTGCTTCTGCCTTTTACTGTAGAGCCTGTGAAAATGTGCTTAGATTGTGGCACTTCCCCGAAATACTGCCTCAAGTATCGGTATCATCTCAATGATATCCTGTCAAATGGTGCTTAATGAGGTCTAGGTCTGCCAAAAAAGTGTCACTAGTTCCATATTCAACTTAGTGTCAAGTTTGGCTTTGGTTTTACTAATCTGTAGAGGTATCATACTGAAGCACCTATGGCAGTACATCTGTACAATGTATGGATTCACTTTTCCCCTTTACATTTGCATTTTATGTTTACTAATACATAGCTAAACATGGAGAAAAAGATTTGGTCTCAGTAAGGTGTTTAAATTTCCATCTTTTTTCTTGCACTGAGGCTGACTAAGCACATGTGGGTGTCTGGTTGACCGATACCAATTTACTAAATCTGCAAAGTTCATTCCATCACCAAAATTTGAAATACTATGTAAAGAATACATTTGCTACTAGGAATAAAGTTTATGGCAGTGAGCAGGCTTGGGCATAGGGAAGATGAATGCTGTGCAGATTTAAGAGGAAAGAAACAACCTACTTGTGCTTGTGGTTATATTGTATCTCACTCTGATAATCCATATGAGCTGTTTCATACTGAAATTGAAAGCAAACCTGTTAGTTGAGTCAGGTTTTCTAATTGACTTCAAACTATCATTCTTAAAGCCCTGTCAAATACTGTAAGTTCACAGAAAAGGTGCAATAGGTTTTTTTTTTTTTTTTTTGAGCAGCAAATTAATTATGTGCAGGAGTTGTCAGAATTCTGGAATGGATGACAGAATGAAGTGTGTGCCTCAAAGAAAGAGGTGTGAGTGCTCAGTGAATGTCTGTTCCTATCAGGGCAAAAATTACTGTACTTCACTTAGATTTGCTGTTAGTTTTGGGGAAAATGTGTATAATCATACATATTCATCATCACTGTGTCATTAGGACTGATCTAAGAGTTGAATTGCAAGCATCATTTTGCCATTTCCTAACTTCTGATCCTTTTCTCACCCCTCAGCATTGGTACATTGCAAAAGTATGACAGTGTGTTTGTTATCCCTTTACATTTGTAGGGGATAGAAACCAAGGCAGTCTCCATGCCAGAGAGATGGAGAGGGAATGGTGTTTATAAGCTACAGTACACACATCCCCTTTGTGGAGAAGGTTCTGCTGGTTTGACTTGTGTGCCTCTGGGAGATCTTATTGCTATTAATGGTAAGTCAGTCAAGTCTTCTTCCTGGATGCACATTCCTAAGTATCACTATTGTTTAGGAAGAGAAAACTTAAGTGTGCTTTTTTGTGTTTTGAACTGCACCTTTTTTACTTGGGTTGCTGAGGTGCAGAAGATGCCGCTTCCTGATGCAGATACTCTTTTCCAGTCTCTGTGTTGACTGTTTTTTCCCTTTTGTTGTAAGAGATTAATCCTTAGGGGTTTCAGCTGGCCTTTTCATTGCAATATTGTAAAATATGTTTGTTGTCTCATTTCATAGGAACTTTGGTGTACATTGCCAGACATGAAGGAAGTAGATTTGCTTCAGCTACAATGTTTTGGCTTCTTTTATGTTTTTTGCAAGACTTAAAACTTCCAGACTATGTATTACTTAAGTAATGAAGTGGTCTTTGTTGTTTCTCTGTGTTCTAAATTTTGAAATGTCTTTCTTTCTTTTATTTGTAGCAACATTAAAAATCAACGAAGAGATTAGAAGTGTTAAGAGAATCCAGCTATTGCCATCATCCTTTGTTTGCTTTCAGGACCCAGGTATGCCTGAGCTATGATCTCATGGTAGTAAACTGAAAAGTAAAGAAGGGACACTGTGGGTAAAAATATGCTTTAGTAGAGCACCAAATAGGTACAGAATAGCAAAAAAGAATAAAAGTGTGGTTACAATTTAGGGTAGTCATAACTCCATGGTAAAAGGATTTCATAGTGTAGCCATTTACTCACACTTTGTTGTTAGAACAAGTTGTATTTCTTGGATTAACAATGTAAGGAAAGAACCTTGCAAAGCTCAGTTTATCCTTTGGCCCATATGCCTGTTACTTATGAGGTCCTAGGCATATGTGTGAACCTCTGGGACAGCGGTGCTGAGTGATATCCCCTTTCTGCCTGGCAGCTCAGGGCTTCAGAGGCTGGTGGTACCCACAATCTTGTTGTGGTACTGTAGTTGTTAAATTCTTTTTGTCAGAAAACATGTGCTGACCACACAGGTTTCTCCGGAGTGCCAAAATTAGAGTGAAAACTAAGTTGAGGGAGAAGAGAAGGGCAGATCCATGTGGATCCTTGTGAGCACAGACCTGACCATCCTTATATTCTCTGGAGGATATGAGTTGCTTTACTGGCAGTCCAGGCTGACTCAATTTCCTATGTTCTGTGTAGTCCCCAATATGCAAGTCTAATTGAAAGGTTGTGGAAGAACTGACTTGAGTGCTGAAATGTGTCCAGTATAACACTTAAGTCTTCTTGCTCCTCTTTCTTCACAGAACAGCATGGAAGAATTCTTCTGTCAGAGAAATGAAGGTTGCAGGCTCCTAGAACATAAATCTATGTTAGGCAGGAGCTTTGAAGTCTGACAAAGGAAGCTCTGACAGCTTGGGAGTCAATTTGTTTCCAGAGAACTCGAGTCTTTCCCTAAACTGTGCCTTCTAAGGCAGAAGGGAAAGCTTAGCCCAATCATGGTTTCTAGTTTTTCAATGACTGACTTGTTGCACTCTAGCTGCAGAGCTGGTCCTATCAAGATCACAAGCAGAATAAGTTGTGTTAATAAAAAAAACTGTAATTCTTATATAACTGTTGCATTATAACCTCTTTAAGTTAAGCTTTTTCCCTCTCTTCTTTGATAGAGAAGGTTGCAGGAGTTTACAAAGACCTTCAGAAGTTGTCCCGTCTCTTTAAAGACCAGCTGGTTTACTCTCTCCTAGCTGCTGCCCGACAAGGTGAGAGAAAATACTTACAATTAAAGATGGTATTTAATTTTTGAGGATGGAAGGAAGGGAGTCAAATCTAAAGCCTTGAAGGAAGAGTGTTTGAAAGAGCTGTGATAGGCGTATAAACAGTGAGCATAAAGTAAAATGTACATGCTGAAGAAATCATATTAATCTTTGTAATTCAGAAAATTTAATATAATTCTGGTTTTAATTTTTGATTGCTCTAGTCTCACTTCAGAGGTGGAAATGGAGTGGCTGTTTTCCATGCATAATGATGAGGAAATCCATGCATAATGTGGTAGGAAATCCTACCACAATAATTTTGTAGCAGTGGTTCTGTAGTTTTGATCTATTTCTTTGTCAAACCAGAAAATTTTATTTAGCATCATGTTTGGACGTCTGACCTCAGGAATGATCTTATTAGGAACTGGTCATTGAGGGCTTGGAAAGGATGGTAGGAAGTAACCCAGGCTGGTGTTTGTGAAGCAGTAGGAAGCCAGGCTTTCTCTTCATACTTACTGCCATAAAAGGTCTCAGCCTTGTATTCTGAAGACAATGGAATTCCCTCTAGACTTCAGTGCATGAAGATTTTATGTGAAGCATGTGCTCTATATTTGTGGTTTTTTGCAGGGTCATGAAATTGGGCAGGTCTTTTTTTCCTTTACTTATTCCTTAGCTCTGTAGCCTATAAGCATAATTTAGTGTGGAATGTTTCTTAGGCGTAGTGCTCAGTATAAAGTGTCATTTGCCCTATTTTGTGCACCTCTTAAGTGTAGTTAGAGTTGTGAGAGATCTGTTTTGCAAGGAGTCACATCACAGTAATTGCTCAGAAAAGGGGTGTAACTCAGCTATCAAAGGGAGAGGATGTAAGGGAAAGATTATAATGTTCTTTTTTTATTTTAGGGTCTTTGGAGATAGACGCACTACCTAAGTGATGTCGAGTTTACTGTATTTTTTCTGAACTTTCTTTCTCCTTTCCGTAGCTTTGAACTTGCCAGATGTGTTTGGGTTAGTGGTCCTTCCTCTTGAACTCAAGCTTCGGATTTTCAGGCTTCTGGATGTCCGTTCCCTCATCTCTCTCTCCGCTGTTTGCCGTGATCTCTACACAGCTTCCAATGACCAGCTTCTCTGGAGGTTTATGTATCTGCGGGATTTCCGAGGTAATGTTACGCACACCTTTTTCTAATTACATTCTCATGTTACCAGAGGGGTTAGGTCTGACAGGTTTTGCTAAGAGGCTCCTCAGGCAACCAATAATGATATTGAAACGCTGTGAGTAAATGCAGTTATTTGTGATACTAATCAGTACAGTTGGTCAGGTGTGATTCAGGGGGATGCAGTTTTCTGCCAAGGGAAATGGTTGGCAATCTTCTGAGGCATTACTAATGCTCCACAAGGTTAATCCCATTGTGGTGGTGCAGGCTTTCCTTGTTTTCATCTGTTTCCTTTGCTACCTTGGTGTATTGGCTACTGCAGATATTAGGAAGTGAAGATGTATTCCTGCTTCAATTTCTCACAAGACAGTTAAGAAACAAAGGTGATCAAGGGAAGTACTGTCAGAAGGCGAAGGCAGAGACGATGTGTCTGGGATTTCTGTACTTAATAACATTTGGAGATAATGCTTTACATGGAATGGGTGTGCAAGTAGATTACCTATTAAATGGACCTGGAGCTTTATATTTTTTAAGATATATTATCTTTAGAAGAAGATGTGTTGACCAAAAGTGTTTTTCATATCTTGATTATTCTTTGAATTCTGACAAACTGCAAGTATCTGTGGCGCAAGATCTGTTGCTTTTCTTAATGCTTTGCTTCTCTTTGTAGATCCTATTCCAAGGCCTCGTGACACAGATTGGAAAGAAGTAGGTGGCTTTTTTAATAAACTCTCTGAGATCAATCTTAGTTTGAGAATTAAATTAGGGACTTTGGGAGGCAGTAACTTTGAGTTAAACTTTAGCTTAAAATTGTGATATTCTGTATATGCATGTTGGTCACACTAGCGGAAAGGAACATCAACAAGTTACATGGTGCGTTCTCCATGGGGGTTAGAGATCTTCCAAGGGTGCTGTGCCTGGTCTTTGGCGAGCAGGGGAATGGCTGCTCTGATTTTTTAGACTGGTGAGGAGCGCTTTTTTGAGAAGTGCTGTAAAACTGAATGCAGTTGCTGAAGCTGGAACACTTAGAGAGCTTTAAAATGCTTTTTTTTCTGTCTGCAGCTATACAAGAAAAAGTTGAAACAGAAGAAGGAAGCCCTGAGATGGAGGCACATGATGCTTCTGCCCCCTATACCTCATCCAATCCCCTTTCATCCCAACCCATTCTATCCTAATCCCTTTCCACCCAACCCATTCCCATCAAATCCAATCTATCCCCCAATGATCATTGGGGGAGAATATGATGAGAGACCAACACTTCCATATGTTGGAGACCCAATTAACTCACTCATTCCTGGCCAGGGAGAAGCACCAGGTCAGTTTCCTCCATTCAGACCACATTTTGACCCCATTGGCTCCCTGCCTGGAGCAAACCCTACGCTTCCCGGACGAGTTGGTTCCAGTGACAGGTTTCCACCTCGACCCAGCCGGGGCCGCCCTATGGACATTCGCCGTGCATTCATTTGATTGCTGCTTTTTCCTGCAGAGAGTTCTGTGGTTGCTGAGCTTGCTTTCTAACTGTAGGAGATTGCAAATCCCAGGCACTAACATCTGCCTTCAGATTGTGTCAAGAACATGTGTGCATGGTGATGTCCCAGCCGCAGAGGCTGGGTTTGTTTTGTGCTCTGGTAGTGCTGTATCACCTGGCACTTAAGGTCTGTTCCTCCAAGAGCTACCACTTAGAGCAGTTTGTTCTGCTGCCCCCTCCCTTGCTCTTAATTGTCTGTGAAGTGCTACTTAGAGACCAGAATAACGGCCAAATCCTTACTGCATTAGATAAAGAGCACTTTAAATACAAACCCTCTACTTGTCTGTCTTATTTGAAGAGTTTTACTGCATTGCCAGGATGAAAGGTTTTGTTTAAAATCTACCCAGCTAATTAATAATCTTTATTAACAAAAAATTACCACATAGAGCAGGATACTGCCGCTGTTATCGTGGATGTTTGTTCATGGAAATTTTTAAAGGTGTTGTTTCCTTTTTCCTTTAATATTTTATTAGGTAAAAAGCGTTTTTCTATTGTTACTTAATGCACAAAGAATACAGCAAAGGGATTTTTTTTACAATGGAAATATTAGAACACAAATTAATTCATTTTACAAACAATTGAGTAAAGTCATGCCACAGTGCAACTCAGAAGTCTAAGAAGAAGCAGAGCAATTTTACAAAGAATCAGCAGCAAAACTTTTGACTTTGTCCTTGACTTTACAAATAAGGATCTGTTGTGACTACATTTACTGTGTTTGAACTAAAAGTGGTGCAAAAATGCATCTGTTCTCCTTATCTGACATACTTAAAGAATTAAATAGGCTGACCCGGTTACAGTGGGAATGGGATCACAAAAACATGAGAAGCAGAATGAATTCTGACTTCAGTAAATTCCATTTAGTTCTATTCCTGACGTATCAGATGATATCTTGCCAAAAAGAAATATCTCGTAGCATGTTATGAGCACCTTTCAAGTGTTGTCTTATTAACTAATGAGCAGCTAACAAGACCACTGTTGAAGTTTCCTGCTGAGACCTGTGAACTGACGCTGGAGCTCAATTAAAGGAAGACTAGAATGACTGAACTTTGCTAGAACTTTTAATTTCTTACGTATTTTTTAAGATGATTGATCTCATAAATGTGAATGTTTCTATAAATGTGAATAGTAGTAATGACTGTTGTGACAACTGATATTATTTTCTAAAACTTTTTTTGAAATTCCAGCTGTGGAAATTGAAGGAAATTCCCTGTTAAATACAAGCTATTTAATCAGTAATTCTTTTGTGCTTTTTCAGGTTTCAGTATTTCAAGATTTCAGTAGTTCATCTTCTCGTTTTGTATAAAATCAGCTGACATTAGTAAGGTCAGGGATTTTTGCCAGTGGAAGTAAAATATAATACTTTATTTTGCTGCCAAAAGTTGTATTGCTTCTTTCTTCTTTTTCTTCTTCACAGAGATAATTTTCCTTCCCTACCAAGATTTAACTTTTGCCTTAAGTGGTTGAATTGCCTTGTTCCAAAAGCATTTTCACCAGTGAAATGTATAGTCAGATCTCTTGGAGTTTGCAGCAATTCTTTATATTCCACTGACTATAAAAAGGAAAAGTTAAATCCCCACTGTATTGGTCTTGCGCCATTTTGTCCTTGTGATGCTTCAGCAATGCTTCAGTGCTTCAGCAATGCATCAAAAATAAGGTTACAGAGCTTTAACTGATAAAATAATTTGTAACTTACCTTTTTCCCTTTTTTTCCAAGCTATTTCTGGGAACAGTGATCACATAATGCGTGTGAGAAGTTAAGTTTGTGGTGCCAGTGGTGCTCACATTGCCAATGCCTTGATTACAGTCACATGGTTTGCCCTGCTGGCAAGCTGTGTGCTGCTCTGGAATTGGGCCCTCTTTGCTGAAGACAACCATGAAGTCATACTTCTGCCAGGCTGATGCCAGAGGTTCAGTTTATTTTGGATTTTGTCATTGAAATGTTTGTTTTTGAAGTAATGAACTCAGCCCTTTTAGTCATACACCACTAAGTGACCTGAAGATACTCCTTCCCTTTTTTTGTTGTCCCTCACATTGTAGTAAAGGTGTTATGAACCAAAGATTAGGAAACCTGACTTCACTGGAACTGTAAAGTTCCTTAAAGAGGAGTTCCTGTTATTCATAAAATAGGGTATAAAGTGAGTATCTCAAGACCAACAGCATAAAATTAGAAGATAAAGCAGAAGAAATACTTGCAAACTAGCTGCTTGCTTTTTTTATTTGTCAGCTCCTAAGTCAAGTGTGTATATCATTGCTGTTGCAAATGATAAAAGAGAAATCACAAAAGATAAAATGCCTTAAGATGAGTATTCCTTACCTGTACTATTCATCAGAATCTAACACTGTGAAGGTTGCTACTGAGTCACTTGGAAATAAGGAACTATTATCCTTGGCTTTTCCATGTATTGTTTTATCTTAATAATGAAACTTCGGGCCAACGAAATGAAGCAACTGAGCCATACACAAGGTGTAAGGTCTTAGGTACTTGCTTGTGATTAGTGGAAGACTGTAAAATACCACTGCATTTACAAGTGGCATTTTGTAAGCAGAGCTGCTGTTCTGCTGGACCTTAGCTTGCCTGGGAATGTGTGTTCCATTCCTCTTGAAATACCACACCTAGTGGTGTGGTCAAGGTGTTCTTCCGTTTGTGGCTAAACAGCAAAGTGTAAACTAATTTTCCAGGTGGTCAATATGGTTGGGTGTCATAGCTGTATCCCAGCTACTTCTTGGGCTGGAGCCAAACACACAAACCTACTCATGTTTCCTGGCTTCCATGTGAAGAAACTTAGAGCAAATAGGACAAAAGAAGCTTTGACCTGGTGCTCAGTGTTCACATCTGTGAGAAAGATCCCAAGGTGTGCTGTGGGACTTGTGTGCCTTGTGATTTAAATGTAGCTTCTCTTTACAGGTTTTTCTGTTGTTTTCTTACTGCCCCTGCTGTTACATTTAGGTACCTAAATGCCTCTTGGGTGTACCTTTGTTTCCCATTCATATAAAAGAAGAATACCCCTTGTATTCCCTCTTCTCTTTTTCTAGAGGGTAGGGATTTTGGAGTAGAAAGCCAGCATCAAAGGTGATAACTTGAAGATGGGATGATGCATTTGTGAATCTCCTGCTAGCCACATCTAGTATGTGTGAGCATCATAGCTGTAGACAGGAAGTGTACTGTTGGGACAGTTACAGGACACAACAGATTTTCATCATTCTAACTTTTGAAATTAACTCAGTGTTTTAAAGCACTTCTGTGAATAGAACTGAAGGTGCTTTTTCAGGAACTATGGACTAACTAAATTAGGCTGAGAGTGCCTGTTGTTTGTACTTGATGTTTCAACTTAAAGCTAGGCGGTGAGATGCAATTCTGTTTGCTTGTCCATTGAGAGGTGACAGCTGGGAACTGTAGGCAAATAAAAAGATTGAATTACTACTGGGTATGAAAGCTGACACTGCTGTCCTGTTCCTGTGGTGTGTCAGAGGACAGCCCTGCTGTGTTCAAATGCAGCCTCAGCAAATGACCCAGCTGTTGCACTTTCAACAATGAACTGCTGTCGATTTATGGGGTCAGGTCCTACTAGTCACCATTCCTTTTTTGTATATGTTCTATTGGTGAGGGAACCATGGAGTTTCAGGGGATAAAGCAATTGAGGAATCTTGCAGTAAACTTTCATTTCTGTCTCTGCATCTCTGATGACCATTCAGAAGGGAAAGGTATAAGCCATGCTGAGGGAAGTGTTACAGAAGGAAATCCTCTTCTCCATATAGTGAAGCCTGCTTCTCTTGCCAGTGGGACTGCTTGCTCAAGGCCATTTCTCACTTTTATTGCTCCTGGAGACAACACAGCAGGTACTGGTTTTTGTTTTTTTTTTTTTCTCAGATGATGACATATATTTATGATGCTACATGGTAAACTGCTTATCAAACCCTGAAGGACAGCACAGAGCTGAGGAAAACAAAACAAAACAGAAGACAAACCATCAGAGAATAAGGTGGTTCTGTAATACTGAACTTGAGGTATAAATCATTGATCCAGATGAGTCTCTTGAGGGACTTCCAATCTGGAAAAGCTATGCTGTTACTTGCCATTATATGTGCAAAGGCCTGCTCAGGGGTAGGTCGTACAAGGTCCAGATGACTTCACTGGATTTAGATGCTCATTACAGGTGCTAAGCAGGAAGGATTTCCTTGTTTGGCTTTATTCCCACCAGTGAATCATAAGATCCAAGATGGCTAATGCAGCTGTTGCTTGTGCTGCTTTGGAGATCTCCTTGTTTAAGTGACAGCAAAGATCTGGGCCATTGGCTCAAATATTTTTTTTACTTACTGACATCCCTGGGCATTCCTAAGTATCATCACGGTGAAGTTGCCAAGGGAAGCACAAAGCCAAGTCTGGCCTCAGAGCTCCATGTTGAGGAGGCGGGATGAGAACTGGCACTTGCATTAGGTGTGTTCCAAACAGACCTCCCAGGGTGCAAGGGGTAGGATCTCAGCTGGTATAAATAGCTATAAATACATGGATTTACCTAGGATGAGTTTTTTCAATCATAAACACAGCTTGTGTAGGGTTTGTCATGTCCCAGTTCCAGTATATGTGCACAGACACAGCTTCTTTCAGTGTTGCAGGATTAGAGGAAAAGCACATCAGCAAAGATCCATCTCTGTCTTCTCTGGAAGAATAATTCTTGGGAATGGTGAGGGAGAATAATACTGATTGTTACTGCTTGGGACAATGCCATACATGCCCTCCTGTGGCTTGCTGTCTCAGGAAGGACCCAGGTCATCTTATTTGTGAAATATAATTTTCCAGTTCTGCTGCAAGTTTGTCACCCTGCATTCATTTTGCATTCACCCCAGCAAAGTCAGTGGGAATTCAAGGCAGGAGACAGGATTTCACTCCATCTCTCTGTCCATTCAGTATTATGGAACACTCAGCACACAACTATGTGCACTTCATCAGATCTGCTGTTAATTAAGCATGTTTCTGAGGGACATACACAGCCAGATGTGACCAAGTCACCAAAGTGCTTGGATTTAGCTTTTGTCTGGAATTTGTGTGAACTGTGAATGTGAACTGTGGTGTTTTCAGGGGCAGGGGAAGAAGTTGGTTTTTTGTGTGGAAGACCCATTTCTTAGGTTATTTTTGAACTAAGGTTACAGGGTTAGAACATGACATTTTTTCTCTCAGACCTTGGGAATCACACGCAGGAGACATAAATGCAAGGCATGAAACAGAGATGTTTTATCTGCTATGAGCAGAACGATTTGGAATAAAGCAGCAGACCATCTGGCTGACCTGCTTATGTGATCTTTGGTGCTTACTGATGCCTGGTACTGTATTTATCTTGAACATAGTTTTGCTGTGAAAAGTGACCTTTTATGAAGTTGCTATAATGAAATTCCACAGTTCACTGGATGCTCAAGCATGCTCACTTAGTCAGTCAATGTATACTTATTCTTGATTCTGCCTTTTCATGTGTGTTTCTGAAAGAAGCCTAATTTTTTTTTAGCTTGATCTTAACAAGAATTCAGTAATTGGAAGTTAACAATTGTATTGACTATATACAAATTAAAATAAAACTTAGTTTGCACTGTCATAACTGTGTTGACTCCACAGGGGTTAGCAAGAGTAAAATTTGCTTTATAACTCAGTCACTTGAACAGATATGATCCTGATTATGCACAAAACCCAATGAAATAGTGACACTTTTATACATCACTTTTCAGATCATTATTTGAATATTTTCTTTGTATTAAAACAACTATAGTTCTCTAAATTCCCTTTACCCAGGTGTTAGTTGTAAATCGCTGGGTTCACTGAGTGTATTCCAGGATGACATCAGGTATGACATAATGTAGAGTGAGGGCTGACAAAAGCACAGATCCAGGTGTAGGACTGTTAATCAGAAAACAGACTAGCAAATGATTTCCTCAGATTGCGGATGGTCTCGGCTTTTGCTTCATCTTCAGTGGCATTTCCTCGCTGAGATGACTCAGGTATGCTGAAGTTGTTTGTCAGGGACTGCGATTTGCTGAAAGAGGGAACAGAATTCAGTCTCAGCAGGAGAAGGGAATTCAAAGCTGGTTACTCATGCTTTGTGTTTCATCACACAGACAAATGCTAGGATAAAAGGATAGGTTGGCATGGAAAATATCCATGTGCTAAGACATCCAGGAATGGGGGAGGTGAGGCAGAATGAGGCATGAGCATGTGGCTCAGTCCAAACTTGTAAGTGTTGATGAAAACATCTGACAAGAAATTGCTGTTTGGTGAGGCTGTTGCCGTTTGGTGAGGCTGTTGTGAGAAACCCTGAAGTAATTTCACTACTAATACAGGAGAAGGGATTAATACTAGGGGTCACCTGTCTTTCATCAGCCTTACCAGGAATGATGGTGTCAGCCTTTCAGCTGTGAGAACCCCAGAGGCTGGATAAGTTGGTATCCAGATCCCCTGCAATGTGTGCTGTTTCCTGCCCTCTCTAGCCTGTCTGCTCTGACTGTCAACTCTCTAATGTGGATCTTTGGGTTGACCACACTGCTCCTGCTGGCTGTGTATCTGCTAGTGGTCAAGTTCAGATCAAGATGTGCTTTTGAAGTAAATGTCCCAGTTTTCCCTGCTACCATGCTTAGTTTCTTCTGATCAGTTATAGGTATCCAGCACAAAACCAGACTGGAAAAAGTATCTGAAATCTGTACAGTGTGGTGACTGCATCCTTAGCACCAACATTTTGATCCTTAAGTACACCTCTTTTAGTTTGCCTAACATGATCACTGAAAGCCTGTTCTAGAACATTGCTCCTCTGCTTCTCAGAAATTGTCTTCTTATTCCTAGCCTATGTATTATTCTGGCCTGTTCATACCAATTTGCTTGTGTTAACTTGTCAGCCTCAGACCTTTTCTTGGTCAGTTTTCCTGCCGTGGTGCCAGCTAGATATTCTCCACAAAGGGTGACAGCAAAAGCTGCTTCCAAAGACCCACAACAGTTCAGCAGTGTGCTCTGCTCCAGAAGAGTGCTTTCACATACAGTCACCATCTGGAATTTGATATACATGAATAGGGCCACTTCCCCCTGTCTCCCCTGCCTTTTTTTTTACCAAATGCAAAAAGAAACTTTGTGGCTCCTGCACTTAGGAAATAGTGAAGGAATAACCCCTGGTGAGCTTTCTGGCCAATGTTGTGCTGTTTGCAGCCTGTGAGGATTATACACCCTGCTGGGAAAGCAGCGGCTGTGTTGATATGGCTGGAGTAGAGCCCACAGTTGTGCTGGCCCTTGTCCCTGGGGACTGCTGCTTGACAACAGGTGATATATTCTCCATGTCATCTCAGGATACTTTTTGGACAGACTTATTTTAATATCTACAGGTACTAGGAATTTGTCAGAGACTTACTTCAGATGTGGGTGTGGGGTGGTTTGCTGCTTGGACATTTCCGTGGGGCTCAGCTGGCTGGGAGCCCGGCCTTGGGCAAGAGGCCGAGGCTGCTGTGGAGAGAACGTGCCTGCCTTGGAGGCCTGGACTGGAGAGGAGCCAGTTGCTGATCGCACTTGCTGTGGAGATCCAGGTGACCTTTGCTGCTGAGGGGAAGTAGACTGGGGACTCTGGGGCTGCTGTCCTTGAGGAGACAGCCGCTGCTGTGGGGGTGCATTTGTTCGTGGAGGCTGAGATCCTTGTGGCTGGCGTGGTCCACCTGAAAGAGACATGTAGACATAAATGTGTGGAAGTGCATGTGGTGGGCAACAAGCATGGAACATCTCTATGGAAGGATGGGCTTTGCTAAGAGGAGAGACTCTTCAGAGTAGCTTCATAGAGAAGAATATGGCAAATCCTCTCTTACGGGCCTAAAATTGGTGTGATTCCCTTCTCTCTAGAGTTGTCCATTTCTCTACCTTCTTCAGCACTAAAGAAGTTCCTCCACTCTTCCCAAAGGGAGTCACTTCAACCTGCCTTACTCTTCATGTATCTGGTGTTTCTTATTCTTGGTGAGCACTTCCTGCTTGGGTAAGGAAGAGTCACTGGAGAAGCAACTGTATGGGAAATGTAAGCTGACCCTGCTGGTTTGGGTCAGCAGTTCCTTCATGGGCCCAGCAGTTTGATGTGAGACATTCCATCCTATCACTCTCCACACCTCTGTTCCAGAACCATCACCAGGTGCCTTCAGTTGCTTTGGTAGCAGACTCTCAGAATGGAAGAGGATGTGGAAAACAATTGGGCATAACATAAATTGCTGGACATGACAGATAATACTGTGAAAACCTGACAACAGTTGCAGATAGTGTTATGAGGTCTGGCTGGATTTCACAGGTGGTCAGGGAATTTATGTGAGAAAAAGTTTTACAGAGAATTGGAGTACTGGAGACAGATGGAGAGTAGTATCCTGCAAGGCCAACAGCTCATACCAGTAATAGTATGGAATGCCAAGATTACATAGAAATGCTCAATTTTGGATGCAGCAAAACTGTGACCAATGAGGGAAAGATAATTAGAGGAGGGTATATTGAATTTTCATCCCACTTTCTGAGCTTCTGTGGAATATGACAGTATCTGCTCTAATTGTAGACTGAATTTGCTGCCTGCTTGGCAGTGAATTGGAAAATGAGCGAAACCTTTATCCTGATACCTTTTATTTAGAAGGCAAACTGGTAGGAATCAAACTCACCATTGACATGGGAATCAGAGAACTGTACCTTGTGGAGGAGGTCGTGGTTGTGACAGTTGTCCAAGTGCAGGTCCAGTCTGAGATTTCATTGACACTGGCTGAGCTTGTTGAGGCTAGAAGGGATAAAAGCCAGTCAAGTTAATACAGAGTCCCCAAAGAGAAGCCCTGAGGTAATACAGGAACTGTAGAGTCATGAAGTGTTCCTTAAATACACACTCACACACATGCAGCATCTGGCTGCAAAATCTCATGGGACTAAAAGGGAGAAGTGAGTCAAAAAGAGCATAGAAGTTGTTTGCTCACAGGGAATAACAATGAAATGAAAATTTAGAATATTTTTAGGCAATCAGGAATTACCAAATGTATCTGGCCCGAGGGATTCTCTTAGTCCCATCTCTTATTTTGGACAGTTGCCAGCAGCAGATGTTCTGAAGGAAGGAGGGATGAACCATGGAAATGTCTATGGAGTAATCATCTCTGTACCCTAAGGGGGTCTCCTCTTGATTACTAATAAGCATGGGTCAGCTTCAGCCCTGAAACATGAAGCTTATTATCTGCTCCACAAAATCTTTGCAACAGTTTCAGATATTTTGTTTTGATATTTACTTCTAGATCCTTTGAGTCATGCTTACCTTTCAGCCTCATTGTCTTTCCTTTTCTTACCTCTGTTGCTTTGTTCTGAGTTTTGAGACTAGTTCTCATAACCTGCCCATGCTAGGCCATTCATTATTTTGCAAACCTTCACTGCCCTCTCTCTCATTTACCTCCTTTCTAAAGCCAAGAGACTTTAGAATCCCTCCAGTCCCTCCATGGGAATATTTCCAAGCCCCTAATTGTTTTCATCACCAACTTCTCTTTCCCAGCTTTGTAATTTCTCCTGCAGATGCCAGAGATCAGACTGCTTACATTTTTCCAGATGAAGCAATATCTGGGTTCTCTGTATACATTGCCAGTTCATTTTTCCTGCGTCCCAATTTCCTGCTTTTCCCTTGTCAACACAACCATAGGCTGAGCAATGGTTTTCATTAGCCTGTGTGCAACAAAGTATTTCACAAGGGAATGGCTGGTGTCACTTGAAAGTTCTGCACATTGTTTATGCTCTCCCTCTCTCTACCCCCAGCTTAGCTTACCCTTCAGTCTTCCATATGGAGTTTCATTTGCTGTTGTGGTGACTGAACATACATAGCTCTGACAGATGTTCTTCACTGCCATCCCTGGTCCTGACTAATGCATATAATTTGGTGCCATCTGCTCTTCTCTCTCACTGTTTAGTCTTTTTGACAGATATTTTAATAAACAAGATTAAGCAATGCAGAGCTGCTGCACAAAGGGCTGGTCCAAAGTTAACAAAAGTCTGAGTAAGCCTATTGCACAAAATTGTTTATGAAAACCAGGAAAGCTGGAGACAGATAGGCTGGTACATGCTGGATTACTTACATGCAGAACATCATGATAAAAGGGTCTTCAAGGCTCCTGGAAGGTCAGGAGAATGAGCTAAGTGATTCTGGAAATGTGAAGAAATGTTTCATAGTTGGAAACATTGAAATTAGCTTCAATTGACTAACATAAATGTGATGAAGTTGCCAGTCCATCTTTTATTTATCTGGGACTTGCAAATGGATGGGGAAGGAAAATCTGAGAATTTTCCATTCATGGCTTCTAGCCCTACATAGCTTGGGAACTAAACCTTGCCATGGTGTTGATGGAAATTACCTGTTCTAATTCTGTGAGATGTCTTGATTAGACCAGGCAAAGAAAAGGAATTGGGTCTCCTATTCACCTCTACATCCTTTCCCTACAGTAAACCGAGGCATCTCAGAAATAAAGGCAAAACAGGTTTTTGAGGCTGAGAGATGAACGGGTGAGAGCCAGCCCAGAAGGTCTTCTGGTGGTGGGTCAGAGAGGCAAGGACAGAACCACATTGCAGCCATGACAACAGGTTTCATGTTGAAGGCATGAAAGCAAAATTGTCATTAACATCTTATGCTGTCCTGGGCTCAACCAACCCATTTGCCAACATGGCCAGGTGCAGTATCCTTGAAGTATCCCCTCTGCTAACTGTTTGCAAGAATTAAAATCTCTAATATCTATATCTGAGGTCAGCTTCTGCTACACAATAAAACTTTACCTTTTAGCCCCTCCATGCTTTTTTTTTATAGCTTGTCTGTTACCTTCCTAAGGCTTTTTGACTAGCTACATCATTCTGACTGGTTGCCTGTTATCTACCACTTAACGAAATAATTCCCAAAGAAATGAAAGGAAAAGAATCAAAAGGAAATGAATAGGACATTTTTTCTTCTTCTTTGCAAAAACATCATGTGGTAAATGCCCTGAGCTGTGTTTTCTGCTGGTTTATTTATTCTTCTGTAATATTCTTTAAGTTATCATTTGAGCTAATTCATAAGTCTTAGCCTTACTTGTCTAAATTTTTCTACATTACTCTTACAGCTTTCAAACCACATATTTTGTATTTGTTTTACACCAGTCCTCTGGAGCAGTAACTATTTCTAATGATATCACACAGGTTTTTTGGCAGCTTAGTCACTTCCCAAATTCAGTTCATTGGATGCGGCCATCTGGAATTGGGGGCTTAATAATTTTTTTAAAATATCAGTCATCACTGATTTAATAACTGTTTTTTGTTCTTTTCTGTGTCATTCTGATCAGGAAAAACTATAACAAAGTAAAGAAGTTCCCCACTTTCAGCAATTACATTTACTAGAGTCACAATGCTGTCTCTGTTGTCTTCTTTTCCTCTCTAAACTTTGGATGATCCATAGAGCCCACCAATTGTTTGATAGGGTTCTGTTTTCTGATAAACTCAAATAACTTTTTAAATTCTTTCCTCTATCTGCTCCTCAAAATTAATTTCTGTCCTTTTTACATTTCCTTTTATTACTTGTAGGATGCCACATAAAGGTCTTCTTAAATGTCAGATTTCCAAATTTGAAAGACTTTTTTCTCAGTTTGTCTTAAATGTCCTTTCTGTCATTTAATTCTCCAAGTTTATTTCTAACATTCTTTGTTCAGGAGCAGATCAGAAATGTATATATGCATTCTGGAAAACAGTGGTCTCTCAAGTAGCATTTATACAGTTTTACTGCTAGGGAGTTGATCAATTTTCTTTTCTCACGCTTGTGTCATACCCTTAATTTTTGATACCACATTTGTCCCTTGGACATTAAATCTAATTGTACACACTCGCTATCTGACTTTGTACCTGGATGTTTCTTATGGCAAAGTCAAGGTGTTTTTACCTCCCTCTAAATTGCTGTCCCCCTGTGATATTTGACTTGCTTCTTGATAGCTGAAGTCTCACATGGTTGTGACTCATTACTTTTCCATCTCTGTCAATTCTGTGCACTCAGTTTCATAATTTCTCAGTTTTTCTCATTCCAGAGACTAGTATAGAGAGGTCCAATAATAAGTATAGGTATTCTATTCATACCCATAGGATATCCAAGGGTTTGCATCTCTATGTCTTCAGTACTGCTGCCTTTATATTCAGAATTGCTCTTTTATTCCTTCTGTGGAAGTCTTCATCTGTAGTTCTAATTCTGCATTTCACCAGCCTCATATTTAATTCTTTCTCTCTCGACACTTCTAACTGTTATAACATTATGTTAGTAATGCAGCATGTACAATTTTTGGGATGTTTCTGGCACCAAGCCCTTTCTCTATTAGTAAAACGCTCTAGTTAACATATTTGTGGGTTTAGTTTTCTTGATTATATATACAGGTCATTCTAGGTTTTATTCCCGATGAAAACCATTTTCTTATTTGACTCTACTATTTGACACCCTATCCCTTCAAGATTTGTTTTGTTCTTGTTTTTGCCTTAATTTAGGTCTGTTGTAATCCAATCCAATCTAATCCTGTGCCCGTATATTACAGACATGGAAAACAGATGCATCTGTCCATGTCCTCAGTATCTGTTGGCTTGCCCTTTTCTCTTAGTTCATGCACTCTGTATCTTGGCTATTTCAAATGGTAGTTCTTGATTCCACTTTGTAAATGCTATCTCTTCTGCGCCACTTTGCCTGCCTCAAAGCATTTTCAGTGTCTATTAAATGTTTACTCCTTCACTCTAGCTAAAACTTGGAGTTAACCCGAATACCCTTCATGCTGGGTCCGGGTTTAGCAGGAGTGGACTGTCATATGACAAAGGCAGAGCACCATTAAGTGCCTTCTCCAATTTTTTTCTCAAGTGGAATTGAAAATTGTACCAGTGTGTTGCAATCAGTTTTGTCCCTCAGCTTTTTACTCTCTTGTCTCTTCTGTTGTACAGATTCGTTGTCCTCAAACCTTCACACTTGGCTCTCTGTTAGATACTGAAAGAGGTGTAGCAAGTGCACCTGGATACTCAGGATCTGTTCTGGGGTGTTTCATTTATATTTAACTGCCTCTGGGAAATGTGGTAGTAAAATTAGATGCATTGGACACTCAAAATGGATGTACACAAGAAGAACTAAAGGACCAGTTTAAATGCAAAAGTAACAGGTTCTTATATGAGTTCAGCTTCAGTAAAGCCTCCCCTTGATGAAGGTGGCAAAAGACATCTCTGAAGAAGAAACTGCAGTAAGGAATGGAACAAGTCTAGCTGAGAATCCCACTTTCTGTTCTTGAAAGCAGAAAAGGGATGCAAAAACTGGAATGAAACCTGAGGGATGGTGTTAGACAGAAATGAAACTGGGTTGTGGGAAATAGATTTGTAGAAAATTCTGGGTATTAGAAGTACCTCTAAAAATGCCCGTCTTCAGTGTGAATCAGTGAAATTAGCAAGTCAGAATGTCTAGATGCATGGACATGCTATTGGTGTGATGTCATATTTATCTGGAAGGAGAGTAAGGGAGAGAGATGTGCTCCTTAGGGGCTACGACTTCAAAGTGCCTCTGAGAATCTCCTTTGGAAGAGCAGGAGTCAGTCTGTCCAATACACTCTCACATGGAACTGTTCAACTCTCTGAGATGTCTGACTTTCTGACACACTCAGCGAGGAGAGAGAAGGAAAGATGGTCAGGGAAATAACTTGCTCGCAAGGTTCACTCATACCCAAGGCCTCAGCGGTGATGGTGTAGATCCAGCAGTGACGACAAGTTGAGTCATTTTGGAAACAACCAGATCAGCTATAAGTTGTCTGTCCTCTTCTATGTGCTCCCCAATCAGGGGCATTGAGCTGTCCATCACCTGCCACAGGAGGCAAAAACAACAGTTAGTAAGGTGGTTTCCTGCGGGCAGATGCCTGTTTCAACTCACCTTTTACATTAACCTGTTATGTGTCTGCACATCCTTGTCAATATCTACAGTCACCACTCTCCTCATGCTGAAACATGCTTGACTTTTCCAGGTATGGGATTTTGCTTAGAGATTTTTGGAAATGTGCTTCCCCCAACTCTCCACCTTCCTTCCCTTCACAACCTGGGAGCCAAGCCAAGAGGTATGGTGGCTGGAAGCTTTCTAAATTGACTTAATACAAATTTTCTCCCTCACATGTCCCAAGGAGATGCCTCTGATGGATAAGTCTGGCATTGTCCCACAGTACTTGGGGGTGACATTGCAATTTAAATGGCCACAGGAGAAGAGAAACAACATGTACTGAAGCCTGAGGAGATGAGAGCAACAGGGACTGGAGGAAACCAGGAAACATTTGGGATTAATGAACACAAAGCACTGCACCCTGAGAGGGAAAATAAACACCATAGATGTGTAATGAATAGGATGTCACCAAACTGGCACCAAGTACAGGAAAATAAACTTGGTCTCTGCTTGTCTTCTTGATAATGCTGTGATACAACTGCTTCCCAAGCAAGTTCTACAAATCTGCTGGGGAAAACTGGGAAGCAAGACTGTGGGGATGGGGGAAGGAAAACTGTCAAAGGGTCTTTGAGGTAAGAAATGGCCTCACAACAATAATGCTGAAAGCACAGCAGACCCTCAGCTGTATAGCAGCCCTGAACATGATTTTCAACAGTTCATCATAAATCAAGTGTTTTGCAAATATTAGCTAAATCCCACAGGAAGAGCTGTACTCTGATGAAGTTAAGATTCAGCTGGAGTAAATATAATAGTACCAAAATATCATGGTTGGAAGAGTTTATTTTATTTTGCTTTTATTTTTAAAGCAAACATTAAAATCCCTGGAAATGCAAAGTTGAAGGCTGAATTGCTCAAGAAAGGCACTGACTCATGCTCAGATAACAATCTGAAGTGCACTCCACCCTGGCAAGGCCGAAAGAGAATGCTCTTGGAGGGAAATGGAAAATTTTGCACCCTCTTTTTTTAGATTTAAAGTAGAGGAAATCCGTAAGGTGAGTTCACTGAATTTGTATTTTGCTCTTTTCTTGCAGCATAATGGTTTTGTTTATTTTCCACAGTTGTCTTCTATGAACACTAGAAAAGCTACCTAGAAAATTTTAACTAAGGTACACATGGAAAGGGGGTTGATGTTTATATCCATGGCCTACTTGGCCCAGGGGGCAAAAGGAGAAGGTTAGAAAATTATATGTCAGTGTTTGGCTAAATACACAAGGTGGTTTTTTCCTTCCACTATCCACTTAGCTGTTCTTCCGTTGAGAAATGAGGTGAGGAATGTGATGCTTCCTAACAGTGTCAGGGGATGGCCAATTCCCACCTGGGTCTCACGAGCCAGGGGCTCCTGGGGGGCCTCCAGCGGGTTCCTGCGCAAGTTTCCCTTTTCCCCACTCCTATCTTAAAAGGAAATGTGGCAATTACAGTTCCCGAGAGAGAAGCGGTCTCCCGCGTCCCCGCACGGCGCGGTGCGAGGGGCCGTGTGACCGACCACTAGATGCTGCCCTTACCCCGCCTAGAATCAGGCGAGCCGCGCTCCCGGCTCCCGCCTCCCTGGGAGTCACCGAGACACGGCTCTGCTCAAAACACCCCGAACCCCGCTTGTTATAGAATCGTGGAATGGTTTGGGCTGGAAGAAAACTTTCAAGGCCATCCAGTCCAATACCCCTGCTATGAGCAAAGACATCTTCAACCAGATCGGATTCCTCTCGAGCCCCATCCAGCCTGACCCTGAATGTCTCCACAGATGAGGCATCCACCACTATCTGCACAGTAAAAAATTTCTTCCTTATATATAGTCTGAATGTACTCTCTTTTAGTTTATAATCATTTTTCCTGTTGCAACAGACCCTGCTAAAAGGTTTGTCCCTTTCTTATGGGCCCCCTTTACATACTGGAATGTGCTATAAGATCTGCCCTGATCCTTCTCTTCTCCAGGCTGAATAACCACAGCTGTTTTGGGAGCTGACTTCATAGGAGAGTTGCTCCCGCACTTTAACATCTTCACGACCCTCCTCTGAATCTGCTCCAACAGGTCAATTTTTTTTCCTGTGCTGAGAACCAGAGCTGATTTCCCCATCTCAGGGATTACTTTTTCCTATTTCTATAGCTGCAGTGGCAGAAGACAAAGATGGTGCTTTATAAACCAAAGGCTCCAGGGGGAGTGAGCCCTGGAGCAGGTTCCACCTGAACCAGTGAAGATGCACCAGGGATGAGTCTATCTGCTGCCCCGATGTGTAGTATATGGCAGGGGAATGTGAGATGCGAGAAACAGCAAATGTGAGATGTGGGAAACAGCAAATACAGGACTGAACAATCACATGCTCAAGGGAAGGCCTTTGAAAATGGCAGTGATTTCTGATATCAGCTGGTTGCCACTGAACTGAAAAGAATAATGAGATGTCACCTTGCCTGTCCTCCAGGAAAGTGAATTGGTCTGGAACTGGGCAGATACAAATGCTAATACTGAATAAATCAACTGGCTGAAAGGAATATGTGAATTACAAACAGATTGCACTCATCCCTTCCTGGGCGATCACAGAACAGCTGGGCAAGACAAGAAGATGTCCACACATGTGGACCCAGCCTTTGTAACTGCCCAAGGTTAGAGGCTGCTGCTGGTGCAGCTGCTGCTGCCTGATAAGGTGATTGAGGAGTGAAGAAAAAGTGCCCAGGCAAAGAGACTCAGGAAAAGATCATCCTGGTTCTCCCTCTGTGCCTGTCTGATGCAGAAGCCTGGACTTGTGTTTTCACACTCTGATGTGTGAGAGTGGAGTGTTAGATGATTTTGAGGGAGGGAGGGAGGGAGGGAAGGAAGGAAGGAAGGAAGTGTCGGAAGAAAGGAAGGGAAGGAAGGGAAGGGAAGGGAAGGGAAGGGAAGGGAAGGGAAGGGAAGGGAAGGGAAGGGAAGGGAAGGAAGTGGCGGAAGGGAAGGAAGTGGCGGAAGGAAGGAAGTGGCGGAAGGAAGGAAGTGGCGGAAGGAAGTGGCGGAAGGAAGGAAGGAAGGAAGTGGCGGAAGGAAGTGGCGGAAGGAAGGAAGGAAGGAAAACGATGATTTGACGTATCAAAACAAATAATAGGCACTGCTGAAGAGATGAGCAGGGCTCCTTGCAGGGCAGCAAGGAGCACGTCTAGTAACATAGCTTAGCTGTATGGCAGTCAGGGCTTCTCTTATTCTTCCAGGAGGAAGAATAATTCATATGGACCATTTTGCTTGCCCTCTGCTTATATTTTTCATCTTAGTAGAGATGTAGAAATGGGATAGATTACAGAAAAAAAAAAAAAAAAGGAAGCAGAAGATTATTAAACCATACATGTTGCTGATAAAACTCTTTAAAGCAGAGGAAAAAAAGAATTACCAGCATTTACTGTTAAATTCACAATCTGTTTCAATATGAGCCATGAAAATGGTACATAAGTGTGCTAATGCTCTGAAGGCAGAAATGTAACAGATTCTGTTGTTTGTCATGGGAAAAGAAAAGAAGGTGAAGTTCAAGTAAGAGCAAATACCATGTGTGCAAGATTATTCTTGTGCTGTTGATAACTCATCTGTCTTAATCTAATTTATTTTGCAACAAACCACTGTGATAAAACTCAGTTCATAGAACTGCCCATCACTACTTCTGTGAATCTTACCTGAAGAACTATTTTGTGAAAATTAATTACTGCCTGCAACTGCATTGTGCAAATTCCTTGTTTGTTCAGCCCATTTAGGCATGCTTTCTTGTAAAGTGTCACAGCACACTATTCCTTCTTACCAAGAAAATACAATTGTCACTCTGTCAAATAACTTTTTTCTCCCACTATCAAAAGAAAAAATCAAAACAAGGGATCAGTTTCAGACCAATAAAAGTACCCCAGGATGTTGGCTGGAGGCAATTAATTACTTGTCAACATCTCCCTCAGATCTGCATAAAAAGGTACCTGTTTGGCTTTGCTCTGCTCCTTATATTGCACTACTCTACCCCTTTCCCAACAACATCCATCAGCCTGGCATCTGAATGCCTGCTAGATATTGGTATATCAGGCCTGTTCAATCAGGTTCTCCACTGTGATAATTCAGCATGACCCATGTGAAACTATATTGTGTTTCTTCTGATTTGTGTCGTATTAGATGCATTGCTGCTTACCTTGTCACAGAGAGAGAAGCATAAGCATGCATTTCTCTGTGTGCAAGCTGATGATGGCTGTTAGGGTACGGATGTGCTTTTCACCAGTCAGTCACACATAGTGGCAGATGTGAAAACCCAGAGTCATACCCAGACAGAGCCATATAATCTTTAAGCCCAGAACTAGCAGTGTGTGCACGTACATAGGCTTATGCACGAGAATATATGTAGGGATATGAAAACCACATATCACGTCTAACCATGTGTGGACAAAATCCAAATGTCCTTACAGTTGTCTCTAGCAAGGCTGCTTTCTTGCTCTTTCTTTCCCAGCTGCAGGAGCATATAGATTTAGAAGTGCACAGCAGGGAAACAGTCTGCTCTAGGGGATGCTCCTCTAGGTGCTGATGAATTGCATACGGGAGCAGACCCATTAACCCTGGCCCCATCAATTCAGGAAAAGACAGAGGCTTGCCAGCATTTGGTTGCTGGCAGCATGCTTCTATCACATGGCCTTTGACAGGTCACTGCTCCCCTCCCTGGGGAGAGCAGATACATAATGCAGGAATGTGCAGTCACTGGAGGGCTCATGTGGTTCTCATCAGCATCCCAGCTCTCAGCGGGTGTGACTGCTCTCCCACACATAGCTTTTCAGTGTGTCAGCATCCCTGTATGAAGCCAATAGGCTGGCTCTGCTTGCCTTCCTCAGCTGGCCTGTGTTGGTGGAGTTTACAGCGGGTCAGATGTTGTGTCTCCTCAAGTCACATACTGACAGAGGCACCTGCTTACTTGCTGGATTATCTCTCCTCCAGGGCATCTCTTCAGTTTCCCACTTTGATTTTCCAGACAGCTTTTCCTTCTCTGCCTTGTTAGGATGATCTGAGGATCCTATTTACCCCACCTCCATATCTGCCTCCTGGCCTGGGAAGGAGCAAATTGAGCTTTAGCTCTCAGAGCCACAGTCTGTCCAGCCCTGAATACAAATTGTTGTAGTACACATTACCCAGAGTAACTTTGTGGTGCTTTGTCTTGATGGCCTCTTACTGTAGTGAGCACTGTATGCATGAAAGATTTTAGAAAATACACCTTTCTTTTTTTGTTCTATCAAGATGCTCCTGTTGCTTGTGAACCTTTTGCTACACTCTCACCATTTATTTTCCTCTTTTAAATAAGGTGCAACTTGGATTTTTGTTTGAAAGTCCCCTTAAGAGTGATCAAATAAATGTTCATTCAGAGAGAAATTGAGATTTTTAATGAACTGAATCATCTGCCGGAAAGCTGAGGTGGCCAAGCACTCTGTGGCTCTCCATTTCCTTTCATGGTCTACACTGAGAAAGGAAGGCACTTCAACACTGACACTTTGCTGTGTATCTGCTAGTTTGGCTGGGGCTTTGAATCAGTTCCTAACATATCAGTGGCCCATGGCCTGAGGATGCAGGTGGGCGCAGAGGAGCAGAGACTGCAGGAGCATGCAGGGTTGGGGCAGGCTGGTGCATGTGAACTTCAAGGCAGAGTGCTTGCAGATACACTTCCCAAAGGAGACTCACATTCCGGTTGCCCATGCTCTCACCTCAATGATATAGTCTTTTCCATCTTTGCTGTGGACAGCTTTGACAGCACAGATATCCAGACCTCCAAACATTTCTGCACAGGCATCTGCCCAGAGTCGGTACCTGCAGAAACCACAAGAGCATGGCCTAGGATGAACTGGGTAGTCCACCAAAACCAGCCACCCACCCTGCTGCCCATAGGAACACAAAGTGATTTGGGAGGCCTTATTACAAGGTGTCCTTCGTGTGTTTTGCTGGGTCCTTTACTCCCTCTCTTGACTCCTACTTGCAGGAGAGGAAGTAAAAAAAAAGAATCTTGCCTAAAGTTTCCCTTCATTTCAGATTGATTCAATCCTGCCCTCAAAACCACCTTAAAATGTTTCTTTCCCTCCTTGGTATTTACATCAGATCTCCAGTTGGTTGTCATTCAGCCAAGCTATAAATATTTAGCTCATTTAATCCCCCAGTAGTGTTGGCCTCTCAACATTTGTATTGGCTTTGCCTGAAAGCCCTCCATTATGCAGACAGCTTTCTCCTGATAAGATGTCCTGGACATTAGGACTGGAATAGGATCAGAAAGTGAGTGTTGAATTTAGCAAGGAGTAGCTATCCCCTCTCTGATCTGTAACGCAGTAGCGCCTGCATTTTACAATTTACTTTCAATCTTATCCTTTTACAGTCTCCTGCTTCCTTCTATCCCTTGGGTGTTGTTCCTAGTCTGGCAGTCTCATCACGTGGACCAGGCACTATTTGTTGGAGGGAGACCTTCAGGTTGCAGCACTTTTTCCTATCCATCCCAGGATGGGAATGTGAGCTGGTGGCCCCTTAGCTGTCCTGGCGTCAGAGGAGGAGAGAGAATGACAAGAGGCATATTATGGGGGGACCACATCCCTCCACTGTGCAAATGAGGAGGGAATGAGGCAGCCTGGTTTTATTTCCTGTGCAGCTGTGCTGTGGTCCGGGCCATTTAAATAAAAATAATAATCTCAGAAAAGCAGATCTGTGAGCAGGACTATGACATGATGCAGATAGGGGAGGGAAGGCCACAGTCTCATGAAAACACTGATATTTTGCAGACCCTACAGGGCCTGGGGAAAGAGCAGTTCTGGCTAAAGAACAAATTTACCCTTGAAGCCAGCCAGAGTCCCCATATCTTGACAATGTAATGATGAACTTGTGTGAACAAAATGTCTCTCGGAAGAAGAAAAATTATGACTTATATGACTACCGGTGTTCTTTTATCCCTAATGAGGAGACCAAGTGTGTTCACCCTGGACCCCTAAGAAAGACAGTGTATGAGGAGGCATCAGTAGCATAAGGAGGAGGAGAATTATGGACTGCATGAATCAAGCAGGAGGCACAGAGAGCACCCCTCACGCACTGCTGTGGCCCAGCATCCAGGGGTACCATTGTGGGAACCACCTCTCTTCCTGAGGAACATCTCTTGGTGTCTGGGCTTAGCAGCCAGGGAATTGTTGGTCATGCCAGAGACTCTGATGGCTGCATATCTTCAATGCTTGTTGGCCGTAGGTGAGCACTGGCAGCATCAGGGCCGCTGGGCTGTAATAGGACTATTATAAGGAAGAAGAGCATATTTATGTACATGCACCAGGTGTTGCATTTTCAGAGGATTTACTCTCATTTCTGCATTTCTCGAACATTTAAATTCTTTGTACTTATGTTCAGTACAGTAGGTACTTCAGGTTGCTCCTACTCATCAGAGCATATGAGCACATTCTTGCCTTGTTTAATGCACTGGCAACTCACAGATTTCAACAGGGTTTGTTGCATTTATGGCTGAATAAGGCTGGAGTGGTTAATTGTGGTACAATTAACTAAACAAACCTTCAAAATTCAGTGTTGCAGCCTGGCAGGAATCTGGGTTTTAGTCCTACAACACTGCAATAAGGTAATGTCCACCCTTCATGTGTCCAGCTTCAGCTGTGTTATAAACAGCCAGGATGCATCATCATGTCCACTTCCCACAGTACTATTAGGGCCTTGCAGAGTCACCTTCAGCATCTGATTTGGGGCTTGGCTTCCCTGTTTCACAGAACTAAAGGTGCAGAAGGGTACTTAGATGGCTGCCTGCACTACTCTTGTGTTCCCAAGAGGAGACATTTCTTTAATCTGGTCTGAAAGAGGACAGAGATTTGCCCTCTCCTTCAGAGCATCAATTTCTGTGCTATGCTATCCTTACTTTAAGAAAATATAGGAAATGTTTAAAGAAACCTTTTAAGCTATAATTTATTTCTTACAGTATCATACTCATAATGTAAGTAGTGAGAAATGCCTATTAACAGGCTTTCATAAATTTAAAGACCCTATGTTCTTTCATTTTTTCATCTTTAGGATGAAGAGGTGTTCAGCTTGTGGGCAACTTCTTCCAGGTCTGTAACAGTTAAGGAAGGAGAGTGAACATCTGCACTGCAGGCAGGATAGTCTACAACTCTACCAGAAAAATATCAGTGGTCTGCTAACTGAAAAAGGTGGAAAACTACATAGAACTACATAGAATTGTTGCATGTTTTTCTCAATAGCTCATTAGGTTTTCTCTGAATGTTCCTTTTATTGTCCTTTGGACTTTCTCTAGCTCCTTGCTATTTCTCTTCAGTTGTGGTGCCCAAAACTGAACAGAGTCAGAATTAATCATGAACCTGACAAACTGGAGGTATAATCTGAAAAAATTTTAAATTCACTAAGGATGAATGCGTATGTGTAATCTATGGATTTTATAAATCTATGAATAATCTACTTAGATGGGATGGAGAAAAGTGATGAAAACAAGTGTTAGTTCTGCAGGATAGCAGTTATAGCAAAGCATGTTACCATGAGTCCACAGTGTCAGGCAGTTGCAGTATTAGCAAATATCACAGTGATTTGAATACATGAAAGTGGCATTTGCAAATCTTAGTCTGTAAGATGCATGAGGGAATTCTTTCTGCTCTATTCAACAGTGAGAAGACCTTAACTTAGACAGTGGCCACTTTTGTGAGCCTAAAGCAAAGAAGTGCTTTCAGCCCTTCAGCTGACAGCTTTTTTCCTCTGTTAAGCAGAAGAAAAATGCTTTTTCTGCCTCTTGTTAGCAATATACTTAGAATAACCTCATGTTACTTTGTGTTTTGTGCTTTGACCTTTCTGATTTTATCCCTACATGTTTGTACTAGTGTGCTTGACCTAGCATGCTGGTCTTGTTTCCTGTGGTTGCATTCACTAAAGATCTAATGATTTAGCAATGTTGGTTTCTAGCTGTACTTTCAGTCTGTTCTTCAAAATAGGACAGTTTGCCTTTGTGTACTTAGTGTTTTTTTAAGAAAACAGTCAGTCTTTTAAAGTCTTTATCCAGCCTCCCAGGAGACCTAACTTACCAGTTCTCTCAATGAACCAAAGTCGGAAATACAATTTCTCCCTTCTAACCCAAGAATAGCCAATACTGTCTTGAAACACTCTTTCTTACCTCTCTGTCATTGCAATCTGTTCTAGCATCGCAGAACCTGTGTTTGCCTTCCAGTTTCCAGAGATGGAAGTCCTCCTAGGAAAACAAACCAAAAACATAACCTGAACATGAAAATAGACTCCTGACCCATCCTCCCACATACTGCAGTGCTCATTCTTGACTCTGTGCTTGTACAGAAGGGGATGAGGTGAGGTTCTTCCTCCCAGAAGCCTTTCCAAATCCTTCCTGAACAACACTCCATACAGGATATGTTGTTCAGATTCATGAAACACTGACTGAGGATTTTAGGCAGAGAAACCTCCAAGGAATCTTGAGCACACATCAGGCTCTGTGAGTACTTTCTTTATACATTAGACATAGGAGAGCTGAAATGTGTGTAAAAGATCTCTAAGATAATCACCCTTATGTTCTGCAATGGGTAGCATCCTCCATCCATGGAACAGAAACTCTCCAGGCAAATATTTACTGAGCAGCTTCACAAAATATCAGTTCTGACATTCTAGGTCTACCTAAATTTGATATCAATTGTACTTCTGTGTCCACTTCAATTTGATTTCAGTGATGTTGATGTCATAGAATATATTATCATACTGTCTTTTCACTGACTTTTCATTGACTTTTCATGGCAGCTCACTGTATTCGGACTTTGAGAATTTCTTATTTCAAAAGCTTTGGAGCTTCATTAGCTGCAACTGATAGTTATTTTCCAAAAAAGGTACTGTTGCTAGAAAATTCTGGGTTTCACCATCACTGTCAGGGGTGAAAATTTTCCTTTTCTTGACCTTAGGCCCAAGGCAGACATTGGACAGCCTGCTCTGACAACACTCCAGATAACCTTTCCACAGTGCACAAGCCAGGACAAATCAACAAGCTGACAGGATACATCCAGGAAGCCTCTCCACACTAAAGAGATTTATGAGAGGAGTATGAAGTGTGATCCAACACTTCAATATGAAGTTGTGGGAGCCCTTGCTGCCAGTTCTCTCACATTTTCAGCAACATGTACAAAATACACTGAATTTGCAAAACTAAATTCAGTAGTGGTAATACTGATGTCGTGCTAGACTACAAACTTGAATCATTATAGCTGACTACCTAAGGCTCCCCTTTGCTCTTGTGAGAGACACCCTGGAGTGCACAATCACACATACAAGAGAAGGCCTTTGAAAATGGCAGTGATTTCTGACATCAGCTGAAAAGAATCATGAGATGTCAACTTGCCTGTCCAATTCTCCTCCAAACTGGCGTGTTTAGTTGCTGTGAAATTGAAATTGTCTTTGTCACCATGTTTAATGGACTGGACTGGACTGGACTGGGGGGCTGAAGGAGCATGATTAATGTGTTGAATAACTCTGTTGAATAACTCTTTTCATATAGTTGACTTTTGGGCCTGTTGCCTTCACCCATCATCCATTCTGCTACCCTACTTCCTAAGCAAAAGAATGGATTCTTCCTCCAGCTTGGACTGTCATTAGCCCTTTAGCCTGTAAGATCAGTGTTCAGTCTTCAGCCCTTCTTTCTCTTTTGATATGGGATTCTTAGGATTATGTTTTTCAGTTCTGCAATGGGAAGAACCACTCTTTGCTAACATTTATTTTTAACAGAAAATTGTCCTGCAGTGGCAGAGGGCATCCAAAATCCCATTAGTACTGGTGGGAACTCCTGGAGTCTCATTAGTGACAAGATGATTTGACATTAGGGTTTAGAAAATGTACCTGGCATACCAAATGTAAGCAGCTGTGTTGTCACTAAGAAAATTAAACCACAGTTTGACAGTTTTACAAGGAAATTTGACATGGGAAAGCTCCCAAAATAAGAACTCTGCACAAGCCATTGGGCTGATTTGTTGGACTTGTTTATGCCTATCCAGCATGAGCCAATTTTCAGCATAAGATTTAAAATATATCTCTCTGCTGTATTCCTAACTTTCCTGTTAGGGAACCTTGCTGTTTTGAAATGGAAGAGTTTTATTTGAAGGCCACTGGATCAGACACCAAACCCTACACCATAGCCTCTGTCAAGATCACTCCCTTCCAAGCAAGTCTGAGCCATTCAGGTGTCAACTGTGACCCCAGACTTACAGAATCACAGAAACACTGCATATTCTCAGTTGGAAGGGACTCAAAAGGATCACTGAGACCAATTCCTGACCCTGCACAGCACCATCCCCAAGAGTCCCACCATATGCCTGAGAGCATTGTTCAAATGCTTATTGAACTCTGTCAGGCCTGGTGCTGTGACTGCTTCCCGGGGGAGCTGTTCCAGCGCCCAGCCATCCCCTGGTGAAAAACCTTTTCCTAATGTCCATCCTAAACTTCATTTGACACAACTTTAGGACATTCCCTTGGGTCCTGTCACTTGTCACCAGAGAGGAGAGATCAGTCCCTGCCCCTCCTCTTGTCCTTACGAGGAAGTTGTAGACTATGATGAGGCCTCCCCTCAGTCTCCTGCTCTGCAAGCTAACTAGACCAAGTGACCCCAACTGTTCCTCATACAGCTTCTTTTTTGATTTTCTTTTTTTGTATTTCCTATTTTGCATGAAGTGAAAAAGGAGACTTAAGACAAAAGAAATTTTCTAAGGATGTCCTGCCTCAAACCCCATTTCTCTTAGGGACTGAAAGGCTTCCAACCATCCTAAACATCAGGGGGCCACACAGTGTACAGTCAGCATCTTAAAGAGATCAGTTGCTCAAACAGATTTGTCACCACAACACCTTCAGCATTGTTTAGGAGAAGTGGATAAGCAAGCAGATCAAGAGCTCTTGGTGTCCCATCTCAGTCTATAAGTCGCTCTAGTTTAGACACAGTTGATGTGGTATGCCCTACAGAGCACATTTAACTGATTTGGAGGGGACAAGTCAAAAATCCCACTCATGAAACTACAAAGGAAGGGTATTATCCTCTTACTAAGAGCTGGTGGCAAAAATAGCCCATGTCTGAAAGTCAGTAGCTGCTGGCTTAATTCAAAGTGAACAACATTTCATGAGTCTAAACTGGAAATGATCCTGCTGTTTGCCTCCAGTTGGGGTGAGTGTGGAAGCATAATTTGTGCCCCTATTTCCCCTGTAACATGAACTGTTTTCATGTTTTCTCTTTACCAGTATTACAATGGCAGTAAAATAGACTTGGTGGAATTTTAGGCACGTATCATATGCTGCTTATCTGCTGTTTTCAGACTGGCTCAAGGCATGGATAAAGTGGGAGTTTGTTAGCAGTGTAAATGTAGAGTCACTGCACTGAAGCCAATGGGAAACCAAACTGAAGCCTTGGGCCATAGGCTGGAAGGAAGTGCATTGAACATCTGGGGCAGGGAGGAATGCATGACTCACCCTGCAGCATCCTCCCTTTGGCAGATGCTTGGTGCAAAGTAAACATATTCTGGAAAATTTCTGTGCAGTCTTTTCTCAATAGAAAAGGGGTTTTTAAAGTCTATATGTGTGGTGAAGGTATAAAATTACTGAATAGATTCCATGGCTCACAGATCAAAGCCAGTCGCTTAGTATGACGCTACAGCAGATGCTGGAATTACTTTTAAGGCTGAGATTTGCTAGCATGACTAATGGTTTTGAGTCTCCTATTTGGGACACCAGTGAGAGCTCTGATATTTTGGGTGCTTTTACCTCTGTCCTTGGACATATTAGGGACTTATACCATAGAAATAACCTATTCTGTCCAATGCTGGGTTGGAAAGAACAGTCCCTGGTGGGACTGACTGTACCACTCTTCCAAGCTCACATCTGTAAATGGCTCTCTCAATCTAACTCAACCTCCTGTCCTGGGTTAGCAAGTCACTGGGTCAATCTTGCTGTTTGCTTTCTTTGCTAATGAGCTTTATTTCTCATTAAGGTGTTCTCTGTTCATGACAGTTTTCACATTAAAACATTTTTTCTTTAGCAAACAATTGTTTGTGCAGCTATACTCCCAAGTGGGATTACGTCTTAGTGTGACTGCTTTCTTTCCTCAATCATCGGGTATTATTTCTGATCCCTGTTCTGGATGAGGGCATGGTGAGTGCGAATAATAAGTGAGGAGAGAGTATGGTCAGGCTAACTTGGCCTTTGTTTCAGTTAGAGGCAGTTGGGGAGCAGGCTCTGGAGCCAAGGCTGGGTGTGTTGGCAGGAATAGGAAATTTTAATTGATATTTTAAACCTTCTTTCCTTTGGCCAATTTGAGTCAGACTCTCAGAGATGTTAATGAAGTATTAGGCAACTGTGCTATTGTTGACCTGATTCAATGACAAATAAATTTTCTTTCATTGAGATGACATGAAGTAGACAAGTGTCCCCCATGTCCTTCTTTCCCACGAAGAATGTAACTCAGTCATTATCTAGTTTTCCTAAACATCTCTGTTCTAGGAATCCAACTGGGAAATTTAGGCAGTTATAGCTGAAAAATATGTGATTGTGTACATTTGATTATCTTGCTTAACTATGTTTCAGCAGAACTATGGCCTAGAGGTTTGCAGACATGGACCCAAAAGTCACAGTGTTGTAGGTGTTAGGTAACATATGCAATTTATCTGGCAACCTGAAGAATGTACTGCTGGAGCTGACTACTTTTCCAGAATTCTGTGGTTGGATGAGGAGCTTCTGGAGAAGCTGTGCTGTGTGTTTTTTTCATTTACTGGTTTGTAGTAAGAAGAAACAGGTGTCTTACTGACTCATGTGGTTACATCTCTACTTGAGCGTAGTGACTATTGAAGTTTGGCTGAATGCTTTTAAAGACTTTTAAACATACCAGTGTTAAAGATTGCTGTCATGCCACCTCCCTCACTACCCCACAGGGCAGGGAGTAGCTTTGGGGCACCCATAGCAATGTTTCACCTCCTCTCCCTCCTTTGTATGTGTCAAGGAGCACACATGCCAAATGCCCACAGAAACTCTGTGTGCAGCCCTGGCTGAGGCCATTCACACCCTCTGTGCCCCTCGTGTGATGTGGTGCTGTGATCTACAGCTGGGGAGAGGATAGAGTGCTGCTGTGGGCTGAAAGATGGGGTGCTGCTATGGCCTGGACACTGTATGTAGGACTCCAGGAGTTGCAGCTAGTTCAATCTTTTTTATTTTTTTCTCCAGGTGGAAAGTGGGTGGGTTCAGTTCACACTAGAGGGTACTTGGAGCTGGAGGATTTTGCTGGAAAAAATGAGCCCTTCAATAACAGGATGGAGAGATGATGGCCAAGCACAGTCATTATAGTGGGAACTAACTGAATCTCAGAAAGAGACAGACAGAGATTTACATTCCAGAAACAATGACCTGACAGTGACTAATAGAGAAGATGATTGGTGGATGAGGGATCTGGGCTCAGAGGTGAGAGGAAAACAGCAGGGTTATTCTTCAAGGAAATTAAGTCAGCTACCTACTCCTGCCCAGAGCAGACACCGACTCAATCATATCCATAGCACTGTCTCCTCCCCGTCTCACTCTGGCGTAGCCATGCACTCACATGTAAGCCTTGTAGTTGCTGCCAATTTTCTGGATTCGGATGTCATATTTGGAGTCAATGAATGGCTCGGTGGTGGCATAAGTTTTTGCCATGGCTACTATGTTGGCCATGTCCCGGAAGTCGTGCTGGTTCTCAACTTTGACCTTGATTATCAAAATCCAGTGAAAAAGAGACAAGAGCAAAAGAACATGAATACTTTGTGAGTAGAAGTCATCTCTGCACCTGAATAGCACAATGTTTATTATAAATAGCACAGTTAAACCCCATACAGACACAGCTGAGGACAGAGCAAGGCTTCTGTGATTCAAAGAGAGAAGCTTCCCAGAGCAAACCAACCCAGACCAAATCCATCCCATTCTCCTTCCTCATGCACCAGCCCTGGTAATCCTGGCACCAGAGAGGCAGCTAGACCTTTGCCCAAGTGACTCTTGCTAATGCTCTTTGTTTTTAGGATGCTTCAGAAAAATATTCAATCTCTTAAGAGGTATTACTTCATTCAAACTTTGCAACTGCTGTTTCCCATGTTGGGATGGATGAAAACAGAGTATTTTGGGTGGTCAGGAAATACAAACCAATTCCAGGAAATCAACATGAGAGCTCGTTGTCTGTCACCTCTAGCCTTCAGTTCCCTGGCATTTCCCATTAACCCACTCCAAACTTTCTTTGAGGAATGTAGGTTTCTTGACTGGACATAAACCCTGAAGGAAAAGGATGTCTCGGGAGTTTTTGACTCTTGAGGAGACTTGTGTGAGTGTGGGGCAATGGGCATGTGGGTAGGACAGTAGGTTGAGTGTTAGACTTGAGTCTCACTTGGAAACAAATGAGCAGTTGAGACCTATGAGCTACAGTTTTTCTGAGGAGATGGCTTTTCACAGATCTGTATTAAGTTATGGGAAATGCTCTGAATCTTAATTAAAAAGAAAGTGAAATGAGGGATGACCAAAACAGTTGAAGTTCTAATGATATACTCAAACCTCTACAAAAGCTCATTGATTTGGGAAAGCAACTGAACAAGCAGGTAACAAGAATACAGTGGACAACTTCACCTCACTCGTGTCTTTAACCATGGCCTTTAGTGGCAAACACAGGTTTGGTGCATCACAGAAACCTGTACGAGTCTTGTTCCTTAGGGATGGACATTTGCAGGGAGGGTGGATTAATTTGTGGAAAAAAGACCGCAACTGTATGAAACGGATGAGCAAGTGAATGACTTTCTTTATGTTATTACCCTCACTTTGTCTTTTGGAGATGCTTTGAGACCACAGCTGGGGTTGCAACCCTGCTTTGCTAAGTGTGCACTGACGGGTGACAATCCATGGGTCTCTTCTCCAGAAGAGCTTTCCAGCTGTGTCACTGTGTGTTAAATGAGAGTGATGCCAGACTCCGTGGAGCCAGCTAAAGGAAGGACATGCAATGGTATTTGGTTCTTCTTTGCAAAGAACAAACAAGTGGTTTTATGTATCTGCTTTCAGCCATGGGAGGGTGGGAGACATCTTCACTCAGGAACAAGGAACAAGCTTGTTGCTGACCTGTTTTACTCTGTTTAGATTGTTTTGTGTAAGTGCCAGCTTACACATAGAGCACATACAAAGATTTGGCCACATCCTGTTGCAGAAAAGCTTTCAAAAAACCGAACAGTTGTGGGGAAGGTGAAAAGTGCAACCAGTTTTACCCGTGACCATTTCTAGATGCCTGAATAGGAAAAAGAACTCATCTTTGCTTCTCTTATTACTGACCAGCAAATACCCCTCGTCCTTCTCCCTTTTCCTGTGGTGAGGGCTGTGCTCTCACCATCCAGGAACTGCTGAGGAAAGGAGCAGAGGACAATGACAGTCATCTGTGGGAAGGTACAAAAAAAAAAAAAAAAAAAAAAAAAAAAAAAAGAGGAAATAACAAATATAAAGGGGATATGTAAAGGCAACCATTACATAGCACCTAGGAGGAGCAGCCCTGCTCCAGGCTGTGTTGTTTCCCTTTCTTTCTGAATGGGGATATGCAGGGCAGGGTGAGGTGGTAGGAATGCCCTGGAGGCAGCAGGGAGAATGGGATAGGGAACCCGGAGCCTGGACTTGCAAAATATCAGACAAAACAATGCAGGCTGTGTTGGAGCTGTGTATTTTTATTGCACTGATAAGAGCTGCCCTAGGCTGAATGACATCAAGCAAGATCCCAGATGAGATGATCACAGGAGGGACTGCAACAGCAAGCGACACTGACACGGTGTTACAACATATTCTCCTGGACCCTTTTGGGAGTGAGAAAGTACAGAAGTCATTATATAATGACCTGCTTGGAAGAAGGATGTTTGTAGGATTTGAAACAAAGTGCTGTGCTTGTGCAAGAGATGTCTTTGGGCCCAAACTGAAATGTTTGCATCCTCAGCCCAGAAACATTTGACCCAGAGCAGAGGAAAAGATGCATATCCCCCCTCTGGACTAGAATTAGACCATATTATATTGCTAGAAAGGAGCTCATCTTGTTAAATGTGATATTTTCACAAAAATACAGCATGTCTGGAAAGGAAGGGTCCATGTCTTCCTCCTCCTCCACCACCCCTTCCCTAGTGGGAAAGAAGGAAAGCAATTGAAAATGTTCTCGTTAATGGGCCTGAGGACTTTTGGCTGGGTTAATAAAGAGGGGGGGACTCACCAAGGACACAAAGTAAGAAATGAAAAATAAAGATGACTCCCACAGTGCTACATCACAGCACAGTCCTCAGGAAACAGCTCTGGCATCTTCCCCGGTCTGTGTCAGAGTACTTCCCATGGACTTTTCAGAAAAAGCAACTCACAGAAGTCCCCTTGTAGGGGATCACAGCCTTATTTCCCACCAGGCATCAAAATAATCACCACACCAAAGCTGAAATCTGAGCCACCATTTGTTAATTGTTAAAGCCAGCCAAATTTGACAAAACAACAGCCGTGTTCTGGGTTAATGCTGGTTTATCCCAGGGTACAGTTATTACTTCATAAACAGGAAGCACTCAAGTTACAGCCAAATTAGATTTATTTTCCTGCCTTATCTATTGAGTCCCCCCTTTTATTAGCTTTCTACTTTTAAATTTTGTATAATTCATTTCCTCCTGCTTTGTAACACTTTTAGATGTCAATAAGATATCCATTTTCCTAACAGAAGAAAAAATCCCAGACATAACCAAAGCCAAGGCAGCTGTAGCGTGACACCAGAGGGCATTATTTAAGAAGGTACTATTAAAAATCAATCTAGTGCAAAGTTACCAATTTACCAAACATGAGACAAATCTGTCTTCTAAAATGGCAGGTTGGCCAATACATGAAACTGATAAAATGAGTTGAAAAGAAACCAACAGGAAGCCATTTTCCCCCTCTCTCTCTTTTATTTTGCAATCTTCTTAGGATAAATGCTATATCCCATTAACTGCATAAAGGAGTGCAAACAGTGAATAGAAACACAGCCCCTGCCTTGGCAGGCTGTTTGCTTAGCTGTGCTGGCTGTTTAAGCAGCAATAGACTCATTCTGAAGTCATAAGTTGCTGTTTGCTGTAGCATTTTAGTGACCTGTTAAGAAGGGTTTGGGCCAGTGTGTTGACAAATGCCTTTTCTGAGTAAGAAAGCTCCTCCTTCCCTTCTGGCTCTTTTCTCTAACCCAGGCACCAGTGATGCCCTAGCATGCTCCCTGTTGAAAGGGGAGTCTGGCTGGTTTGCTGGAGACACGCTCACACACTACCTTTGCCCTGTGGTGGCACCTCAGAGCCTGATGCCACCACATGACCTGCATCTGGTACCTGTTGCCATCCTCAGCCTGCCCAAGAAGCACTGATCTTTCTGTCTTTGGCTGGAGAGCAGTCCAAGGGGCAGGTTATGAAGAAATATTCTGCTCCATCCCTGTTTCAGACCTTGTTTTGAGACCTTTCTTGCAAGGCAGAATTTTGGGTTGGTTCTGGCAGAGTTAAAACCCCACTGTGCCAATTTCCTGGGCAGTCTGAGCCACACCTCAGATCTGTGTGAACACAGGTTCCTTTAGTGAACGATCTGTCTGGGTAGAAACTTCGGCTTCCTCTGTCTCACAGTTCCCTAATCTGCTGCCTCTTTTACATGCCGGATGTTCCTGGACACCAGGGTCCCAGGGCTCCAGCTCTCCTCCCTTATCCTTAGTCTAAGTACTGCAAGGTCTTGCTTTGCAGTCCCCTTTTGCTTTCATTATGTGGCCAAATGAAAAAATAATCGGTTAGCCAAAGTGCCAGAATTATTTTAGTCTGCTAGGACTGCCCTAGCCTTGCCTTTCTTGAGCGTCATCCAGTGTGAACTCTGCTTTTGAGGTGAACTCTGCCCAACAGGCTAGGCACACATCACATTAGAGATAACTTGCAGAAGCACTTTCTGTGTCCAAAATGAGGTTAGAGCCAGGTTCAGCTGGAAGGTGAGTGTCCAAGGCTGAGCCAGGGCTGGACTTGGCAATATGGTGTTTAACTGAGTCTTCGGAAGTTTGTGAAAATGCACGGTCTGAGTGTTTTCCTCCAGAGGAACTGGTGCAGCCACACAAAGCTTGTGATTTTTCGTCCGTCTCGACCTGCTCTCAGCCTTTCTTTAGGGACTCTACCATCTTGGGATAGTGGGTCTTCAGAAACAGTTCTGTGCAGATGGTTTCCTGAATCGCTCCTTTCCTCTACCCCAAATTATGCTCTTCTTCTCAGAAATTACCCAATCCAACTGACACACAATCAGTTTAGGCCTAACTGTGACCCACCCCAAAACAGTGAAGTCACAATGGCATCTGCATTTCCTTATGATCCTCACACTGAAGTTCCCCATCTACTGCCTTTAATGCTTTGAACCTTCCTAATAGAGAGCCCAGGTCTTGGCTGCTGTGGTCCTTGGTGCCTTGGGCAGTCACTGTTTCCTGTGTTCAGCAAAAGCTTTCAGACTGATGTGCAAGAAATGGAGATTTTTTTTTTTCTATTTTCAAGACATTTGGAACATCCTCACTCATAAGTCAGTGGGAATGCAGTAATTGGGCTGCTCTGTTGTGAATGAATGTTACATGTCAAGTCATTATTTGTCTTCTCTAAAAGAAAATATTTGTTCCTTGACAAACTGAGGCAGCCCTTTCCCTTCCTTTCCCCTTTAGCACACTGGATTTTCAAAGCTCTCACTTTTGGAACATTCTATTTCCAGTACCGAGAGAGACAAGGTGACGAGCTGTCCTTCCTGATAAAAACCTTGCAGTATTTTTACATTACAGAGTGGCTCTGTTTAGTTTGTTCTATATTTATACCAGGGAAAAAAAAGAAGCAGAGAAGTATTTCCCATCCAGTAAGGGAGAAAATAACTCTGACCATATTATTCTGAACAGCAAGTTTTTCTTCTACAATGTCATAAATTCATCTGAGCCAGGATTTGTACTAGGAAGGTGTTTTCATAATTATGGGGCAGGAAGGGACAGGAGTGACTCCTAAACTGATCTAATTAGAGAGGTCTAAAAATAAAGTAAGAGTACCAAAATATACATACATATAAAATTGATATAAATATATGTAAAGTCACATGAACAGATACTGGTTTTCCTCTGTAGATCTGGCAGTTGTTTCCTTCTCATTATCTGATCAGGAAGAGGTGAAGAGGCTCTTTGAGTGAATTTGCAGTACTGAGCTCTGTTCCTAGGGCACTTTAGGGTCATGTTAACACACAAGTGGCAAATACTAACACACTCAGAGCTTTATTCTTTTCCATGGGCTCTGGCATTATGAGATCCGGAGTCAGGAAGAAGTGTTATTCCTTTCTCACTGCAGTGCTGCCCTATTCAAAAGAGACTCCCAATTGTTTCTGGGGTAGGTAGGCTCAAACTGCACAATGCTTAAAAATGCCTTGACCTCTAAGGAGCTGCTGGGTAAACAGCAGTTCTGTTCTGCACATGGAAAGACATCTCCTCTCAGTGTCTATCCATGGTTCTCCTGGAAGATTCCTTGAGTACTGTTGATCCTGCGAGTCTGGGCAGCTTAAGTGCAACATGAGAAAGGTCCTTCTCTGGTGACTCCATTGTAAACAGTTGTCTAAGCAGTATTTCTACAAATATTTTATTTGTATCGATACTGCACAGGGCCAGCAGCACAGAGAGCACTTGTTATGATCTTCCAGTGCCATGGAAATATGAACTGATTCCAAATTTTGGAAGGAGGATAATGATGATCATGGGAGTGGCTTAGGGGCATGTGTTCTGTTTTTAGATTAGAAGATTATCTGTTCCTGGGTGAAGGTTATTACTGGTGTCTCTGTTCAAGTCAATAGAGAAGCCATTGTTTCTGCATTTCTCAATGGAATTTCAAAAGATGCCTGTTACTGCAAATGTGTTTTCTCCATCTCCATGTGCACCTCACACGCACACATCACTTGGCAAGAGCATTTCTTACACAAATGGTATACTGCCACCCCTTTTGGTTCTGATCCTGAATAATAGCTGCTCCTCTCCCAAGCTAAAGACAGTTGTGGTGACACACCCTTAAGTGGAAGGCAGTCAATAGAGCCTATTTTGTACAAGTCCTACTGTGGTTATTTTTCATTTTAGCTTTGAGGATTCTTTGTTCAGCCCTCTGATTAAAAAAAGTGGTCAGTGAATTTTGTGAAAATTATGTCAAAACAAACAATATGTGAAAATGAAAGTCTATTATAATTATGCTCCTTCTAGCAATTATTGCAAAATAATAAACATCCAGCACTTACACTGCCAAGAACGTTATGAACATGAATTAGCAATAGGTGTCAGGTAATCATAATTCCTCTGGTATGTAACACAGAGAGACTGAAGAAAAACTGTGAAATGACACAAATCTCCCTGAAAGCAGATGGTGGAACTCTTTGGGGAAGAGCCATTTTCTGCATCCAGAATTCTTCTGGCTCCTGGCCACTGCCTCAGACAAATAAAAAATAACAGTGCCTGGACTTCCCATCTTTGCTCATTCTTCTACATGTTGGTGCCTTCCATTACATGTGATTTTATCGCTAATAACAAAAACAAAAAATAACTACTTCCTTGACAATTTCTGTTGTAATAACACTGTAAACTGAATGCTCACATCCTTTGAAGCACCAATTACAGGTGCAAATACATGGCCCGCTATCTTGGCATAATTTGTTGCAGTAAGTACTATTTTAATACTCACATGTGTACTTTGGCTAGTACATTGGTTATTCTATCTTTTGTTTCTCCAATCACTGGTTTTATACAAAACATGACCTGATGCAGGTGCCTTATTAATATTTACTTTGTTGCACACATCAAACCAAAATAAAACCTATCTCTTTTCCTATTATGTATATTTTATAGCTAAAGACCTGCTATTTGCTGCTATCATCTATACTTCTGAAAACCAGTGCAAGAAAATAATTTAGCTCTCTCCAATCTCACTGGTTATTGCTTTTGCAATGTGATGGTTAAAACCACCATAATGTCTCCTGGGAACTTTCCTCTTCTGCATTACTTTATTGTAGGTTTGATTTTTTTAATCTGTAGGTGTTACTTTAATGGTATACCCATAATTGTGTTTCTCTGTATTTCTCCTGATGTTTTCTGTGGTTTCTTTTGTTAGTCCTGCTTGGACTTGAACCTTACTGTTTCAAAAAAAGCGTGAAACAAATTCTTGTTACTTGTGTTTTAAGCTGACTGATTTATTCTTTATTTTATTTTCTCTTTCTCTCTTTCTTTGCTCTGTGCAATGAAATGCAGTGAGACTGAACAGAGAAAATTTAATCAGTCTCAACTTTCCTTCAGGCTGCTTGTGGCTAGAGAAGGGCCCAAACTAAAACCATAGGGTCAACAACCCTTGCTTCCTGTACCTTCCCCATCTACTGAACAGAGCAGTGTCGAAACTCTGTGCCCAAATGCACATCCAGACTTTGCTAGTAGTCACTAATTTCATAATGGACTAAAGTAAACTTGGCTTCAGACCAACTCTTTCTTCTAAGATGCTGGCTGTTAGCCTATCTTTATCTGGAACGACTTCCTACATACCCTCCTTGTACCTCTGAGTACAATTGTGCCAGGAGTCTGAATAGAAACTCTCTTCCTCCTTAACTTGTGACAGCAAAAATCAATATAATTAATATAATTAAAGAATAAAAAGGGAGGGAAAGTATGAGGTGGAAGAAGATCTGGTGTGTGGTGTAGAAGACAACAGCTAAATGTTCTGCTGAGAGTTTTGTCTGGAAATGCTGTTAAGATTGGAGTACTTCTCTCTGATTGTGCCCTCATTTCTGTAGCCACTAAGGATTCTTGGTGCACGAGACACATGGAGCCCTGATCACAGGTGAAATGGCACAGCAGTCAGAGACATGCAGACTTGAAGGGTCTCAGGGGAGAGGTTTTCCTCCTGGTTTGTCCTGGTTGGTTTTTGCTGATTAAACCCTTCCTAGGGACAAGTTAGTGGCTCCCTACAAGCACCTCTAGGCTGTCTGCACACACTCCTAGTCAATGACACCTCTGCCTGCTTAACATAGGCAGCACCAATATATTAACCAACATTTCCTGCTTATTTACATGTTTGTTCCTTGATGCTGAAAGCCAACTCACAGGGATCTGTGCCCACTTCCTCCCCAGCAGCTACCATCCAGACAGGGGAACATTGCAACCAGAGCAATAAAGATTATTAGATCCTCCATGTGCAATCCAGCAAGCCAGAAAGGGCTTCTGTTTCCAGAGCACAAACAAACAAACTGTACCAAGTTTAAATTTGGTGTAACTATATATATTTTTCAGGCAAACTGTGAGGCCAGGAGAAGGTCTGTCTGCTCTAGGGAGGCACTGCAACAGGCGTATCAGTTATGAAGTTCATGTACCACTCATTAGGATTCAGAGATGATACCTCAATTTTGTACTTCTGAACAAACCAAGTTTTAGACAGATAGGGGATGCCTTTTGAAAAGATATATGCAAGAAAGAGAAAACTCAAGTGCAGCAGGAATATACAGGTGATGCCTCACTGAAAGGGGAGCCCAGTCACCCCAAGAAACAGGGGCTGCTAATTCACTGGGGGAATAAAGATCCCAGAGAGCCTGGGAAAAACAAACAGGTTCTGGGTAGTGAACTGTTTTTCAGGATTCCTTGGCAGGCAACCAGCCACTCTGCATTGTAAGGTCTTGTTCTTCCTTGCAAGGAGGAAAAAAATAACTGAAGGGCTCCATTTTTTGAATAAGGTCATCATAATGCACTCCAGAAGCCCAGTGCCACAGCTCCTCATTGTGAGTACTATGGGGTGTAGCTGCACTTTACAGGTACTCGAATAAACAACAGTACCACTTTCAGGTGAAGAGAAAATGTAGAAAAGACAAGCCTAACGACTTCAGCCCGGCCAGCTTTTCCCCCACACTTCATCAACCCCCCTTCCCGCATCCCAGACAGCCTCCAACCCAATCCCACTGCCTGCCTCCAAGTGCATGACAGCGGAAAAAGGCCTTTTCTCCCACAGGAACAGCCAGTGCGACCCAGATAGATTGTGAGGAGGTTTAACCCCTTAGCTGTCTTGTCACATGCCATGTGTAATCACAGGCATGCTGAGCCACATATGTATCTGTTTCCAGATATATATATATATATATATATATATATATATATATATATATATTTAATTTTTTTTTCTTTTACTTACCTTCCCCATTCCAGCATGAGCATGTCCCAGCTTGACCACTACAGGAAAATTTGGAGTTGTGAACTGAAAGACAAAAGGACCCTTTCATTAGTTTTTTTTTTTCCCCCAGCCACTGTATTTGGAGTAATTTTCTTTTATTTAGTTTTTACCTCCTTCCTGGATGCTGTAAACTGGATAATAAGAAGACCAAATAAAGTTTGCCTGGATGATAGGGCAGTGAGCAAATAGCGCTTTACTGGATCCCATATGATTGAAAATAGAAGAATTCCTCAGAGTCTGAGGAATCTGAGGATCTCAGAATTCCTCAGATCTGACCAACTTCTGCTGTGTGATATAGCAGTTTTCCCACCCTGTACATAAGGATTTGTGTATGTCCATATGCACGTAAAACACTGTTGCACTCGCAAGCTTGAGTAAGTGAACACTTTCAGATGCTGAATACACCTGAATAGTGAGAAAGAAAAGGGTTATTTGCTCTTCTCCACATGGACTGCTTTGGCCTTAATAGTGAGTGCACTCCTCCCATCCACAGGAGGGTGGGGGAACAAGGAGAGAAGGAAGTGGGGGCAACACTCAGGTGCAACACACTGAGTCCATCTATTCATAAAGCCTGTTCTTCTCTACCTTCACTGGTGTGTACAGAATAAAAAAAACCCAAACAACCAAAAACAAAGAAGGATTGGAATCAGCAATAAAAATAGAAAGAGTTATATGTTCTCCTTGGCTTGTGTAGTGTTTCCATTGGGAAGGGTCCTGCTACCCATAGCATACAGGGTCATCTTAGAGCATATGTGGGATTGATTTTACTTGAAGAACGGCAAGTACCCTCTCTGCCTCTTCTTCTGCAGTTTCATACTCATGCAAGGAGTCACTTGGAGTGATCGGCTCAGAGCTGGGTGGCTGTACTGGTAGGAAGTGCACGTGTCAGGAGTAAGTAGGATATATGCACCGCATTTCCCCTATGTACTGGTTGGTCCAATTCTACACCTCTGCTTGGCATCCCTGTGCCCTTCATGTTGTCTTGTGCTCATGGTTCTTGTGATCTAAATTCTATTTGTTCAGTATATAGCTGGTTATTTTTTATTGCATATTTAATTTCCTATAAAGACACTTTTATCTCTGCTTAAGTGCCCGAAGCAATGAGCTCTATTCATTAAGCAGTTAACCTGGAGATCTGGCAAAGGGAGGCAGTTGAATTTTGATGGATAAGTGGGTCTCCTATTTATTTATGTTTGAGAATAGATAAACAACTTGTTCTTGTGCTAATTACCAATTGTCTGGACGGACAGGCAGGCACTACGCCCTAAAGATAGAATGGTGCTGCAGTCTCCATTTGTGGCAGCTCACTATAAATAACAAAATTAGTAATGAACACTGATATGTTTTGCTATTCATCTGCTTATATAAAGAAATGTCACAGGAGAGGGGAACAGTGAGTGCATCACGTCCTCAAGCAGCCTGTGTCCCTGTCTTCAGCCAGAAGGCTGAAGAAAGATCTTCTTCAGACCACAGAAGGGCACGATACATCACAGTCCTGGCACAGGCAGGGACCAGCACCACTGCTTCAGAAGAAGAGGCAAAAGACTGACAGGTGGCCATCCTGAAGTCAAATGGTTACGTATGTGTCCAGGTACATGCTTTTGTCGTCTATTTCACCTTTGCCTCTTTAATTCATTGTAAGAGCCTGACATTTAATTTATGCTGGCATAAATGAATCAATTGGAGGACTGCACCTGAGGCTTACTGAAGATAGGGTGGACCATGCCAGGCCTTTAATGATGGAAGATGAAAGGCAACCTAGTAGTTGGGGCACCCACCTGCTCAGGCTCTGGGAGATGTGGCTTGCTTCCCATCTCTCTCATCCCTGCCCCATGCATCCTGTTTGAGCCAAAGTGCTTGCAAGCCCTGGCCTCTGTTCCCTGTTTGGTAGCAGAGGCAGCAGCTGTTCCTACGGAGCAGGAAAAGCAAATTGCATGCTGTGAGCCCAGCTGATAGCCTGGCAAGGAGGCCAGAGAAGTGTGCAGGATAGATAATGCTCTATCGCCAGCTCAAAGCAGACAGAGGCAGGAAGCAATGTCTCTGCTGCTCTACTTTTTGTCCCCTGCCTGTGTTGCTGAGGGAGCCTGCTTGGGCATGGGGCCCGGGAGTGGGAAGCATCTGTTTTCCTGTATATATGCAAAGAAAGTTTGGGATCCAGTAAACAACCCAAGTTTACTGTTAGTCTGGAAAATACCACTGGCAATGACAACGTGCTGCACAAACTTCTCCCTTTCTCTTTGCTTCTTGGAAACTTTCTTACTAAGGCTTGAACTCATGCCACGTAGGGGTGACCAGCATGTTGGGGTCACATGTGCCTTGGCCTAGGCATAGCACTTGGGGCTTGAGGTGAGACAGACCCAGACTGTGAACATGTGGTAGCCTCGCTGGGAAAGCTGTGGCTCCAGAGAAATGCTAGTGTGTGGTTAGCCAGGAATCTGCCTCTGCCACTGAAAACCCATCAGATTTCCATGTACATGAACCTGTCTTATGGGGGAACCAACAAGAGAGCATGACACATGCACAGAGCTGCATTATATAATGAGTTTATCTAGTGACAGTGGAGTGCCCTTAGCCTGTGCTGAAGTTAAGTGTAATCAAAAGCTCTCCACAGTCTGCAGGACTGAAGCAACCAGAGTCCACAACCATGCTCTGTCCAAGCCAATAGAGAAGCTGTTGTTTCTGCATTTCTCAATGGAAATTTCAAAAGATGCCTGTTACTGCAAATGTGTTTTCTCCATCTCCATGCGCACTTCACACGCACAGAAAGCCCTTGCTGAAGTGGTGGAGTGGTTGAACACCACTGCAGTCAACAGGGAGACATCCAGCTTCCACCAGAGTCTTGCTGGGACTCAAGTCCCATTTTTGTTGCTAATAAGGTGGTCAGCCAGCGTATTTAGCAAGCACCCAGATAAATAGGGAAGCCAAAAGAAGGGAGAATCTATTATACTCACAATTCTGATGCAATTCACACGCAAACACAGAGAGAAGATCTGCAGGTGGTCAAAGCCACCACAAGGGCAGACCCCTGAGATGAGTATTTACACATACTGAGTCATACATTTCCCAGGAAAAAAGATTATTATAATAACAGAATAGCATCACATTGTAATAAAAAAGCATGTTTTTACTGAAATCATGCAAAGACATATATCTGTGTCTTTCTATGTGTTGCAAGGGCTCCTATTTTCTTGGAAAAATAATGAAAAACACTTTGATGATTTTAAAATGTGCATGAACTATTGACAGGACTGTTATAGATGAAGGTGGCAGGTTTTGGGATAGGACTGTAGTGTTGCAGCTAACTCAGTCATCATATGCAGGGTGTTAGTTCATATGCATAACTCAACTCTTTGAATTAAAATCTTACAAATGTATTCCCAGAGGTTGTAGCAAAGCCTTGAGGTGCCAAGGATTACATAAATGTCTAGGGCTTGTTGTATGTAGAGGCCTGTTAGGAGTCAAACAGCAATTTGAATCCTGAACCAGCAACTCATCCATGTCTTTGGTAGTAGTGAAGAGAGTTATGAAAGTTATTTCCAACTTAGAACACTGATGGCCCAAAAAGTACCATTTCAGCCCCTGATTTTCAGGGCTCTGCTCTGCGTGTACTGTCACTGCAAAGATGACTTTGCACTTTATCAGTTTTGGCAGTGGTGTGTAAAATGAGTGCTGGTATGCACACATTAGCCTTTATTTGAAAACAGCGTGGCTGTCAACTGTGACACTTTCCCCTTTACCTTCTGCACCTCCTTTCCAATAAATAATGAGGGCTTCAGTACTTCTTGTAAATTTATGAGTATTTTCTCTATTCTTTTCTGATGGAGCAGTAGAACAGAGTTGGATGTAAACTGATCTGAAGGAAGGAATGTTGGACAGGCAGTGTTCAAAGCCAGGTTGGACAAGGCCTTGAGCAACTTGGTCTAGTGGGAGATGTCCCTGCACATAGCAGTAGAGATGACAGATGATCTTTAAGGTCCCTTCCAACCCCTTAACATTTGATGACTCTATGAAACCTGTGAGACCCGCAAGAGAGAGCTGGATTTTAAGTTTGTGATTTTTTGTACTCTCCTGTAGTCCATAAACAAAGTAGAATGTCTCTTTTGATTTCCTTCCACTATGTATAGTTTTGCGCATTAGTTCACTTTATCTAGCTCATTTTATATGATGAACTTGCAGTTTCTAGAACTATTCTTTCTTCTGCAAAACCCTTCCAATCTATACTAAAAGGAATAGTACAGGCTGCAATTACAACATGGAGCAAAACTCCCCCATTAGGAGGGATTTGGGGTGGTGGGAGATGGAGTCATTAAAACTTTGTTCTCTTGGCGTTGGTATTGTATTACAATAGCATCACTGATTTTAACCAGGCCAGAAGGCCCCATAGCACAAGGCATTGTAATTTTGCCTTCACCCTTCCCCCATAAGTAATATTATGAATTTTTCTTTTATACTCTAAACCTGATTTTTATGTTTACTTAGCTGCTTTCACTTGTATGATGAAAAAGTCTGTTTTGGGTGGGTACCTAATGGATGATGGGAATGTTGCTCATGCACTTGACACCTAAATGTTGGAAGTAATGTGTGTGGCACTTCCCTGGTGTCAATTAAGTTGAGGGAGCTGTGAACATATAATTTCCTGTAAAAGCAAGCAAGCTGATTCAAACCTACAGGAAAATAATGATGTCATGACATGATGTCATTGTGTTTATGGAACTGTCTTACTAAAACTTGAGCTGAAGATCAGCACCGGCAAGATCAGGGCTGCATGTGGTATGGTTTCCTATAAGACACCCACCTGTGTGTTGATTACTGTATTGTAGTTGGAGCACAATGAAGAAAAAAAATCATTATCTGGGGAAAGAGGGTCTCAAGACAGCTTTTAACACAGTTGAAGTAAATCCTGAGGAGGAGTAGCTATCTGCAAAGGTCTCAGGAGGAAGGAGGAGATAGGAGGTATGATGAGAAGAGCAGTACGATACTTGTGACAGGAGGAGTTCAATGACAGGTGGATCACAACATCATCATATACAGGTGGGATCTGAAGCAGTGAGGCAGTTGATGGACGAGATGGCAGCAGGGTGGTAAAAAAATATCCTTTGATTCTCCCATTGCTTAAAAAAAGTACAACAAAAGAGAAAAAAAAAAAAGAAACCCCAACAGCAGCATGACTTAATCCCCACATCCTCGAGTAAACAAACCACAAACCAACATTTCAGGGCTCCTAACACTTGCTGCGGTTAGAATGAGTCATGGAAGTGAATAAAAAGTGGTAAGAACAAACCGGAACATTTTGTCATTGATTCCACCTCTAGTGTTATGTAACTTCTTTATTTGAGACAGGACATATTTGGGTTCCCCTAGTGGAGAATAGGAGTGTGAGCATTTGATATTATTCTCATTCCTTTGGATCTTCAAGTGTGAGAATTATATTAACTTATACAGACAAGCAGATGCTCAGCAGAAAAACCCAAAATGGAGTATGTGTGTGCATGTATTCACGCACATATCTAGCAGTCCCGGTTGATAAATCCCCACTACCACATATCAAATCACAAGCAGATTTTTAAAAGGTTCTATGACAAAATAGAAAATTTCTATAATTCCTTATTGCATGACGTTCACTTGGCTATTTTGCAGTGGTGTCTTTAAGGAAGCTTATCTTTCCTTTTTTACTAGGAGGGCGAATACATTCTCCCAAGTCCTTACGTTGAGAAACCGTCCAAATATTTTTTTGTGGAATGCAGTGAAAAAGAAGAAGAAACTCTTGAGTTTCCTTTTCTCCCTGACCTGAGTTGTGTGCCTTTTGTTGTATTTTTCTCTAATTAGAAAATTCCATCCCACCTGTAATCACATTGCAAAGGAAGAGATGGTGAACACCAGTTGTTAACTGTAGCATCTAAGCTATGGTAAAAGATATAAGAAGGAAACAGATGGGAAATAAAATACTTTATGAATCTATGCTGGAGTCTTCAAAGCCATCACTCTTCTAAGAATCCTTGAGGTTCACAAGATACTAGCCAACAATCCTCTCTTCACTTGGCAGGTTTGACTGTCTCCTTTTCTTTGGGAAAACTCTGAATTCTTAGTGATTTCAAAATGGGCAGCATGGGATTTCTTTGGAGAGAAAAAACTTCCCTAAACTTCACGGTGGAAAACAACCTTTGGCAACAAGTCTCACTGAAGCCAATCATGACCCAGTTACTGCTGGTCTCCAATCTCACCACACAGTCTCCTGCAGGTATTTTTCTGTCACCAAAGGACAATGTGCATATGGTTCTCACCCTGACTTTTACACACAGGGAAGCCGAGTGCCCCGACTGCAAAGCTGGGAGGCCCCCACATGACTCCAAGGGCTTAGTTGCGATTTCACAGCCTTCTGTAGCACACCTGAGAGTAGCGCAGCTATGTCAGTGTAAATTGAGAAGCAGGTCCTGGGCTTATTAGTACACTCATTGAGAAATATCTGCCTGCCACAGAAATGGCTCCAAAGTTTTCTTGTAAGCCTCATGCCCTTGTAAGTGCCAATGACTGTGTGCGGACTTGGTCATTGCCATGTCAGATGCTGGCATGAGCAATGAGCCATGGGTGTTGCCTGGTACAGGCAATGGGATACTGGAATATTTGAAATACTCTCTGGGCTCCTGAAAGCTCTTGGGCAATGAATCACTGCCTCCTTCCTTCTTGCCATTCTTCAGCACTGAAAGTGATAGAAATAGCAGCACAGAGGACCAGGCACAGTCAGACTTCTTTGAAAGATTCATTTTTTTAATACTTTTTAAAAAGCACAGTTAATAATCTTGATTAATGCCTCTGGAGGGACTTTGGACATAAAGAAGAATGAGGATTATGGGAAGTATCACCCTGCAGCTGGCATCTCATGCCACATCTATACAAGTAAATAGAACAATGATATAGCAAGGACACTGGCCCTGATTTACCTGTACTGTTAAATTGTTAGACCAATCTCTGGCATATTCTGTCTCAAGATGAATAAACTTCTTCCAAGCAATTCCCAAGCACAACAGGGAACCACCATAAGTCTGCAGACATGCCCCAGAGAACGCTGGAGGCTAGAAGAACTTGATAACACAGCTGTGGCTAGGCCATGACAGAGCTGCTGGAGAATGAGCCTGGCACTGTATGAGCCTCTGTCTGCCTCACTGGGTTGAGCAGGAGAGTAGTTCTTATCTTGCATTATGTATTATATTTGTCTGCTCCCACATTAGTGTTTCATTTTGGTTGTACACACAAATGGTCTATCTCATGCAGCCAGATGTCATACCATTCCCATATGACAGTTTCCACTGACTACTTTTTTCATTCTGAATTCACAGTGGTCCTTTTTTGGCTTACAGCCACAGATATTTACACCACATTTCTTTTGCCTGCTGACCTGGAAAGTCAGGTACTGCCTCACATGAGAAACGTTTGAGCTAGAGGCTCAGTTTGTTCTGTTTTACAGCTAGATCATATTTTCAGCTTTTAGAGCCCTTAGGCTCATACAGGAATTCAAATACTTTGCTAATGTGGACTGCAGTAAAATACACATCCCCTACTTTTTGTGCTCTGGGGCATAAATGCGGGGAGTAAATCCTGTTCCATGGATTTCCCTCTCCTTGGGATGCACGTGGAGTTAAACACTGGCAACAACTCTTCTTAACCTGAATTTGTTGTGGTGTCTTTTTTTTAGGCACCTAGAGCAGGTGGGGGCCAGGTATGAGCTCCACTCTTCCTACATCCTCATTCTTGTGCTTCACAATTTCAAGTTTCTTTCTCCAGATAAAAATCTTCTGTGTTTATCCAGACTAATTTTTGGCTCATGTTAGAGACATTGAGGACATGAAAGGCAGCCATTGTATCCCATGTTTGAATTAGCTCTGTGTCTGTTGAGATTTCTCGGGAACTTTCAAATTACATGTTTTCAGTAGGAGCCAAAAACTGTAGAAAGGGCTGTATTTCACAATCTCTCCAAATTCAGCAATTGCTTGGGAAAGAGAATGAGGTCCTAGGGGGCAAATTTGTATTTTGAAAGGTGGACGTATCATATTTCAATGATTCAGTGAATGAGCACTAATTAACTTCTTCCCCCATCCCCAGTCCAAATGGGACATGGAATGCTTTCAAACTGCAAAAGGAAGTTTTTCTGACATGCATTTAATTTCTCCGTGTTTCATTCTTGAGGATTTTGGAGATATTCAAAACCTTGAGACCTCTCAAGAGCTGAGAAATACATTTTCCTATCTAAGACTTCAAGGGCATGGGTCCACACTGGCACCACTTGGGTATTTGTCTCCCTCTTGCATCTCATTCCATGAGAAAAGACACAGTCCTGCTCCACCCGTTTGATAAAGCCACTAGAGCTCCTAATGAAGTGGAAGAAACTGTGGGTGACCTGTGCTCCTAACTGTCTGCGAACTCAGTGCCGAGAGACAACCTAGTTTGACATTAGCAATAAAAAGCAGAAGGGAGATCAAGCAGGCTCCACACAGGACACAGGCACAGTAATTTTCAGCTGGGACTGGCTTCTGTTTACATCTTTCCCAGCTGTAACAAGGAAGGGGCTACTGAAGTGAAAGCATTCAGATGAAGACAGAAGAAACCACTGTGTGGATCAGCCTTTTTCATCTCGCAACCACCACCTCAGCCAGTGGCATTTTTCCCCCGCTGAGCACACATTGATGTAGCACAGGCTGTAACAGCCAGGAATGGTGAGAAGCAGGAAGCAGAGAAATTCCTTTTGGAGTAACACATAGACCCTCTTCTTTACCTTGGGCAAGCCTGGAGTAGCAAAGGATGCTGTGGTCTCTGTGAGCCCACTCCTTCTGTTTGTCTAGAGAGAAAGGGTTCATCCTTTACTGGAAAAAGAGGTGGAGACCTGAGCTGATTTCATCTCTGAGGCAATATCTCTACTTCTCAGGGATAAATGAGACAAATGTGAGTGAGCTGGTCCACGCCCAGTACAGGAAGACTTGTTTTTTTCCCAGGCACAGTACTGAGGCTGTTGCAGGATCCAGGTAGGATTTTGGAATGTGAGCAGAAGCCCACACAGAGGTAACTGGGGATGTGCCCAAAAGAAGGGCATTGGGTTCAGCAGAGGAACTCATGCCAGGCACTCTGGTTGGAGGTAGAACCATGCACAGTCAAAGTCTGAAACTAGTCTGGAAAGATATGCTTCTTTAAAAACATGTTTGTTTAATACAATGCTACCACTTTTCTTCCCATCAAACTTTGTGCCATTAAATTATTTTTCAAAAATAGTCACTGAAATCTTCTATTGAGGTCATGGCTTTTATTCTCATGGAGGTATTGCCAGCACCTCAGTAATGCAGCAGCTGAACTTCTGCAGAAGTTCACAGACACTGCACACACTGCACACACTCTGCAGAGTTTCTGTCCTGCACAAACTGGTGCTGTCAAAATACACAGATCAAATTTCAGGGGAGCAGGAGTACCTTTCAAACAACAAATCTTTGCACAGACAAGGAAAATAGTTTGCTTTCTCAAAGAAGATAAATCATACCTTAACTGTTTAGGCTTACATAAAGGCTGTAAAGTAAAGTTAATGTGCAAAAAAATAGACTCAAATGAGAGAAGCCAAATGGACTTTTCATTTTTTCTTGGTTTCATTTCTTAAATTTTGAAATCAAAGAGAGGTTTGTAAACAAAGAGAGTTTTGTATCCTTACAGACTTCTCAACTGATTGGTTTTCATACATCAGTTTTGGGTGGGAAAAGAAAGAAAATATTAAAAACTTCCCATATAGAAGTTGCTTGGCTAATTCCATCTCAGAGAGTAGCCGGTGTCCATGCTATGTATTATAGTGCACTTTTGGACTTCAGTAGCAAGAATCTCTGATACTGGACATTGAGGACAGAGTGCTATTTCATATGCATTTTGTAGACAGCCCTAATTAGTTAAATTAGTTTGTCTGCATCATAAATGTAAAGCAGCACACATTGGATTTGTCTCTAATTGTGTCATTGCTCTGGTGATGGGTTGCAGACTTTTTTTTTTTTAACTTTCTCATTAGTGCTTAGCTTCAGGCATTTGTGAGAAACCACAGCCTCCTAAAGCTCCCACTCCTGTCCTCTTAATTTTGCCTCACGAGGTTTTAATGGATGAACAGAAGGCTAAGAAAGCCTTTGGTTCTCATACCATTCAGCAAACCTCTGGCTGGCACTGGCATTGTTTGGGAACCCTTGTGGGGATGAAAGCAAACTCTGTACAGATGTGGCTTCTTCTGAGACTGCCCTTTGAGGCCTGTTGATTCGCAGAACAAAAAGCATGTGAGGAGGGTGACTGGCAGGAGATTTCCATGGAGCACTCTAAGTGAAATTATTTTAAACTGATCCTGCACCACACAGGGATAATAATAGTCCTTGGTGGAAGGGGTTCCCAAAAGCACAAACACTGCTCTGAACCTTTCTTTGTGCAGAGCAAATTTTTCCATAACCTCAGTGGGGCACTGTGTGGAGATTCTCTGGGCTGATAGGCTCATGAAGCACATCATGATGCAGGTCCTCCAGTTTGGAGCAGGAAAATGTAGGGCCGGATGAATGTGGCAAAAAACCCACATGTAGATGGCCTTTGCAGGGACAGTTTGGGTGTTTCCATTCCCAGACCTTTCTGGGGAGGGAGCATGGGGTGGCCTGTACGTATCTGGCTGCTGCTGTGTATTTTTGGACCTCAGTCTTCACCTGTGAGAAGTTAAGGGAGTGAAGCCATCTGGTTGGCTATCTCTGTGCTTGCTGTGAAGACATGTCCACAGGGCGCTAATGACAAATCCTGTCCTTTCTTCTGAAAGCCTCACACCAGGAGTTTATGAGGCATGATATGTGAACCCTGCCCCATAGAAGGATTAACCAGCTCTCCAAAACTGGGAGTGGTAAATGGGATTTCTCCTGAAACAAATCCCACTGTGAGTACAACCACTGATTAAATTGGGGCTTTGGATGGTAAAACTGTAACCAGGGCAGGAAACAGGAAATTTGATTGCATCCATCAATCCAGCTGTCTGACTTCCATGCGGCTGATGCTGTCCTGAGCTCATCACTGTGGCAGCATGGCATCGCACACGTAAGGCTTGGAGCCCCGGCCACACCGAGGGCAATGGGAGTCAGCTCATTCATTTTGATGAGCCCATGCTTTCTTTGGCAGTATCTGGTAAAGAATGTTTATCTCAAATTCCTCTCCTACCCTGAGGTATTTTCACTGTTCTATTGCTCAATGAGGTAACTTTTAAGCAATCCATAAGAAGATGGTCTTTCATGCCCAAAGCTGAGGACAACTGAGAGTAGAGGGACAGCTGAGAGGCTGTGGCCATTCACCCAGCTAATGATGCAAGGTCCCAGGGGAACATGGACCAAAGCTGTCTCGAAGTGCCCCCACAGCAGGGAGAAGCAAGCTTTTTCAGGAATTTGGAGCAGTGCTGGGAAAGCTCAGAGAGAGGGGGAAGCTGCTGACCCCTTCCGCTCTCTCTCATCTCTTCCCACACATCTGTGAGGTCTCAGATGAGGTCGTTAAGGACAGGCTGGGACTCTTCCTTCTAGGGTGGCACATCTCCATGCCACACTATCACTGGCCTGGGACCACAAACCCCATTTGCCCCAAAGTTTCCAGGTTGCCAACTAATGCCAGAAGACACAAATCACTTCTATATGTGATTTCATTCTTTTATGCCACGGGCTAATTGCTTCCTTGTACCACAATATGTTTCAGCTGTCTGTCTTTATCTGTTTCTGGGTTTCTTCTGTCACTCTGGAGCACGGGCAATTTAGAAATGGTTCCCACATTTCCTCTTTCACTTCAAAAGAAACAAGAAAACAAAACACTCTCAGCCAAAATCTGCCAGCTCCTAACTGTACTTCTCCATGTGAGAGGATCCAAGATCAGATTTTCTAAAATATTACTTATCAAAAGGGTTACTCTGCATTTGTTGATGAAGAGCAGACCTTCTTTGGGGATGCTGCACACACAGAAGTCCAGACAGAACTGGGACAAGCTAAGCTGTGCAGTATGTGACAAAGATAGTGTTAATGTTTAACACAGTGAGACTGCTTGTCCAAGCTTACAAAGTCTGGCTTGGGAAGGAGAATAAGGACCCTTCATTTGTAAAATTTGGTGTAAACCTTCTGTGTCCCCACCAAAAGATGACATTAGTTATATTGAATTCACATCTTTAGATCCAGTGGGCTGGTTGAGAGGTGATTAGGTGGTACACAGTACTGTACAGAGAGCCAGAGATCAGATTTTCAGAGCTACAAGCAATCCATGTGAGAAAGGGATTAAACAGGTCCTTCTTCTCCAAGCACAGCCTTAAAATATTTCCCAACACCCAATATTATTTTTAATGTGCTTCCAAGATATAAAGTAGTATATCAGTTTTAATATTTTTCAACTGCAAATATATTATGAAGGGAAGAGAAGATGTATAAGGAGTTGCCCAGAGAGGTGGGCGAACTTGGCAGCGAAATTCAAAGCTGACCTTTTCAAAGTATTAATCACTGGCTAAGCTAATATCTGGCTTGTAACTTCAACAGAAGACAGGATGCTGAGTTTACGGAAAGAGTGAGCAGGAATTTTTCTGTGAATCAGTAGGAAGACAGAAGTGGCTGTATGGAATAGGTGTGAATTGTTAGGGAGCTGCCTAAATGGGATGAAGCTATTTTGTTTAATTTAGTGTGAGTGTTGCAGAAGGCAGATGCTCATGGACACCCTGATCCTTGGTTCCTACTACTCTCCTTTGCTTGCAGCTTATTGATGGATACCAGCGACATGAAGAATTAAATACCCAGGTGCAAACTGAACCAGCTCTGAACCTCAGTGACCTCTAATTCTGCCTCATTAGTTTGGTCTGTCCTGGGAGTGCCAGCTGGTGGCCAGAACTTTTATCTCAAGCAATGGACAGCAAGAGAGATCTGTGTTGTTCATGAGCATGTTGAGTTGCATCATGCAGCTTAAAATGCTGTTGGGCAAATATGTACAGCAATTAGGAGGATAGATTTAAACTGAGCAGGAAAGCTTTGTAAGGAATGGGATTTTTAGTGACTTCAGATGACATTAAGAATAATAGGTGCTACTGCTATTCCTCACCAGTTCCTCTCTGTGAACACAACCACAAGAGTAGCAGAGAATGGATACTTTGGCCCTTTGGGTCACGCTTGGGACAGGGGCTTTGCTTGCCAGGTTGGCTATGGGAAGGGTGTCATTTAGTGGAAATCCATTTGGGGTGTGAGGCCAAAACCCAGCATGTGTTCTGGCAGTAGTGGAGAGCTAGAACTCCTCTTTTTCTTTGAGATAGCAGCCCAAGACCAGCTGGCCAGGCAGTCAAAGCACTGGCACTCAGAACTCACACTGTGAACCTCATGTTAGATGTGCCTCACATTTGCAAAGGATGATACAATATATGTCAAGTGAAGAAAAGAGCTTCAGTATGTAGAAATGTGCCAGTAGTGGGACTTTTTGCAAGTGGAAAGATCATAGGGCTGACCCTTTACACTGCTTAGGGAGACACAGGCAGCAAGAAGGGAGGAAGCCCCATAGATACCATGGCCTTTTTCAGAGGTTTGTAGTGACTGCAGATGACAGTGAAATGCAGTCTGTCAGAGTGCTGTCAGGTGATGAAAGAAAAGCATAATCCCATCATGCATTAGCTCCTGCTCACCCTCTTCATTGCAAATACAGCCAAGTTCCCAGTTCTGGAGAAATAAGGGCTTAGATCTAGGGTTCAATGGACTTGATCAGCTTGAGAAAATGATTCAGCTAAAGCCAGCACTGACTGAAAACAGAGGGCAGCTCCTCTGGTAACTGATGCTTCAGTGCTGCCAGCTTAGGGCTGAGGTCTTCTATGCCCTAGGCACTGTACAAACTGCCTGTACAGAATGCAAACATCCAGGCAAAACACAACTGGTGAATAAACAGGAAAGTGGGTGAGTGCAGGTGTAGTGGAAAAATGGTCAGCACAAATGAGTAAACACCATGTTGTGACAGAAAATCATCACTGTTCCTAAACACTTACCTGGCTAGTCAGAAATAGATCCTGGGGAAGCCCAGGAGTAGATACTGCCAGTGTAAGCTATTCTGAGACTGATTATTTGACAGGTGGAGATGTGAGAAAGCACCAGAGTGAAGCAGGCCCTTCAGCCATTCCCACAACACTGAGTTTTCCCAGGCATGCTGGCCAAGCGTGCTCAAGCCAAAGCTTCTGTGTTACCTAACCCACAGGCCTGGACCTGATCTGTAGTAACACTTCTGATGAGATTTCATACACTCCTTCACTTAGATGAAGTCTAAGGATGCAATGAAAGAACTAAGCTCTTCTTGAGGTTGGGTTCTTAACTTCCTGAATAAAAGCCTAGGATTTGGCAACCTGAGATCAGCATATTTACACTGATGAAAACTCAGTTTTAAGTATGGTCTGACAGAGCTCTGACATTGCCTGTCTGGGTGTGGTGGAAAGTATAGCTGTTTTCAAATCCATGCATTGGGATGAACTTGCAGAGGGATTTTTTCTTGGAGACAAGATGACCTATTATCAATATACATGCTTATAAATTAGAGTATATTATGCTGAATACTGTGCAAAACACACCCCAATTCAAGCATTAATAGTGAAAACAGAGACAATGAAGGGGAATTATCTTCATTTTGAGAGTGAAGAACTGAAGCACTGGGAGATTAAGTGACTTGCCATCAAACGAGCAATCTGTGGCAGAGCCAAGAAAAAATCCAGATCCCACTGAAGCAACCTAACTAGGAACATCCTTCCCATTGAATAGTTTAATTAACATAAAATAAGCAGCAAGTTGATTCAATGTGTTTTTAATTTTACTTGTGTACTTCAGAGAACACAATAATTGCATTTTATAATCTAAAAATAAACAAACACATATGTTTGTTAGAAAAACAACAGGCACACAGGAAAAATAATTCTTCCTTCTATTATATTTGGTGTGGAGTCCTTCATTAGGACTAAAATTGTTCTGTGAAGTGAAGGAAGAAGGCAAAGAACACTCTCATTCTGTGCTAGTTCATTAGAATTAAAAATAAGCCTTCTTTTAGGTTTGTGCTGAGTGCCAGGGCTCTGTGTAAACAGAGAGTCAAAGGATGGATTCTTTAAGCACAGATTCCATCAAATCCACCACATACTCAGTCATCTCAGCAATATTCAGAGGGCAAGAGCCAGAACTGAGAATTTGCTAGCACCTTTGCAATTTGAAAGGGTCCAAAGATGGAAAGAGTCCGGAAAGCACCTGAGCCCTCCCATATCCTGAAAGCGAAGATAAGAGCAAAAAGGGATACAAAACCAAATCCCAGTCAAGGGAAAGATGTCTTTTAAACTCAGCAACAAATCTGTCTACTCTTTGAAGCTGGCTACCCCAGACTTCATTCCCAGACAGCAGGGTGAGCATTCCTCTCTAAAATTAAGCCCCTGGCAATTGCTTCCCCCAGGAATAGGCATGTACTGAGTGCAAGACAGCTACACGTGAGTGACAATAGGATTTAAAGAGCAAGAGAGACAGAAGAACTGATTTAGACCTCATGGGATCATTCACGGAGCCTTTTCTACATGCAAAACACTTGCATTAAATTAAGCTAAATCAATATAAGCCAGCTGGAAAGTGATCAGTGGGGATGGCATTCCCAGGCAAATAATTTTGCAGGGGCTTCCTACCAGCCTAGTGCCACGTAGCCCTGGCCAGCACAGATTCACTGGGAGGGTCAAAAGGCAGCAGCTCTTGTGGTAACCACTCTTGCAATGCATGTCGCAAGCAGAGCCCGTGTCTGCAGCTCCTCCCCTGCCAGAGCACAGCCACATCACCAGCCCTGACAGGGAGCACTGGGCCTGAGGCAACTGCCCCTGGCAGTTGGATGGCAGTGGAGCAACTGGAGCCTGGTGCTGCGCCAGAAGGATGATGTCCCTCCTTGCCAGGGCAGAGCACGTGCCGAACAACGGCAGGTCTGCCCAACGCATGTTTTGTATGTAGATCAGCCTTCACTAACTTGGGCTCTCTTCTGCAACTCCGTTCCCACAGTTAAAGTGAAACTAGAAAACTTGGCAGATCTCTGGCTTTTTGTCTATAGAGCTGAAAAGGCACAACTCTCTCTTCCTGTGACATTGCTGCCAATATCACACAAAACCTGCTTTGATTTTCACTGAGGTGATTTTACACAAATTTTTTTGTTTGTAAGGAATGTCAGGAAAATGTGAGTAATATTTGATGCACCCAGCATTATGTCTAAGATTGCATTTTGAAGCAGAAACTTGACAAACTGGAACCTGGTGGCAGCATCCTTCCAGCCACTGCATCCCTTCCAGGAGAAACTGCCCCTGTTGCACTACTTTTCTTTCATGATTAAAGCTTGAAGACATTTAAAGGTTATCAATAGATCCCTTTCTTGAGTCCAGGTTTGCATTACTTAAGCTGAAGAGTTGGGAATGAGAAACGGAATAAAGCAGGTTTCTGTCACACTCCTCCCATCAATTACTTGTCATCCAACATTAGACATGCATGAATCTCATTTTTATATCTGCAGCAGCAGTCTGGACAAAGTTTAATATCAGTAGAGATCAGCTGGAGGTTTCAAGACTGGTTTGTCCAAACCACCTAAGATACATACTTCAGGCTGAGAATAGCTGTTCCACAGTAATACCTGTATTCCTCCCCACTGATGACAAAGACAGCACCAGTGACCAGGTCAAATATATACATTTACAGGATACATGTATGGATTTGGTTGAATGAAATTGATTTTGACTAATGTCCTGGCACCCACAGGTAAAAAAAAACCTAAGAAAATTCTCAGAATGGAAGAAAAATCCTCACCTTACTGGAGCTAATGCTCTCTGGGCATATGGAGGGTAACTTGAAAAATTTAAACAGGGCTTGTTGTCTGCCAGCAGAAGTTGGGGGTCATGGAAAGGAAGGAGACAGGTTTGCTCTAAGATGCTGGGAAGTGGTAAGTGGAGTGACTGTGGAAATGTGTGGAAATGTGGACACTCTGTGTCCTTGTGGCCTCCACTGCTCAGTGATTACAGGAAATTATGCTTAGGTGACTCTTCAGGTGAATGGCTCTACATCACTCAGAGGTGGCTTTATTTTTGACAATAGCTGGTTCTGGATTACTGGATGCTTCTAGTAGTTTTGAATTAAGCCTGATATCTGTGGCTCACCAGGATGCCGCAACACAGGAATTTGAAGAGTACTGGCTTCCATGTAAAAATCAAACATGTGAACCATATGTCATTAAGCAGCAAGATAACCAGGGGTAAGGGCAGCAGAGTTTTGGATTGTCAGGGGTTTGAAAATCCAAACTCCTTGATCTTGAGAAGCTGACTCTTTAGGAAGACAGCAAACATGGCTGGAACTTGAGAAAAAGCAGTCAAAATCTACTGGATGAACCAGAGCTATTTTTTGGAAATGCCATTAAAATTTGCCAGCCAAAGGAAATTACCTAATTCAGACTAAAAGCTACACAAGACAGACAGTACCATCATGCCACAGAAAATGCTATTACAAGACAGGAAAGTGGCAGCAGAATGGAATATTGAGCATGAAGCTGCCTCACAAAGCTGCACACAGATCTACAAACACCACAAGTCAGGACAAGGACATGTCTTTGGAAAAACCTTCAAGGACCACGGTAATTTCTATCTCTGCCCAAGACACTGTCTAGCATGGACAAAGAGGACAATAGCACCATATTGGCAGGCAACACTTCATGCGACCAGTGAGCAGTGCTGCAGAGGATTAGAGCACTACCTGCTCAAAAGTAAAGGAAATGCCTGTGTCTTGAACATGATGCTGGTGCAAGCTGAAATGTTGCCAGGAATAGGCATGTTAGCATAGAAAGTAAAACTACATACAATCGACCATAAACAAATGAAACTTGGGACTTAGTGTGGTGAGCTAATTCCTATTAGAGTTGTGACTAAACTCACGGGCAATTAGCAAATTTGAAGAAGTACAATTTGTAATCACACCAAGAGAAAAAAATTATCCACGAATAAAAATATGCCACTCCCTTAATTTCATTAAAGAGGTAACTCACCAAACAGGCAGAAGATCAAAACAATTGAAAAATAATTTGATGATATCTTCCAAGGGAAAGGGAACCTGTTAAGACTTGTCACAATTACTGAAATCACAGGCCAGTCAAGTGAAAGCTCCCATGCACGGGAACAGTTGGTCAGCTGATGCAGTCTGACATAAATTCCTTTATGTTGGAGAAATGAGGTATTTATTTTAGAGGCAGCCTTACTAGATAGCCATAAAGGTGATCAGGTCCATTTATGCTAGGTCTACTCATGTGGTATAGGTAGTTACTAACTCAGCACTGCAATTTTAGCAGATCTGAGTCTGTGATGAGACCTTATGAGATGTTGTATTACTGGTCCAAATTTACAGTCAGTACAACAGGTTGGTAGGAAGCATTATTAAAATGAAAAACCACCCAGTGGAAAAGTGTAAGGATGTAAGGAAGTTAACTGTTACCTGTATTTAGCATTGCTAAATTATAGGATTTTGCAGAAGGTGAGTGGTTTGTCAGCTACACAGGTCTCCTTCAGCAAAAATCTGAAGAGGTAAGAGTGTCTAAAGTGCTAGAAATGATCAAACTAAAGCCTAGCACGTCTACAAAGAAATAGATGAAGTAGAACAAACTTTTAAGGACTGAGGTCCTGGAATCATTCGCTTTTTCATGGAAGAAAAGCAGACAATCTATAAAAAAAATGTATCTGGCATTCTATGTTTTTGTTGGTGAAGGTGCACAGGAACAACAGTATTTTGAAAGCAGCAACTGCCTTGATGACAGGCCCATGTTATGTATGCACTGATGGACTGAAAATCAGGCCCCAGTGAAATGCATCTCCTTCAGATATGATAGCTCTAAATAATTTCTGAACAGGCACAGCTCACTCAGGACTACTGTTTAGTGCCATTTAGTGAGAAAGTACTGCATTAGCTGGCATTCAGGATAAGCATCTCTTGAAGTCAAAATAATTTTGCAATTACTTAGAAACTGATTGTATTTTCATCACAACACCGGTTTGCCAAAAGATCACATATCAGTCCAGTATAACTTGGGAAAAGCAAACTAAAAAGCACTTCAAATGCAAGGTTTCAGCAATTCACAATAGCTTATCTCTTTGTGAAAAAATGTCTTCAAGACAGTATTTTCTAGTGGAAATGTCAAATGAAAGCAGGAGCATTTTGAACACTAGGAGAAGAATACATTTCCCTTAAATGCAGACTTTTTTCTTTGTGAAAATGCATTAAAACAGTCAATTGACAATACTTCACATGCAAAGCGGGACTTTTGGGACATTGAAAATCACACAAAACATGTAATTCTGTGATGACTTATCTGCTATCTACTGCCAGGCTTAAAGCCTCTTATGTTATCAGAAAAATGACAAATCAACAGCACAGATCTAAGAGAAGCACCTATGACTATTCTGAGAATCTAACTGAAGCTAGTTACAGCTATTAATAATTGGAAAGTTAATTAGACTGCTGAGGTACTTAGATATCCAAGGACCATTTCTGTGGTCTGGGCCTGAATGTTTTTGGGACAAGGGGCAAAGCACTGCAGCTGTATTGGAAACAGCTGAAACAACCTTTGTTTTATCACAGCACCATTTCCTAACTTCTAAACCCATTCCCCCTAAAAATCTCCCATAAACTGTAAAATGCCAACAACAAAAATAAAGCAAAACAGAAGGGATGTCCTTAAAATAAAATATAGAATTAAATTTCCTTCTGGACTCCTCATAAGGTTCTCCCATCCCAATAAGGGAATAGTGACATTCGTTCAAGGAGTCATCCTCTGTCTGAGTCATTCAGCTGCACAGAAGGGAAGGGAAAGGGAAAGCATTTAGAATAGGTCTCCAGGGCTTTAGCCCACTGAATTCCTCCCCAGCACACAATCTCTGGAAGAAGTGGAGGAACCCTTTGAGCAGGAAGTGATTCAGAAACACACGATGGTCTGTTTTCAGTGACTCACAGCACATCAATAGCAGAATTGTCCAGAGACCTATAGAATGTCTTAGGACTCTTATTATACCATTGTGCAAGCAAAGTACCAAGAAACATATGTTTCCTATCACTCAGCCCAGCTTTATGTTAGACTAATACATAATAATCTCTCTTGCTTGAAAACACTCCCGGGCTTGCATAGATGTGGTCACCATATTATTATTACTATTAGCATCATCATTAGCATCATCATCACATATGTTTTTCTGTTGAAGACTGCATAGATGCAATTACAATTTGTTCTTTGTTTCCATCAGACTGCACTGTGTCAATATATACACTGTGGATGGTATGTATGTTTAACACTGTCCTCTACAAGCAGGTTCCATGGAGACATGCCATTGCCTGAGGTCTCTGTGGCTGATCACAACTTAGTATGAGATACTGGTTTACTTGTTGAAAAATTTTTCCTTCTGGTGACCATTCAGGATGCAATATTCCACCCTGAGTGCTTCCCTTAAGAAGAGCAGATGGAATATTTGAAGGAAACCAGAAGGCTTAATAGACATAAACTTAATAGACATAAATAGACACACAAGCAAAAGAAGAATTGGTTGGCCCATAGTGAAGAATATCCGTGACTGAATATCCTTGTGAATCTAAGAACTTCAACTATGAAAAGAGACAATGAAGGGTAGCAGTCCCTGAAGTTTTTAATAATTATAAAAATTTGTCACTGTCACTTTGGTCAAGTTTCAAACTTCTGGTACCTGCAGTTAGCACCTGCCAAACACAGTCCTGCCAAAGACCTACCCCAAGTGTATCAAAACATCTCCCTGTGCTAAGCAGGCTTCTGAAGTACAGAGGCTCACTGAGATCTTCCCCTGCAATTACAGGTGCTGCAGGTACTGAACTGAAGCAAGGCAGTCTGTGGGTGTGGAAACATGAACAAACAAATGTAGGGAAGCATATTACTTTGTGAACTGATACATAGCAATTATCCCTGTTCATTCTTACCCTGCATAAAATGGGGTAATTCACAGCGATTCGCCCTTCAGTAAAAGACAAGTAAACTGCCCTGCATTTACAGCATGGTGAGAGTTGTCAGCAGACAGACACTAGTTTGTGGTCACGAGGAGCTGATGGGATGTGCTACTGCATGGTGACATTTCTGCACCTCTGTCCCTTTCTTTGGGACACGTGGGGCATGCCACACTCCCTGTGCTGGGCTAACACTGGGGCCATTGGGAAAGCCATGGCTTAAACACAGGAAAAACAAGAATCCGCTCTGGGAAGGAGTGGTTTTGTCCAGGGAGCAGTGGAAAGTCAGCTGCTGACACTGGGATTGAAGACTGCTACGAAGGAGGAAACTAGAAGTAAAGTCTGGCCGTGTGAGAATAAGGATGGGACACAAGAGCAGAATATATGGGGACCATTGGGACAAAGAGTCCTTGAGGAAAGACAGCAGAGATGTGATCTGACATACAGTGATAAGGAAGGCAAGGAGTAGCTGGGCAAGGAACTATGGACCAAAGAGCAAGGTATGGACAAGGATCTTATGGAAGGCAGTGTCACGGTACGCTAAGTCCTGGCTAGATGATAACAGGGGCACAACAGAGCCCCCCTTTCGAGCTCTGCAGAATCCCAGCTACCAGTGAAGGTTCGGCACAGAAACAAAAGAAAAAAACCAGCACGGGTCCTGGAGTGGAACTGGGGTAACTTTATTCGATGGCAAAACTTGCTGAGTCCAGGGTCCCAGGACTCTGAACGGAGGGCAGACAGCAGCTTGTAAATGGGGGGGAGGTCTCAGGGGAGGATACAATCTTTAACTAATCGGGAGAACTGGGGGTGGAACACAAGGCAGGGAATACAATGTGTAAACCAATGAAGGATTTCAAGGGAGGAGAACAGCTCAAGTAAACTAATGGGGTTTCGAAGGATACAAAACTGACAGGGAAGTTTCTAAAGGGAAGGGCAGGTTCGGGGAGAGATTGACATTTAATGGAAGGAGGAGTAAGGAAGGTTCTGGGGAAAGGGTAGGGACAGGAGGGGTTAACAACTGGGAAGGGGAGGGGGTTTAAAACTTGGCAGGGAGTAGCTAGGTAACAAGCAGAAAAACCGACACTTAACTGAACTAAATAACTATGAGGGAGCAAGTCTAATTTTAGAAACATAAGATACAAAATGGGGGGCTTGTGCCACTCCAAAGACAGGGGGAGAACAATACAGAGGGATTGCAAAACCACAAATTAAACAGTGAACATGCCAAATAAAGAAAACACACTACAACAAGGCAGGTATCTCACAGGGATCAAGGGGCAAACAGAAAACTGGGATGGGCTGGAGAGAGTTGGAAACAAAGGGGCACACTGTGAATGAACAGATATCTGGGAAGGGAGTCTGAGTAAAGAAACAAGCAGGTAGGCAGAGTCAGAGAGGGGAGGGAGCATGGATAGAGAGCCAAGGATAAAGGCACTGGGTGGGTCAGCCAAGGCCAGTGGCACCAGTGACAAACACTGGGACTTAGTGGGCACCATGTTTATGGCAGGGAAGAACAGGACAAATATTAAAACCAACTACATGAGGAGAATGGGGTTTGCCTAAGGAGCCAGGATTGGACGGACCCAGAATGTAGATACAGATGAACTCAAGGGAACGGGGAAGGAAAGCCTGTCTCCGATGTGACCTTTTCCCTTCAGAGTCCAGAGTGGATTTTAAATGTCCTGGTTGTTACCAATACTTTTCCAGCAGAAAATATTTACTGGGAGAGAAAAAAGATGTCCTTATGGCTACAGGTGATGAATGCAAAAACATGCCTGCTCTTCATGAAGTGCAAGTCAAAGTGCCAACCTTGGTGAGTCATGCATGTACCAATATACAGCTGCCAGAGGGAATTTCTTTTTCCAGTGTGATTTGTGGTAAGCCTAGGGATTGCCATACCCATACATCACATGAAAAGAACCTTATTAAGGTCAAAAAGTTAAGCGCCCAAACTTTAGGAAACACAAACTTTTTTTTCCTTTCTTGTACATAAGCTTTATGAATCAGCATTTAATTACATGACTGTGAGCGATTTTTTCCACAGGTCCCCTTCAGAAGGGTTCACCCAGTAGACCTGTTCTGAGGCTAAATCTGGATCTAAAGGAAGAGATTGTTTGCAGGACCCCTGCTTCATTTCTTCCAGAAGTCAGAAAATGCCTAATTATGTGTCAGGGAGTAGCAGATTAAGAAAGAACACTGATATTTTGGACACAGTAAACTAACTTGAAAATGTTTCAATCCTATTGTAATGAACTCCAGAGAATGACATCTTGGACTCATGTTTGTTGTAGAAAGGAAGAACTGACTTCTTAAACTTTTCAAACTTTTTAAAATGTGACTGGAAGACAGGTTACAAATATGTTCCTGTGGAATAAATACCAGATGTAAAAATAATCTATAATCCAGTGGAGAAAAGTAAAGTAAGCACCTGTACCTGTGAGATGAAGTTAGGCAGATTCATATGAGGAATTTGGCATAAAGCTTTACCAGTGAAAGTAATTAATCATCTCTCCAAAATCAACCCAAGAAAATCATCAGCCCTTTATCTTTTCAGGTCTTCAAAGTGAGACTAACTGCCTTCCTAGCTACTTGCTCTATTCCTTGGATAATCCTGAAGTATTTGACTAATCACAGGGATAACTTAATTAAATTATATATAGGTCAGAGGAAGTCAGAATCTGTGACCTAACAATCCTTATCTTTACTAATCCAAGTGCCAGGTAGTCATTGTTGCATCTGAAGTCAGTTGAAACTTCTCTGTGATTACATAAAATTCTAAATAGTGCTACATGGACAAAAAATCCTGAAATCTCAGATATTTCACTTAAGATACTTAAATACAGTACCTTTGAAAGTAATCCCTTACTAGCTCAAATTTACATCTATATGATTGGTCTGAAAATCTCCCCTTAGCTGGAAGGGATGTTTTGAATGTGCACTGTTTATTATTTATGAAACTTCTGCAATGAGAACCACTGAAATGCCCATGGGTAAAAGAATAATTCTCTCCTTAGGACAGTATTTGAATAGGGTCAGAACAGTGGACCAAAACTAATGAGGAGATAACAGGTCACTCAGTCAGAACTGGGTGTTAGATGATGCAGAAAATTTGTGGAAAAAAGTCAGTATGTGATCAGTAATCAAGGACATATGCACAGATGCATAAGCATAGGGGAAGCAAAGAAAGTTGTTTCAATCAACCCTGATAATGGAATTTCCTAAGATATCTACAGTTTTCAGCCTGATTATGTTCCTTAGTTTATTCTCTGACACACAAAATAAAATGAAGTTTCTGCTTTTCCCCAAGCCCAGAGCTCACTAATAGCCCTAATGACACTTTGACCCCTCACCTGGACCTCACACCCAAGGGTCCAGGAGCTCTATCTAAGCTCAGCCCTGGGCATTCATTGCTTGCTTCATCCATACTGGAGAAGTGCTGGTCTCCTGTCCAGCTATGCCCCTGCTCCTGTCTGGTTATGAAGCCTGTTGAACTGGATCTAAACCTATGGATTAGCTTCATGGCTTGATTTTTGTCACTGTGGACCTGGCTGGTGGGCACTGGATCTGATCCTTTTCCCTGACTTTGTGGCTTGGCCTCAGAACCTGTCCCATCACCATTATACAGCATTTTGACCTGAATTTTTGGTTGGACCTGGCCATCATCTCTGGGTTTGTCTGGCTCATCTATGGCAACGTGGGACTGAGACCTGGCTAGTAGGGCTCCCTCTTGGCTCCTGCCTCACCTTTTTTTAAGGAGCAGCCCTGCTCTTCCTGTTCCCTGACAGATATATCCTGGTGTTTGGGTGCTAGGTGCTCTGAGGGAGTAGCTGCCTTGCCATTTGGAGCAAGAAAGCAACATACCAGTTCTGAGAGGGAGGGAGAACTCTCCAGCCAAACATATCTAATTTTATTTTTTAGCCATGACAGAAGTTTGGTGAGTTGTAGCTGTGTGTTATGTGCAACTAAGTGTGTGCACCCAGAGCTCTAGTCTGACTGTAAGATGACACCAGCTTAAGCAGCATGCCAGCAGCCTCTGTCATCTCTTTCCTATTGCTTGCCAAGTGCTGTTGATGCTTCCCAAAACATGTGGTAAAAGAAGCCTCATGCGTGTTTACATTCAAGGCAGGATGAAGGCCTGGCCCTGACCAGACAGCCACAGTGCACTCCAGAGCCTGAGTCAAAACAATGCTGCTTTGACGGAGACTGGTTTCTGATTGCTCCTCAAGAGCTGGGCGAGGCTGTTTCCCATCGTGTTCCTCTGCTCTATCTGTTTATCTTCCATGACATTCCGATATGTGAGAAATCAAATGTGGGACAAAAACGATCGTCCTGGGAATGATGGAAGTAAGGTCTCATGCTAGCAGCCAGCCTTGGTGAGTGGTTTCCAAAAGCTGGCACAAGCACAGAAGCTGTGTATGAGCTCTGTGAATAGATTATCTGTGTGTGTCCTCTGCCTGTTTCCCAGCAAGTAAATATCATGTAATGTAACCACCCTTGTAACCACGCATGACAGAGATTTACAGGAAGGCATTTACTTTGGTTTATAGATGTAATACCAACACTGCACAGCTTCTAACTACTGAAGCAGGCTTTTCCTTGTGAGCTGAACAACTGAGGTTTGAAGGGGATGGAGATCCCTCTGCTGAGAAAAATGCATGGTCTGGTGAGGATGGTGTCCCCCCTCACCATCTTGGGAAGTGACAGAAAGGGATTCATGGGTAGGGTTGAGTCTGTTCAGCTGGCACTTTATATTTCATCATGACAGTAGTGAAGTTTAAAAAAAAAATCAAATATAACGGGGAGGGATATTGTGCCTTTTAATTATGTGCCATAAGCTGGGAAAACCAGTGGTACTTAAACATGCACAAGAAGAGCTTGAACATCCTCATTTTAGGCAATAGCTGTACTTCAGGGAAGTAACAATCCAGTCTAAAGGATGGATTAGAATATGCTGCTTAAAAAAACTCTCTTTGGACAGAATGGAGTGAGTATGTGTGTGCAAACTGTGCATGTTGTTGTTAAAACAAAGGTGTTACTGAAGACCAGAAGTAGCTGTCAAAGTCAGCTAGCTGAAGTAACCTGTAGGGATGGTTAATGGGCTAAGAGGGACAGGTTTTAGTGGCCTGGATATGCTGTGAGGCCTGATGAAGCAGGGGTCAGACCTTGCTATCCAGCTCTGACAGTCTCGGCCCAGGCCAGCAGAAACTGCAATTGCATCTCTGAATCGGCACTGGCAGCTGCTTCACCAAGAACTGATAGGGTTTGAAATGATAGCTGTGTTACAGGAAAGGTCTAACTGATTAATCTAGCCCTTCCACCTCATTGATCTTACAGTACATTATTTTGTTTATTTTTACTCTCTTTCCTTTACTCAACAAGGTGCTGTTTTGGTAAGTTGTTAGGTGCACCATATGGCAGCAGGGAGGCTGAGCCCTCAGATGAGCCCATCAGTCATTATTTTCCCATGTTTTGAGGTGGCAGATTCAGCTGGTGCTTGTTAGAGCCTCAAAACTGAGCTGTACCATTCTGCTGCTAGCCTAGAATCATGCAGGAGGATTACACAACCTTAGCTTCTCTCCATTTTTTTTTCTATGAGAATCTACTTTATTTTGAAACATAACTAAAGAAAGGGGAGAATGGTACTTCCAAGGAATATTTACTTTCTTAATGACTTTCAAATGCTTCAGGCGAAAAGGTCCTCCTCATAAGGTGTAGAAGAGTGGCCAACTGATAGGACCTCACATTCTGGTTAAAAACTGTAGAAGCCCTGTAATGCTTTTTCAGAGCTCAGCATGCTTGTCCAAAATCTCTGTAAGCCTTTCTCACCATAGTACAGCAAGTCTTATGAAACTCATTGAGTCCATCACCTCCTACCTCTAAATTTGCGAAACTTCCCCAGGGGCTTCCTACTTTTTCTATCAGGCTTTGTGGTTTATAACTACAGGGGCACAGCCTTGTGAATTTGGTAGTAGTACTGCATTCAGAGCTGCATATAATGAAGAGCTGCAATTTGCTGGGCACAATGACCTCTGCAGGGATCTTTCTCTGTGTTGCAGGCAGGGCTAATGCATATGCGGCTGTTTTCCACTTGGTCACGTTATCTTCTGTAGAGGTCAAGGCCCCACTGCCTTCTCTGTTTTTGCTGCCCTTTAGTACCACTGGAGAACTTTCCAGCTCGTGCTCGTTCTGTTTCCCAGAACAGACACTGTCCCACTGACCTATGGCTTCCCCCAGTTCAGAATGAAAGATGCCTGGCATGCACCAGAGACCATTTTCAATGAGGGTGCACCTGACTGCATTGCTGGACGTGGTGGATGCTGTCTTTTCTTGCTTAATACTAAAAACTCATATGCCCTCTACACGGAATTTACCCTGATTATTGCATTTCTGACAGGAAAACAGAAGCTTTTTTTTGTCAGTATTTTTCATCTCTGTATCTCATTCTGAAGATATCTACCTTCTTCTTTTGATTCCAGGCACATACATTAGTCTGCCATTGTTTTTGAATTAAATGCCCATTCTGTGTTTTTATTTTTGCTTTATTCTTTTGGGGGGGACAGCTTTTGACATGTCTGTAAGGGTATATAGTCTGCTGGTAGAATAAAAAATAAGTTTTAGTTCTAACACCCTGAGATCCACGTGTTTCCATTCTGAGGTCCAAAGAGCCAAGTGAATAAAATGTAACTTGCTTATTCTTGATTTTATTTCTTTAATTCTAGACCTCCTGGTGCCAAGAGAGTTCTTCTGAAAAGAGACAGTAAGACAGAAATAATTATGTCCACATTTGTTTTCATATATTCTTGACATTTCAATCAACCTCTGAAAACTTCAGGCTGCAAAGCAACCTAATCAGCAGTAGGTTAAATTTTAAAATTATTTCTATGTTGAAAGGTAGAGGTATCGTCCCTGGAAGACATCACTGATAAGCACCTGAATGTTGCAATTTGTAAAGAATATTCAAAAATGTCAAAATTGGAATTCTCGCTTCACATATGACAGTCAGAAAATACTCCAATACTTGGTTTTTTAATATAGTACAGGTGATAGAAATACCAATGGGAATCTGTACTATCACTCAAAATGGGTTGGCATGGTAGTAAATATGTCTGTGCTAATACTGGTTTAAAAAGTAATAGTAGTGGCAGGTATTTAACTGTATTCATTATAAACAATTACTTTTGAATGTAGTTTTTACTTGCTATATTCACTTGTCCAGGCTGGTTTCTTCAAGGGTATGTTTGTTAGCTTTTGAAGCAAACACCACAAGCCTTTAGGCTGTTTTAGAGATATTTTGCAGCTGAAAGCACAATTTGTTACATCATATATGTGACTCTGTACTTTCCTGGATGTCAGAAACTACAGAAATACTTCACAACTAAAATGGATCAGACAGCTAAAAAGCCAAGGGGAGGAAAAAATTTGTAGGCAAGGAACTGAGGATGAGAGATGAAGCAGCCTGCCAAAGTTTACAAAGGAAAATCTATGCTAGACTGGAATTGGACCCAGACATCCTAAATGTCAGTCCAGCCATAACCACAAGCCTGTCCCTCTTCTGATTCATAAATACTTTTGCAAATTAACTAGCAGCTCTGAGTCCTTGTGATACATTAGTCATAAATAGTGGAGTAAAACTATTGCATTCTTTGTAAAAATGCAACACTTTGGGTTTGCCTTGGTACTAGTCAGCCTTTTAAACTAAAGGGTCATTGACTGAAATATGGGCTGCAGTTACTAGATTTAGACTTGGACTTTTTGTCATTGTTGTGTGTCTGTAGCCAAGATACTACTCTGTGACAAAGAGACTACATTGGTAAAAAGAGGACCTAGCATTCACATTTTAGCTGTCACAGCAAGGAATGATTGCTGCCACCTGAATAAGTGCCTTTTCTTGCAGAGGTATCATGCATATCTATCTGGGACATAGGCATGGGCCTTCAGAGTATTTTTACATGACAATAAGTAATTTGAAGCCAATCGACTCCTTCAGGATTTTTGTGGCACCATCTCTATTTTGGCTGAATACCTCTGAAAATGTCTTTATAGCTTTTCAGAACTGAAGAGAAAATCCAAAAGGTGTCTCTGACCATCAAGGATGATCTGAGTTTGCTCTCAGAACCTCACCTGAGTGTAAGATTTTAAAATCCCTTGTTACTGCCTGGTGAGGTCCTCTAACTAAGGACTGATTAGAGAAGATGCCGATTGTGCAGCTGATGCCAATATTCATCCCAAAGAGAGTCCATCTCAAATTCAAGTTCTAAATATGTATGATCTGTGGCTGACTTAGAGTCAGAATAATAAATGGGAATCATGTTGCTCGGCATGAGGAAATTTAACTATAATGCTGCTCACCATATTTTAGAGGAAAAATAGCTGTCAGGCATGCAGTGATCTAAGTCTGCTAGGAAATAACTCTATCTGTACAGTGAACTTTGGGAAATCCCCTTGTCAAATTCAATGACTGGTGACTGTAAAGAATCACAGAACAATGGATATTGTGATTGGAACAGCTGTAGAAGTCATCTACTCCACCCACAGAATTATTCACAGAAGTACTATTGCCAGGACATCATCTGGTCAGCCCTAACTCTGAATAGCTGCATCCTGAAAACTGCCTAAATTGGATATTCTATGACCTCTGTGGCCCGTCTGTTCCAATGCTGCACTACCTTTATAGGAATTTCCTTCTTAATGTCCAGCTTCTGTGGCTCCTGTTCAATGTTGTATCATCTGATAATGCTGAGGAAAACACGGATCTGTTGTGCTTGTAATTACCCTTCAGGCAGTTGCAGGCTGTTTGATCAGCCCTCCTTTCACCTGCCTCAACATGTCGCAGCACACCCTTGCCAGTCATGTGCTCCAGGCCTCTGACCACTTCTGGTCAGAATGTTAGACTTCTGCTGGACACTCTTCAGTTTCCTCCCATCCCTCTGCAATGTTCTGGTTCCCGACTGGATAGTGTGTCCTATGCAGCCTTATCAGTGTCAGGCACAAGGAAAAAGAACTTTCCTAGATCTGCCAGCCATGCTGCTCCTAATGTAGTGCAGAACAGCTGCCTTGTGGTGTCAATGCAGGATCAGCTCATTCAGCCTGAAATCCACTGTAACCTCCAGACTTTCATCCTGACTTTCATCTCAGCCAGTTCCCTTCCAGCATGTAGGAATCATTCCAGTTCAGGTGAAGAACTTTACACTTCTCTCTACTGTACTTAATGAGGTTTCTATTGCTACAATCCTTATGCATTTGAGGTGCCTCTAAGTTGAAGATGTCATTTGATGTGTCAGATATCATAATTTTGCATCTTCCAGTGATACACTGAGGGTGCATGTGTATGTTATCCAAGTTGTTGGTGAAGCATATGGACCACAGGATCAACCTCTTGTGCACACCATTTATTACTAGGTGTGACCAGATGCTAAGCCTTTCATCATCACTATCTTCTCAGTCTTGTGGTCCAGCTGATTTTTAACCCGCCTAGAAGTCCTTTTTCCAAACTTGGTATTAAAGAGCCTAGAAGACAGCAGAGCTTTACCATTTCTAGGCATTTCTAAAGCAGCACTGGGGGGTATTGTTTCCAAATTAATTCATAGAGATTTTCCAAAAAGACTATCTGCAACAGTAGAAGTTTGATAAAGAAAAGACCATGTTCAAACTGAAATTAGGTGTTTATGAAAGATAGTGTGCCTCTGTTGTGCTGGAAGTTTCAAAACTGTTGTTTTCCCATTCTGCTACTGCTTCTTTCCTTATCTATAAAAATTGAAATTTAGATCGATTGTGCAGTTAAAGGAGAAGGGGTGAGGCCTGGGGTAGAGACAGTGAGCTGATACTGCCAGCTAAGATCTGCAGACCCAACAAACTGCAGTGAGAAAAGGCCACTTCCACCTTATGCTGTCTAAACGTGTTAACTGAAAATATCTTCTTCTGGGAAAAATTACCTGGCATTCTGTCATAGCATTTAATTACAACAGAATTATTTCCCCACCCCAGATAGACTGAAAGAGTTTCAAAAGGTGAAAAAATTAAATAAATTAATTTTTAATTTTGTTCTGACTGCAAGTCCTTCTTCCTGGTGTGAAAAGATGGGACCAAAAAAACCCATTCACTCTCCAAATGTGCCTGGCTCTGAATTTGAATATTTCATATCCAAACTTTCTGCCTGTAGTCCATATTTGTTAGGAGGAGGTCAGGGATTAAGACAACCCCACCCATCCAGGTCAGAGCTGTTACAAGGGGGCCTTTTATTAGTTCAGTTGCTCCTTACCCATCCTCTTTCACATTCAATTTCTCTTTGGTTTCTGTTTGGTTAAGGGGAATTACACATCCATGTGGTTAGGAGAGAATGGATTCCTTCTTCCTCTGTAGACAGTAAGGAAAATGAGAGGAAGCATCAATTTGTAATGTAAGATGACCAAAGAAATCCTTAGCAATAGTTTCATCATAACTGTCTAATTATGAGGATACGGTTTCCTCTCTACACCTGAGGAACTGCAGGGCTGAGCTACATTCCAGATGAGTGTGGTACAACTGAACAGTGCCAGAATTGAGTCTTATGGGAGAAGTTCCTCCTGTTGCTAAGCTGGCTGGGTGACCTACTTGTAATGTCACTGGATACTGAGCATCCTTGTTTGAGCACAAAGTTGGTATTATTGCATATGCTCAGACTTATTAGCTATTTCTCCATGCCACCCATGATAGGATTTAATCTCAAGTAATCTGAGGTGGCAATGCAACATGACACAAAGCAACTTGCAGGGGTTTTCACTTCAGACAGGCTTATTCAGTTTGCCCTGTATGGCAGAGTTTATTGAATACCAAGCAAGAAACCTGTTCTCAGGGAAACGGCTTCTCCGTATATATGATAACTTGCTGCAGTGAAGGAAGCTGCCCTGACCTTGCTTTTGTTCCTCTCCAAAAGCCAATTCAAAGGCACAAAACCAAACCCCCAAAAAGAAGGTGAAGGAGCTGGAGCCCAGAGGCAATTTACAGCTGCCTGGTATAATTTCTCTCCACTAACATGAGCCTCCTCAGGGAGAGGGGTCAGCAAACTGGGTTCCCACCACTCACTTCACATGGCAGGGACTACCTTTGGCCTCGGGGATGAACAGAGGGAAATCTCCCTTCAGCTCAGTCAACTGCTGCAATGAGGTGACTTTGAGTCCTCCATCTTTCAGTTACTTATTTTCTTGGCATTTCAGTGAAAGGCAGAGAATCTGTTTTCCATTTGCTGTACTTTTGCTGGAGACTGTAATTGCTCTTTGAACCTTCAGGAGCAGGAAACCCATTAAAGGCCCAAGAGGACAGAGATTCAGTGCCAGCCAGCACATTCCTTAGCTCTTTTCATCCTGCAAGAGGAGAGCGCTTCTGGCTTCTCCAGAAGGGATATTACTACATTTTGTTTAAATGTAAGGCTGATTTCAAGAGTAATTTTACCACTCACCTTATAGTTATCATAATTCCTGCTATTTGCAGCATTCTCTTTACCATTATTAACACAGAAATATCTACGGGGAGGCCATTACAGAAAGCCCAAGTATCAAGCTTGCCTTTCAGTGTCTTGCGGACTGTAATGACAGATATAATAACAAGAAAATCTGAGCTGTGGGCATAGCACATCAACCTGTGGAAAACTGTTGGGTCAGAGCTTTTAAGGAGTCTCTGGAAAGAGAATGAGAAGGCTGCATTTGTATGGGAAATAAGAACTGCCTTATTTTCAGGTAGAAAAAGTATGAAAAATCTTTCTTGCACGATAATATGCCTTTAATGATGCAGTTGCCACTCAAAAAGATTAATTTAGAAGTGACATGGATCAGAATAAGTGGGATTGGCATTTGCTGGATAATCTTGGTTGTGCACCCCCTCTGTGAACTGCTGATAATCTTCGAGAAAGTGGGAAGTGTTTGCTGTTACTTTGCCTCAGTACAGTGTGCCCTACAATGACTTTCTGCTGCATGAGACCCCTAGGAAATAGCTAGCTGGCTGTGTCTGAGTCTGTCCCACAGACCCTAGAGTGGGAGAGAAGGAAGCAGCACACCACAAAGAGGAAAGGGTAAGCCTCAGAAGGTACTTCAAGAAAATAATAGCAGACTGGGGTAGTACTGGGAGCAGGAAGGCACAGATATTCTCAGCCTAAAAACTGAGAATGAGGAGCTTGGATCAGGTGCAATGAAAGAAACAAAAGAGATTATTTTAAGGATGACCCAGCTGAAGTTTGTTTGTTATTCTAGTGAACTTCACAACAGCTAGTCCTGTGGCAGGTTTTAGCCCCTTCAGTAGTTGGCTCTGTGTCATTTTAGTAACACAGATTGTCACTAAAGCTGATATAATGATCTGGGGAAATAGAAGATAGAGTGCACAAGAGTGTAAGTGAAGTGGCTCACACTGTTGTCCCAACCTTACTATGCTGAAATGGTAAAAGGAAAGGAAGCAAGAGACATGAGGATGTCTCATGTGTGATGAAGATGTCAGAAAGGCCTTGAGACTTCTCCAGCTGATGCCTGGGAGTGGGTCCTACTGGAGAGGAGCTAGACAGACCATCCTAGCGATGGCAATACTTGCAGAGGAACTGCCACTTACTTTCTGTATTTCTCTTTATGAGGGATCAAAAAAAGGATTTTGCTAGGCAGTGACATGAAGCAAAGACTGTCATGTATGCTCTGTGTGTCCAACAGAGGCACTGACATATTTGCAGTGGTCATGGGTTAGGAAGGAGCCTGTGCTGTACATCACAGTAACCATCTTGCTTCCAATAGGAAATAGCACTTTGCAAGTAGCAGCTTCTCTGCAAGGGACCAACAGGTAGCTCAGCTCTGCAGTTTACAGCAACAACCAGGTTCTGAGAGTGGAGAATCTTTGCTGGTAATCTCTCCGAACTCCTTTATCTTCAAATAATCTAGCAAAAAGGGCAAGGACAAACCATTGGTTCTGGTCCTCAGCATTGTCCAGATACACATCTCCTCCCTTTCTCATTCTTCTTATACTTCAGGTTACTTTAAATGAGGACATATAGAATCGTGGAACTGTTTAAGTGGGGGAAGACCTCTAAGATCAAGTCTAGACATTAACCTAACACTACCAAGTCCATCACTAAACCAAGTCCCTAAGAACAACTTTTACATGTGGTGTGTATTGCACACAAAATGCCTGCATAAAATATTTGTAATGGCTGTGGAGTCAAGTGCTTAGAAACCTAAGAAATCCAGGAGGAAAGTTACCTGGGTAACATTCAAGCATCCCCTGATGGCTGTTCATGGCTGTGAAAGCCTCACAAGGGCTCTCTGCATTACCCCCTGCCTCATGCATCGTGGGACATAGATGGCAGTGGTCAGCAGAGGAAAAGGGACTGCAGAAGCAGCAAGAGTAATCATGGGACTTAAGGGATGGACTGCTGTCCTGCAGAGCTGACCAGTGCTCCTGTCATCCTGTGTGATGCTGGGCAAGTTAGCCAGATTCCCCATGAATGATTGTGACAAGGCTGTCCATTGCTTTCTGCATGCTTAACATAGCCTTCAGTCCCAGACTGTGCACTGAGGCCAAGCAGGGTTATTTTTATTATGAATTGATTCCCTGATCCTATTTGCAGAACAGGCCCAAAACTGAAAGTGTGTGTGTGTTGTGAGATTCAGTGCAGGGCCAGGGTGGGAAGGCAAGGGCTCTGCTGACCAGGGTGGAAGCTACTGAAGCTGGCATTGCAGCCAGAGCCCCCTGAATGGCTGAGACACAGCTGACTTGCAAAAGGGAATGAACACTTGCAAATGCACCTGGACTTCGTGCTTTGAATATAAAGTGCTGCAGCATGGTAGAAATTGAAAATCAAAGTCCTTCTAATTTTGTATAAAGCACACAAATCTTCTGACTTTGCACTTTCAGCAGGCAGCCTCTAATTTACAATATACATAGTATTTACTGTCCTGCTGTGAAAACAAATTTGTTGATGTTTCTGAAACAATTAGATATGATATCTTGCTGAATGCCATAAGCTCAAAAGGGGTTTTAGTCATTCTGCTCTCAGAACTTTGTTTAAACCCTATGAAATAAAGACAATCTAAGTTCATCAACTGAGCAGAAGGACAAAGCTAAATCTGAAATGTTTATTTTTTTTTAATTGCAGAAATCCTGTGACAGGAATACTGTGAAAGAAATGATCTACATTGCATGTCTCATAGTATGTAAATTAAAATTTCAGTGTCAACCCTTCTTTGGGTACTTCTTATGGGCAATTCCTGGCTTTGCAACTACAACAGTATTTGAGTGTAGTTTTTGTACTCGGACAGTACATTAACAGTTATCTTCACTTGTAGCCTACCAGTTCCTGCTGACTGAAACATTCTCAATTGAAAATATTTTGTTTTAACTAACAGTCAGCTACAAGATCAATTAAGCCAGGGTGAACCTTGTATACAGACAGTGTTTCTTGGAATAAGTGGTTTATTTGATTTGGCTTCCTCTGTTTTTTTGGGTTTATTTTTTTAGTTTTGTACAGGAAAATATATGAAACATGTGAACATCTCTCATCATCTTTATAATTTACAAACCCTTCTGGATGGGCTTACTAGCACATCCCTAGAGAGACAGTAGGTATGTGTGGGAGCGGGAGTATGTCTGAGATGGTGGCTAATGACCTGTTGTCAGATTTTTTTCAGAAGCAAAGTTCAGCAACATTTCTGATGTGGCATCCTTTTATTACAAGAAATTTTTAACATAATTTTGGACTGGAAAATAAAAAGAATGTAAGAAAAATAGTATTTTAAAACTTTTTTGTTTTCTCTGCTCTCTCTTAGTTTTCTGCTCCTTGTTTACAACTTGGAAGCAAAGGAACCAGATTCTTTCACTCTGTGAAATGTTTAAAACAGGTTAGAGCACCAGCTTAGGATTTTTCTTAAGTAATAACCAACCAGCAAAGCTAAATCCTTTTGCAAAATAACAAATTTAATCGGACAGGCAGCTTTGCACCAGCTTCCACCAATCGGGTGCCCAGTGCAGAGGCACAGGAACTGAGGGGGCCACAGCTGCTCTCCAGGGAGACTGGCAGGACTCCAGCACCAGCTTGCCCAGCAGATAAAGGTTCCAGCCTGTTGGGAACATGCAGCAAAATGTGTGACTATGCCACTGGTACTCAGCGTTGGGAAACTATTAGAGGAATGCGTAGTTCAACAAGCCTCTACACACATGCCTCTGTTTTTTCCCTTGAGATAAGATTTTGTGTTATGAATTCTCAGGGCTTCCCCTGTTTTTCTGGCCAGAGTAATCCTGGCTTAACCCAGCAAATGATGGAAGGGGCCCATAACATGCGACAGAGGCTGGCCTTGTCACCTGAGGCACCTGGCAATATATTAGGAAAGAGTTTTATAAAGCAGGTAACTGTCGTTCTTGGCACAGCTGTCCCTGCAGAAAGCAGACCCTAACTCCTGCAGCCCCATCCATGAGCAGTTCAGATGCACTGAACTGGGTTTTAGCAGCACTGTGAGCTGCCCAGAGCCCAATGCAGGCTCCAGTCCTGCACAGTTCCTGGGGTGAGGATGTTTGCTAACAGCTCCACGTGAACTCCACAGCCTGGGTTGTTATCAGCACACACTCCAGGCAGGTTACAGCGAGTTCGAGCTTGCCTGCGTGACCCAGGGGCTGGCCTCTGATTACAATGTCACTGTATGCTCAGCTCTACACCCCCTCCTGCACTGGCTCCTTTGACAGACCGCTTAATACACACAGCACATTTCTGAAAGGAAGAAACAATTCCCCACTCCACTCAGAGGCTAATGGAGAAAAGTCTTACTCAAATACAAGTGCATGAAATGCTTCAAAATAATTTTCTTGAAAATGCTGGGAGTAATTTCCTCCTTTGTCTCAGAACTTTTTCTTACACTTTATTTATATAAATACTTGCAACAATGGCTAATTGTCAGAAAAATGTAAGCTATTTTTAGCAGGATTCTTGTCTGCCCATTTCTACATTCCAAACTTCTGTCTTTAGAGCTGAGATCTTGACTAAACTATATAGCTCAGTACTGAGCTAGGTACTACCTCCCCAGAATGAGCCTGTTGGGACTGACAAGCATTCTTGTTAAAAGCCTGAAATAAAATAATCTGTTCCAAATGACTTATTCTTGGCTCTGGCAACTATTTGTGTGTATATATGCCCCAAGTTATGTTAATGTGGAAGTAACAGATCACAGAGAGCTGGTAGTGTTGTATATGATACTTGCACATTAAGCCTATGGCCATGACATCACTGCCCTTGTTCGGGGCTCCAGTGATGGTGTAGCCAAAAAAAAAAACGTAACTGAGAACACAACTCATTGTTCCTCTCAGCTGCTAAGGCCCTGTTGACTTTGTGAGTCACACTCAGCATGCAGAGGTGACACATTCCCCCATTAGTGGTACTAATTCCCTGGTTTGGGAAGGGAATGGTGCCTGCTCTAAGAAAACACGGAAGTGGTGGAGAAGCATTGGGACTCACAAACTTGCTAGCATGGCTTAGCCTTTCTGAGTTAATTTGTCTGCAGCACAGACACTAGGGTCTGTAGTTGTTGTAAACAGAGGATTGTCCTGAGGCTTATATAGGACAACTACTATTCTTTGGGGAATCCTAATGAGAGGCTCAGGCTGCCTGCAAGATACAGGGAACTAACTTAGACCCCGTATTTCCCTTTCTGTTTTGTTGGCTGACCAGCATGGCAGCTCAGAGGGATGGAGAGCTATAGGGAAAGAATTGCTCTACTGGCCTCAGTTGGAGAGAAAAGAGCTGAAACAGCCTAGAGGTGGGCCTAATACTGATCAACATATGCTAGCACATATGGGTGGATTTGTAAGAAAACAACAACATAATCAGCATAAAAATGAGGATAATGAGGATGACCAAGTGTGAAAATCTGGGACTAGCTGTGCCATAGTAGATCAACACCCTTAGCCTCATGAAATGGTTTGCAGTCTTGGCTGACAAAAATACAGCAAACTAGAGGACCAGAAAAGTCTGTTGAAGAAGTTATCTTTGAGCAACAAAAAGCCAGAATCCAGTGAGGATCAGGAGTATTTAACAGGAACTGCAGGTGGTGGGAGATGCTTAGCTGGACCCACTTAATAGGAGCTGCTAAAGGAGTTAAAATAGCTGCAAGAAGTAGCAACCCAGAGGAACTGGTCATGGGTTCCTACCCTATCTCAGCTCCAGCTTGAGGAAGCCTTTGCTACCCAGAGGTGTATGGCAGTCCCCCTGAACTGTCAGATGTGAGTAGAATGTTTCCAGACCTGGGGAGCAATGGTCTGCCCTAGCAGCTGTGCCAGCAAGCAATGAGAAAGGGCTTTGGAAAGTATCATTTTGGGAGCTGGTGGATGCCTGTTGTTTTGTTTATGTTCCTTTGTCCTTTTCTTCTTTATTTCCAAAACAGTGCTGTTCTGCTAAGCCATTTATGATTTGTGAGCAAGGCAGTAGAACTCTCTGAACATTCAGTTAATTAATTTTTCTCAGGTTGGAAGTTGGAACACAAAATTCTATTTATTAATGAAATTGAACTGCTCTTGCTGTTGTCAGTCAGACTGGAAGAAACAGTACATTTATTCCTTCCTCAATTTTTTATCTTTCCCTTGTCATATACTTGAGGCAAGGGTGAGGAAAGCTGCTTATTGTCTGTGTTTGAGCTCTTTGCAGACTTGATAAGTCTCTAGTGAAAATTTGCATGAGGAGGCATTGGGAGGTTGGTACCACAAAACTGGACTTTCAGTTTATATACAGGAAAAAAATAAAGGGCCGGATCTCTTGGCAGCCTGGCAGCTTTTACACCTCTCCTAAGCAGAGCCTGAATTCCTGACTGCATCTGAGACGTGCTTACCATGTGTGGCTGCAGTATACAAAGGTGTGTAAAAACTGAACATAAAATAACTCACATGGGTGGTAGCACAGGTCTAAGGTCAAACATGCCCAGGTAAAATCCTGGATAAATGCCCAACAAATGAAGAACATGCCAGCGCTGATGCACAGCACTGCAGTTCCCTGTGTTAGCTAGAGAAACAAGGGAGGTGTGCCCCCACACTGCCATGTGTCTCTAGGACACTGACAAGGTATTCTAAATTTCACCTGGGAGGCCTAGGAGAGGAAATAAAAGCCTTTGGTTATGTCCCCACTGCAAATGGGGCCAGAGGTATGCTCTGCTGATGCCACAAGTGCCACAAGCATTGCACAGAGTCTTTGGGAAGGCTTTTTACAGCTTCTGTTCTGATGGCCATTCTGGTGATTGCACTTTCAGAGCAGTATGAACAGTATCAGCAGCATGAAAATATTTGTTACTTTTGAAGCCTTTGGAGTCCAGGACTGCTTCTTACTCTTGTGTTGCTCAGAACAGCCTGGAATGATGTCTAACATTGACTTCTCTCAAGCCTGAGAGACTGTTTCAGCAGTAGTCAGGACTGGCAGAAGGCAATTGAATCAGGCAGAGAGAATGCAACAGACTGGCCTGAGGCTGTTCATACAGCCCTGAAGGAGTCAGCTGCAGGGAAAAGATTATTTGGGGAGATAGATCCAGATCTTGTGATACTTGCTGAGTTGCACAGGGTGAGAGGAAGCTGTGAGCAGTCCCCTTGCAGGTAACCTATGATTATACCTTTGTCTGTCCTGCCATCACTCCCCTAGTGTTTGTACACACACCCCAGTGCCATCTGCTCCCTATGAAAGCTGACCGCCACATGCTGCTTTTTTCACAGGGACTCTATCTATTCCTATGTTTCTCTATCCTTGCTGGAGGAAAGTGTTCCTAAAGTCTAGCCCAAAAGCCTTTCACCATTATGAGCCCTTTCACCTTGATGCTCTTCTTGGATCCCCTTAAATAAGATTACGAGGTCCTCAATATCTTTTACTTTCTAAATTCACTGTTCAGAACAGTGTATTCTGCTTATTTCCCACAAAGGGGAAGGCTCCATGCATAAGATGCTGCAGAGAGCCTTTGACCTCACCCAAAGTCTTGTTTTTCAGAGTGATGTACACCCCGCTCTGCTATTACTTAATAAGAAGTGAAGTCACTGCTTTCCTCCCCTTCAAACTGCTCCACCCTCAGTCAGGAGGTCTGCTTCTCCACCCTTTGGCAAAACAGATGTTTGGGGGTGGAGGTGAGTTTAGGGGTGGTGTTGACCAGCCTCTCATCTGGGCAGAAAAAAACCAACCAGTCTAGCCCTGTCAAAGGGCTGTTTAAGAGCTGGGAACAGCCCTGAAAACTTTCCCCACTTCTGTGTTTGTGTGTATTTCATGTGAGCACAAGTTAATAAGATCATTCATGTCAGTCTGTGGGGCTGCTTTAGGATGCAAAGAAGAGTGTGAGCACAGCAAACCACCTGGCTATTCTTTATTTGTCATTTTCCCACTCCAGAAGAAAGTCTTTACTGGAACTCCCACCCTCCTACTTTGGCAGGTAGGAAGAGGCAGAGAAGTTGGTGTGTAGTATGATGTGGGTCTGAGTTCTCTCTGCTCTGCTCAGACCTTTCTCACAAGCAGTGGGAAGGAAGACTGTCCCTAGGAGTTGGGTACAGCTGCATGATTTTTACCTCTCTCACTGTGAGCTCAAGTAGCCCAGAAGCTGCCCTAAATATACTGCAGCATCCAGCAGTCCCTTACGGACCACATGCCAACTAAACATGCCTGGAACACAATGTGGTGCAGCCACTCTTCCTTCCCACCCTTGACATGCCCTTTATTGCATGCTGGTGGCTGTTCTGGCTGTCTGCTCTCTGGACACTTCACTGTAACAGAGAAACCACAGGCAAGGGAGGGACGCCTGGATACATTCTATATCCTTGGAAGACAGAGCCTTGACATTTGGGGCCTCAACATCAAGAAGAAGGCTTTTAGGGAAGGCATTTGATCCAAGAGGTGTTATGTTGCTCTAGAACCTATGTGTTTAAAACGGGAAGACTGTGAATGTTCATTCAGAAAAGATATTGTATCATGCAAGGAAGCATAAAAAATGTGAAGGAAACTTGTCCCGGTAGGGGAGGCAAATATTTCAACTGACTTGTGCAGAGGGTGACAACTGGAAGGGACCTCTCCCATGAAAAGGACAAACAGATGGTGCGGGATAGAAGGCATAAGCAGAAGGTCTGGCAAGTGAGGAGGCAGCTGGTAGGTCCAGTGGTCAGGATGGCCAGCTGTCCTGTTTGGAGAACTGGACCTTCACCTGCTGTAGAGCAAATGTTCCAGTTTTGCTGGGAGCAGTGGAATAGCTCTCTGTGTACATAACTACTTTTCTGATATCTCCTGCTCCAGCGAACCTGTACCAGCTCATGCGTTCTGTTCCACTGTGCTACAGCAATTTATACTCCTGTCTCTGTTTTCCTTGCTCCTCAGGCATTTCCTGGCAGAAGCAGCTGTTAGATCTGCTCTGCTCACTCAGATGCTTTATGATAATTTACTCTTAAACAATCAACTCAAAAGCAGCAAAGAAGAAAGTAGGAGCCCCAAAATTTTTTTTTATTTGTTTATATAGAGGTAGCACCTCACTCAAATACCAACATCCCCATTGTGCCAGGTACTACACAAAAATGGAACCAAGTCTGTGTCCCAGAGGGAAAATGATTTTAGTAATAGCTGAGACAGACAAAGTGCAATGATGCAATGAGCTAATACTGGTTAATTCCAGCAGTCTAGGACGTCAGCTTTGCATTGTTACAGAGTACACATTCCTGGGTCAGAGAAACAATATTTTTGGGAAAGTTCAGTGGAAATGGTTTTGGGACTGTACCAAAGCCCTCCCAGGATTCCAGTTTTCTTAGTCTTAGCCTCAAAGGAATTTACAGCTGGCTCGGGAAGAACTGGAAGTCCCCACAGGAAGGATTTTGTTGATATTCAGTCTTTGGAGGACAGTGAGCTTCTCTGTGAAAGGCAACACATATATCTGTCCATGACCACAGCACCACACCCACTACTCTTCCAAAACAGATAGAGTTTCACATGACCACGTCCATCTGTTCAGGGACTATTAGGACAACCTATATATGGGGTGTAGCGGGGGCAGATTCCCTCCATTCATTCCTTCAGTTTAGGCAGGACATATCTCTGTCTGAAAGTGAAACAAGCTGCCAACACTTCTTAAAAATTAAGGGACCTTCAGTAATCAGCAGAGCTCCCAGGAAAGCAGCTCACCAAGTCTGTTTTATGTGCAGACTGACTGCTTCCTGCCAGCCAGAACAGGGTGCTACAGGCAGTCTTGTCCAAGATACCCTAGTCAGTCTTTTGCTTCTGGTCCAACACAAAACCAGAGGTGTCTGTCTAATTAATAATGTAAATCTGGCCTCTGGCCGATTCTCAAGGAATACTGCTTTTCTGTCCTTGAGAGACATAGTAACTACCTTTTCCTCCTCCTAATCAGTTTCTCAGGATTCCTCACTTGACTCTAAGACTTTTGAAATCAATCAACTGAAAATAAGGTTAGTGACCCTAGGCCTTGAACTAAATTTTCTTACAGAGCAGTCAGCATCTAAGGGCCCATATACCCTTTTACTGTCCACAGCCCCACACATCCATCAGTTAGAGGACACACTTCTCACCTGCAGGGCATCCTCTACAGATTTGTATGTGGAAAGAAGGGGCAATCAGGACAGGGAATCCAGGAGAAATTTAGTGGAAGAAAAAGAGCCACTAGTTGCTCACATTTCTGGGAAAATTTGGTTGAGCCAGGAGGAGTCATCCCTACCCTTTTACCTTTCTTTTGTACCCTGTAGTGCCTCTGGACTTCAGACTCATGATAATCTGTACAGCAAACCTCATGGTAGATAAAGCACTGACATCAATTCACCACAGGAGTGTAAAGCAGGTAAGACTCAGAGTTCCCTGAATGTGGTATTGGCAGTACAAATGCCACAAGCTGCAAGCTCCTTCACTCCTGGCACGGCACATTTATTGCCACTATGTTCATTTTAAACCCTCTCTAACATGCACTTGATGCCCTTTGGCAGGGACTCATCCTGCCTGTTATGTATCAGTACAGTGTTTGGGACAACGTGGTTTTGGTTTTTCTAACAAAGACCAGTGCCAAAACATAATGAAAGCATATCAGTCATAGGAAAGGCATAGGAAAGGCGGTGTCCATGGGATGATAACATCTTTGGTGGTTACCATAAAATTTTAAAGAATAGGTCATTCCCCTCATATACTTCTAAAAAACCTCATAAACTTGGTATGCTAAGAACTACTAATATGAATATATCTCCCTTATTTGGAAAAAAAAAGCAAATTATGCTTCCAGTTGCATGATCACACTTCATTTTTTGATATTTGACCTGCAGATTAGAGGTTTTCATGTCATCTGTCAACCCACAGAGACTATCCCAAGGTTCAGTGTGTGTGTGAGAGAGATAGGGAAGGAACATTAGGAACAGGCCAACCACAAATAGCTAAAATTAGCTATGAGAACTGGAGTACTGAGGTCTCTAAGGAACACTAGTCAAAGGAAGAAAATGGTTGTTTGCTAAACTCCCACTTATTCTACTGCCTCTGAGGACTCCTGGCTCATATCCCTGCCCAGATAGCCTACACAGCTATTTAAGAGGATTTCCCCCACCCCTTCCCCCTCCTTTGGCCATAATTTTCCTTTTTTGTAAGTGCAGCACAGAGTGATATGGGATTCCTGCTCTGGCAGCAAGATTCTGACTGGAAACAGGAAACAGGGGGGCTCTGCAGAGCTCGGCCTCTGTGACAACATGGACGTCACACCCACGTGCAGACAGGGATGCTTCTCACATCTGGCAATGATCAGTAGCTCCCTGTTTTCCTCCCCTTCCCTCTTCCCCAGAAGGGCTTACAAAGCCCTAGAGGGGCCATATATCGAGTTAGAAACAGTCTTTAGGAAGCACGGATGTGTGAGGCCTCAGTTATGACAGAACATGATTTCTTGCATAATTCTTTCAGATTCTCTGAGGCCAGTAAATTTGAGACTATAAATCTTCACATGACCAGAGCATATGGTCCTAGAATAAGACATGGAGTGAATTACAAAGATACAGCCCATCTTCTTCAGAATCTGATTAAGAGAATCCTTTGAGAACTATCCCTTACATGCAGCCACAGACATGGCTTTAAAAGCTTCCCTCCCTCCTTCTTCCCAGAAATGCCTGATGGAATAAGTTGGGTTATTTTGTCAGCACCAGGTTCTCCTATTTTCTCCTTCCTATTTTTAAAAGCCTTTTCTCAAAAGAAAACCAAATGGCTATGACTACCTAATCCTTCAGATTACAATTTCAGGGAGAAAAAAAAAAGTTAAAAATGATTGTGATACTTGTGAAAACACCTTAGGGGACTTGGAGACATTGTTTAAGCTAAGGAGGTAGGTTCTGGAGGAGCAGAAGGCAATGCTCTTGCAATCACTAGCAGTGAGTATGAGTTTCCTCCAGCCAGCTCTCTGGAGTGCTATTGCTTACATCCATACACAGATTATGCTATATTAGCCTCTCTAGGATAAGTTGCCATTATATATGGTGCTTAAGGTGAAGTTTTATTCTGGATGGGGAAGTTAATTTCAAATGAAGTAAAAGATTCCCTTCCTAGCTTGCTCCTTCTTTTTCATGGGGTGGACTGCGCTCTTCTTGATGATCCTGTTTCTTTGGCACAGAAGAGACTTTATTTAAGTATCAATGGGAGAAAGTTTTCTCCATGAACACCTCATTCAATCTCAGCATTGGGAGGGAGAATTGAAATGTCTTCAGTAGGTACACCCACACCTATCCTACGAGGAAAAGGAGACTAGATTAGTGCCTTCTATCCTAGCTGCACTAAGGTTTGGTGCAGATCTATCACACCTGGCACTGTGCAGAACTCCACCCCTGCCTTCCCATTCCCCTCACTGGTCTTGTGGAGGTTCTGCTGAACTTGAAGTGAGGGAAAAGGAAGCAAGATTTTGGTTAAAAAATGCTGGGCTGTAATCTAGGGAAAATAAAGATACAGCCAAAATGAAAACACATAAAATGCTTGTCTATCTACTGTCTTTTGTACTGTCAGATGCTGGGAAAAGTCTACCGAATAATCATATCTCTGTTGGTAGAAACTGCTCAGCCCTTTGTTTATTATTTTCCATTAATTATCCCATGATTAAAATTGTAGATTCCTCCCATGCATTGCATAACTTTTACTCTGAGAGCACTTTCCTCACTGACCTCAGCTAGGTGTCTAGGGAGAACCCTCCTGCCTCCTTGGCCTGTGTGGTGAGAATTCAATCTCTTCTTGCAGTTACCTTGGAGAGGAGAGGCAGGCAGAGGCAGGGGGAGATAAAGAGGAGAGGGAGAAGAGAGAATGTGCTCTGCTAGGCTGCTATTGGACACCTGCTTCTGCTAGAAGTGTTCAGTACCTCTCCAACCTCTTAGCACTTGAGATGAGCCACTGCTTTGGAGCAGTCCAGGATCCCACTGCAAGGCACTTGGGATAATGCCGGATCTCTGGCCAACACTCTGTGCGAGATTTGGTGGCACAGCTACAAACAGCAAAGCTACAGAGAAGTGTTTGCTTGCTCAGAGCACATGTTCAAGCTTTGGTACCTTCAGAGTTCAACTCCTGATATGTAATCTGTATATTCAGACTACACCTTCCTGGTTCCTGCCAGCTCTGGGTAGTTCTCACTGAAACACCCTTCAGAAGCACCCCTCAGAAAGGCACAGCGAAGGGATAGAGGCTGTCAGATTAAAGGAAAGGGGAAGAGAGGCTGTGGATTATCTCTGTCTTCAGTGGACAAAGAATACTATTTTTGCACATCTGTGCTAAATCAAACACTGATTTTTTCACTCCTGACATTAATACATTAGGTGTGGAACTCACACTGCTGACCTGAAAAGTTCCTTTGAGGAATGCATTTCTCTTCACTTGGGAAGAGCAGGACAATAAACAAATAAGTGTCCTCACTTTAGACTGAAGATCTACCATCTCCTCATCTTTTGTCTCACACCGAATGCCAAGATTTATGGATAAAAATTCCAAAAGAGTGAGGAAACCAAAGTGCTGCCTTTTGCTCTAGAGAAGAAAGAGATCCATCCTTGAAATCTCACATAGGAAATTCCCCAACTTCTCCTGGCTGGGACTGTGAGTCTGAGGGAAGAGCTTGATGTCAGTGAGCAGTCAGCTACTGTTTAGAATACAGCATAGATTTGGGAACACAGGAAGAAAAGCCTTGAAAAGTCTGGATTTATAAGAAAAATCCTATGCTGGAGCAACAATCTCTGTTGGGATTTCCACACAGAGGAACTGCTTCTCACTTTTGATATCATGTGGTGGCATGCATGATTGGGAGTTCATTCCCTGCTGGAACACTATCCTTGTCATTAGAGACTGTCCTTGTAACTAATACCTTAATTTGCAGCTTCAGGTGAGAGGCTGGTAACACCTGCACTATGGAGATGAGGAGACTGGCTTATTGTTACAGGAAATTTCTGAAGGTTGCACAGGGAGAAGCAACTCAAGACATCAACTTTTCCTGCACTTGCACCTCTTCTGCTGGTAAATAAAAGACTCTTCCTTCACACCAGACAGCCCACTATTATCTCCAGGGTCTTTAAAACAACAACAAAAAAAAACCACCAAGGTATGCAAGCTCCGTGGTGCTGCTCTTTCTGCTTTTCACATGTACGGTGATTTTAGGGGTTCCAACATGCTTTAAAACCAGTGACACATTCTAGGGATTGGCACATGGAGGGGCTGCAGCTCTCATAGCCTCAGGATGGTCTATGAGATACAGGATTACTGCCTCCTGCCTGGGATCTTTCTCTACCTCCCTACACTCATGTGGGGTTGTGGAAGCAGCTGTATCCTGACAGTGCCCTCTGATGAGAAGGAGAGAAAGATTATGCTGAGAGATGAATAAGCAGGCTCAGTCCATGCCTTCAGAAGGCTGGTGAGAGGCAGAGAGATGAGAGAAGAAGGATCTAGCTGTTCAAAAGCCAAAAAGGCCATGTCCTCAGGTCAGCCAGCTCTCCCCGCAAAGGAGGCTGTATCCAGCTCTCCTGCTCTTCTGTGGCTAATAATCACTATGAAAAGCCAGGCCTGTAGTTGAGAGAAAACCAGGGATGCAGTGGTCAGCCACCTTCAGTAGAAACAAAAAATTGGAAAAGTTAAAAATGAAATCCTGAACTGTGCTGGGGGACCAAAAAGCACCAAGATAATCCCTCACCCCAGCCAAGCAGAGTAACCTCATCACAGGGAGAGCACCCAGCTGTGAGAGACATGCTAGTCTGACAGGCTTTCTGTCCCACACTTGAACTTGAGCAGGACATTAAGGATACAGTGAGAGAAGGCAATGAAATCTCTGAAGATCACGACAATCTTTAGGTTCTTATCCCATCAAAAGGTAGATTTGCCCCATAGCTGCTCATGGAGCTGATGCAGATGTTACTGCTTTTCTGTGTCTACCCCTTCTTCCTCAAACTCCCCTCAAAGGCAATCAAACAGAGATATTGTCTTCTTCAAGTTACGTGGATAGAAACGTCAAACCTTGATTGCAGCCATGACTCTGCTCATGAACTCTGCTGGCTGCAATGCCTCAGAGCTGCCTTAAAGCTCTCTTAAAAATGTGAGGCATTCCAGTCATTTTAATTACTGCGCATTGCATAAGCCAGAAACCAGTTCATACAAAGGAACAACAGAAAAGTGATTTTCAATTGCTCTCACTCTCTTCTGTATTTAGTGCCGCCTCCAAAGCTCTGGGAACACCAGCTCTTATTACCATTTGAAGCACTTCATCTATTTGAAATCTCTTTGTTCAGTCACTTAAAGCTATTGATGCAGTTTAGAAGGGTTTAAAAAAGAAAATCAAAATTTCAATTTGGAAATGGCTACAGCAGCAGGAAAGCAAAACAAGAGAAATGGAAACACTTACTATAAACAAAAATGAGAGAACATTAGTTGCTTGGAATGAGGCATAGGCAGGTAGAACCAAGCAAATCACGTTGTGTCCTTCCCTCCCGGATTCTGTCAGACCATCTAATCACAGACTCCTGGCTTGAACCCTGCATGGTACTGAGCCCTCTGGCCCTGGTCCAGAAATGCACTTAAGCTTATATTTAACTTTGTGTATGTAAATGGTTCTGTTGACTTCAGTAGAGCATCTTGTGTGCTTAAAGCTGAACATGTGCCTTAGTGTTTTGCTGGATTTGGGCCAAAGAGCGCGGTCATGTGCAGGAAATATTTTCAGCTTGATAAGGCTGTTAAAAGATATTTCCTGGTTACTCTTCTGCAGCTGATACCACATCACAGCCTGACTGGAGGATCCCCACACTACTGAGGGGTGATTTCATATTCCACAAACCTTTATAATGTAATATTCCTGGAAATCCATGGTGCCTACAGTCTGCTACCAGGCTGGGTGCTCTCAGTGGGCACAGTCTCTAAAGGATCCCTGAAGACTGAACACAGTATAGAACTGTTAGAGCTGATGAAAATGAAATGGTGTACCTGCAATGAAAAGCTTGGGAATGGGATGTAGTATTACCTATGTCTGGCTTGCAGACAGGAAGGTGACGTAATTCCTTTGCAACCTCAGAGAAAGAGATCAAATGAATTTTTTTGGTATGTATTCATAGAATCAAAGACATTTTTGAAGAAGGAGTATTCTCATTTTAAATAGCATATAAGGTTCACTGATACAACAGTGGAATTAATAGGAGTTTTTTCAACTTGTTTCACGCATATGAATCATAGCAAATACAAACATTTTAAACAAAACATCTTCTCAGAGGACAGTGTTAGAAAAGAAACAATTTACTGAAAAAGAAGCAGATAATCAAGAAATATAAGAAGCTTTCTCTAATGCAATGCATGACCATTCTCTACTTTCCTACAAGATGGCAGGAGTGTGCTGTAGAAAGAACATTAGATAGCTCTGAAAACACCTACCCTTCCCCTCATGCTGCATAAAAGCAGAAAAATAATGAGACCTCCTAGAGGACATGGCGCTGAGCTGCTGTAAAAGATATAAAGATCATCAACTTCAAGAAAATCTTTTAGGACAAAAGGATGCTTTTGAGCAACTTATCAGGTGGACAGTTTAGAATTCTAATGGCAAGACTCCACGCTCATGAATCAAGTCAATTTGCTGTCAAAAAAATTAAACAGAAAAGGGCCCTTACTTCAGAAGCTTTTAAAGTTAATACATTGTTAAGGAGGTGGCAGGGCTGTTGAACTGCAGGTTGAATTCTCCTGATTTCACTCATGCTAAGCTCAGTTTAAGCCATCTAAGATCTGGTGAGGAACTGAAATGTTACCAACCACTACAAGCGACATTTGTCAGGGTATTTTTCTCTGGTGATAGTGGGGTTTTTCTCTCTCTCTCTCTGTGCCTCCCTCTCTCTCTCTTTCTCTCAACCCTCCTGGAATGTGGTTTTTTTGCCAGCAGTTGCTGTAGTTTGATGAAGCCCTTCTTTACAGAAGCAGCCGGCATCCCTCACAATGAAATGTGATCGGAAGGCAAGTGAAACATGCCTTCAGTTCCTATCTCAGTCTCTGTCCCCGGTTCCAGGCGGGTCTTGTGGAAGGAAAAATGATGTTAACATGCACCTGATATAAACTAAGTATCTGAAAGCAGAAGGTAATTCTCCTTCCTGAAATTTAAATAAGACACCCAGCTTAATATGTCTCCTTTTCCAAAGAATCGGTTCTTTTGGTACTGCGGAGGAGCTGGCTCCATCCGCGGAGGTCGGAACCATCTCTTGCAGTGCACTGCCCCCTAGCACTGCCGCCCACATTCCTGCAGGCTGAAGGGGAGAAGGACACTGTGCTCAGTCAACACCACCTGCGGGACATGGCTTTCCCTGGGAATTTTCACACCAACTATTAACCCAGCCCAGTCATGCTTGGCTTGCGGGACCCGACAGGATCACAGCATGAAGTTGTGGGGCTGCTCGGTAAGGCAGAGAGATCCTTAATTGTGTTCAGCAGCGTGTTCTTGATGGGAGACTGGAATAACATAGATTTCTTTATTTGGTGACATTAACCAAACGTGAACTCAAATTTTCTCAGATGAAGATCAAGGTGTCTATTTTGTCCTCCTTTCAATGCTGCCTTCTTTATGGCCGTATATGGTTTAAAGTTTTATCTGAGCAAAGAAGCGGAATGATAGTTTTTATTTTATTTTTTCCCTTTGCAGTTTTTCCCATACAGACAGGGCATAGAAGGGGAATTCAGAGATAATTATCCTTTCAGTTCCTTCATTGAATTTCTCTGTTACTCTGACAGCATTATCAATATTTTTAATATAAATAAACACTCAGAATCCTTGCCTGGCTTTTTCAGAGTTCACTTTGCCAGTAGGTCTTAAAGGAGAGAGGCTAATATTGCATATCTAATAGATATTATCAGATGATAACATAGAATATCTCTATTTACAGACGATAAAATGAGTGTATAGGCAGATTAAAGTATTTAACAAAGGCCTTGAGCAGGCCGCTGGCCAGACTGAACTTTCCTGAGTATGATTCATCTGTACTTTACAAAAATAACACATTCTGGTTTCTCTGTGTGAAGTGTACTCTTCAAGAGGCAAATAAATATTGTTCTTATTGTACAGTATCCAGTCCTGATTGAAAAAACTGCACCCCTACTACTGTAGAGAAATGAATCTCTCTGAAAAAGAATATCTAAGTGTAAAAAAAGCTGGTGAATCAGCTAAGCCCTGACCAAACACAGGTGCTACTACTCCAGACAATGATAATAAAAGCACTAAAAAAAATTCTGGATCATCTCTCAAACAGTGGTATAGAAGACAGTGGTAAGCCTTGCCATACTGACAGCCTGCACCCCAGCCCTTCCAAAGGGATGTGCCCAGCCCTTGGATCAAGCTGTGTCACTCCTTTTCACCTGATTGCTTCTCTGGATTATATCTGAAAAGTGAGCCAGTTTCTGCAATCAGCACAAACTTGGTGTCATTTTAACTAGCTTGGTCAGCCTCACTATAAGCAAGCTACTTCCATACCTTGGAGGGCCCTGTGGAACTTCACTAATTTCTAGGCCCCTTCCTCTCCCATTTCAGATATCGAGAAAGTGACTAAAGGGTTTGTTTTTCAGTTTTCTCTGAATGTGTCCTGCATCTGTGTGTCATAGACTCTCAGCATTTACACAGCACTCAACAGCTTAAAAGCCTATTACAAAGCATTTAGCATGTTAGTCCTCGGAACACACAGGAAAGGTGTTATTATAGGAATGAAGAAACATATTCAGGGGAGTTACTTGGCCAGAGAACAAAGGGAGGTGGTGCATGAGCTGTGATTATAATCTAGTTGTGTGTGGGCCAAACTCTCCCTTATTTACACCAGTGTCAGGTTCTGGCAGAATTCTACTTCTCTCAGATAGTGATCTGAGATGTTGATAGGACAGGTGTATCATGATGTTGGTGGGTATCAAACTTTTTTCAACAACAAAGGAAAAACGAGAGTGCCAGACACACCTCATTCTTCTTCTGTGTTACTGTGCTGAGGTTGGTGGAGTTGTTCCTTGTTTACACCTAGTGAGACTGAAATGACATCCACCCAACCTGATGGATCCAGCTTCACGTGTAGTACCTTGAACAGACAGTCCAAGTACTTAAAGTATATTTTGTGCAGGGTTTCTTGCATTGCAATTAGGGCCCAACAGTTCAGACTGTGAGGTGTCTAAATGGAATGATTTATTTAATACCCTGTCCCACACATACTTATAGGACCCGTTAGTACCTCAGCACCATCTGATTTTTTCAGTATGTTCACTAATGCACATTCCTGAGCAGCTCCCAACACTCTTATCCCATGACACAGGGATTTGAAGCACAGTGAGGCAAAGCTGCTACACAGGTTGTCTGTGTCACAGTGAGGATAGGAACTTGTGTTTCCCACTACTGGCATTGCAACCTTGATCCCTACTGACAACACCCATCCTGAAGCTTTTGCCTACCAATGCTCCAAATAAAAGCCTGTGCTTCCATAAGACAGGAGATTTTAATTTTATGGACAATATGATTAAAGAAAAGGTGTAGGAAGGCTGTGCTTCACCCAGATGGAGCAGAATTATAAATCTAAAGACTTAGCTGACTATACAGAAATTTAGCACAGCCGGTCCTTGGCCTTTAATACCAGCACAATTTATAACTAGATGTGCTTAAGTCTTGTAAACCCCATGGAAAGTACTCTGACATTATATACACTGGTTTGATACTGTGATTAATCACCCCTCAGTCCCCTTTGGAGAATAAGAAGGCTGTCTGTATCATGCAGCTGGCAATCTCCTTCCTTACAGTCCCAGCTCTTCTATAACATTTACGTTTCTACAGCTGATGGAAATTTGTGGCTTCAAAAGGGATAAAGCAAAACAAAACAAACAGGACATGTCTCTAAATTCCACTAAAGCTGCTCTGATGAAATATACTTTGAAATTAAATGTTGGGGGTGCCCGGGTAGATACAACACTGCTTTTTCCAGCTTGGTTTTAGCAGGTTATGACCGCTTTCTGACTGAAAGGCCGGAGAAGGGGAATTGCTGGGTGGTGGAGAAGGAGCATCCGAGCAGGATTAAAAACATTCAGGGCAAAATCCTGGTTTACATTCCAGATAGGTCTTGTCCTTTCCCCCCATCCTCTTTCTACTGCCTGTTGGGAGAGGAAAAGAAGAAGCACACTGCACTTGTGCGGTATCTGATCGCCGTCTGAAAGCTCTTCGGAATAGCCTCAATGGTGCGCCATGCCTACAGTTTAAAGTCAGTTTGCAGGCAGCCCAGATGGACTGAGGGGAAACAGCGAGAGCTTTCCAAGCGGACCGCAAGCCCCGCGTGCGTTCTCCAGGTGTCCCGAGGAGCGGCGCAGGGCGGCCCGGGGGAGGATGTGACAGGCTCGGGGGGAGCACTCGCCGGCACGGGAGAGGTACGGCTGGTACGGAGCGAGGCTTCCCCCGCCCCGCGGTACCGAGCGGGTCGGGTCCGATCGGAGCGGGTCGGGTCGGGTCGGGTCGGGTCGGGTCGGGTCGGGTCGGGTCGGGTCCGACCGGAGCGGGAGCGGGAGCGGGACCGGGGCCGGGACCGGGGCCGGGGCCGCGCCCCCGCCCGCCGCGCGCCCGCTCTATTCCCTACAAGGCGCGGCGGGCGCGGCCCCGCCCCGCGCTCGCGCCGATGAGGTAATGCGGCGCTGCCATTGGCCGCGAGCGGCGGCGCCCCCGTAGCGCGAGCGGCGCGAGCCGGGTATAACTCCGCGCGCCGGTCCCGCTCCGCCCGCAGCGCTCCGCACCTCAGCTCTCTTCAGCTCCCCTCAGCTCCGCGCCCGCACCGTCCCGCCGAGCGAGCCAGAGACAGGGACAGGGCAGGCAGCCGCGGAGCCCGGGCTGTTAGGGAGCAAGAATAAAGTCGGGCGAATACAGCATCGGCCGCCTCCCGCTCCGCAGAAGTGAGGAGGCACTTCGGGGGCACCATGACGGCGTGGCTGAGCTTCCTCGTCGTGTTCCTGTGCAGCTGGAGCCTGCGGGACTTGGTGGTGGAGGCTTGCACTTGCGTCCCCATCCATCCGCAGGACGCTTTCTGCAACTCCGACATCGGTAAGTGCCGTGGCTCCGCAGCCGCCAAGGCGAGGAGGGCTCGGGGGAGCCGGAAAGCTCCCGGGACCCCGAGGGGTGCGGGCAGCAGCGCGGCTGTCACCGCAAGGTAGCCGCGTCCCGCGAGCCGCGCAGTGAGGGCAGAGGGGCGGCAGGCGGGTCACACCGGAGAGCGGTGACCTGACTTTCCAGGAGCGAGTTTGGCTCCGTTACTGCCGCAGACGTCTGGGCTGGTAAGAGAAGAGGCGTGTGGTGGCGGACCCCCGCCCAGCCCTCCCAAGCCCTGTCCCACGGCGGTAGCAGCCTTTCCCAGAAGTACCTTAAAGAAATCAGTCATTGTTAGAGTGGCATGTTTTGTACAGCAGGACAGAAACACAATTGAAGGTGTAGGCTGCCAAAACTTCCTCCTCAACTTGGTGACAAGAAGTAGGAGGCAGGATTAGGATGGGTTCTCCCAAGCTACGAAGCCGCCTGTGGCGGCTGGTGGTTGGAGGTGCGGCTCTCCCGGTCGTTCGGTACTGTGCTTGTAACGCTGGGAAGGGCAGGTAGAAAAGCAGGTACCAAGTGTCTCCAGGCTTTGTGCATGCTGTGCTATGGTCTTTGCAGCTGTGGTAGGTATGTATACCTGCATGCTTTTGGGAAAGTTGAAACGATTTCCTTGGATCCTGACTGATATTTTCCACTATGGGTTTCAGCATCCCTAGGGTTCTTTGTTACACTAACTTTAGGTAGGGCACAAGGACAGCACAAAAAATCTCTGAAGAGGAGGTAATAGAGACTGTTCCCAAGTTTGTTGGCGTGCTTGTGGCAAAGGGTGGGTAACAAAATATGGTTGTTGCTTGTTAGCTCTTCCGTGGCAAAGTGTATGAAATCAATTAATGGTGTCCTTTGATCTACTACTGGACACATGTTCATGTAATGGTAAATACAGGCTGTCACTTCAGCAGTGCTGGGAGGATGGCTCAAGTCTGAGAAGTCTCCTGCCTTCTCTGTAGGTTGTCTCAGTAGCACAGCATAAAAGGGGCTAGGGACTTTGCACTGCTGGTACCCACATGGTACTGTTTCAGAGTAGGGTCTGCAAAGAAATCCTCCTGGCAACTCCTGTGGAAGTCAAATAGAAAGTAATTCTCACTGCAGTAGAACACTCATTGATAAGAATGCTGCCAGTAGCCTTTTCAAGTTAGCCAAGGTTAGTGACAAAATATCTCTTGCCTTCAGTTCTTCTACAGAAACTGCAGTTGTACCTTGTTATTCATGTTTAGTTTATATAGTGTATCTGCTCCTGAATGCCAAAAAACCCATTCCATGTTAAAAGTGGTGGGAAGGTTACAGTTTGTTTCAGTGACAATAGCCTGGAAAACATTCATAAAATAGTTTTATACTGGGAAATTCTTCCAGGAAGCTAAATTACTCAAACTTCTGTTACCATTTTCATAGTTTGGATCAACAAGTGTGCCACCTAAGTGGCATCTACCAGGGAGATTGTCCTTTCTGTGAAAGTGAGACTGGGAAACAGGTTTTCCACAGCAAAAGCTGATAGCAGCACGTGGCCTTGATTAGCTGCATTTTGGGAGAAGGACTGCTTTCTTGCTCTGGTTAGGTCATGCTGTAATAGATGAGAGGTAGATTCAGTTCAAAAAATGGTATTAAATACCATTTTTGTAATAAATACACACTGACAGAATATTTTTACTAGATGGATAAGTGATTAGGAGTAAACTGAAGTTTCATATAATGGTGCTCCTAAACTTAAGGGCACAAAGTTTTTCTGCTTTCTACTCTGATTTCTGGTTGAGTTCAAGGTCTTCCCTTCATCTTTCCTTTCTCTCTTCTGGGCTCTTCATTGTATCTCAAGCATTGGCTTTGCTCTGAGACAAAATAGTTCAAAAAGTTGATGTGTCTGGGGCTGTCATGCCTACAGACATCACGGCAATGCAAAGGAAGAGCAGCTTGAGGGGAAAGAGCAACCCGTTCCAGTAAATGCCTTGAATGCAAGTTTGGTTAAGACTGCAGGCCTCTGATGGGTTGAAGCAAAAGTAAATCCTTACGTTTGCTAAGACTGTCTGGAAAATGTGATATTTCTGTAGGCTGATTTTAGTAAATGCTGTCATGTTCTTCATACGTGGAAAGGACAAAAAGCACACTAAAGCTTTCTGGCTTTGGAGGAGTTAATCATCTCCATGGAAACTGATGGCAGTGTACTTGTGCAGTGTTTAGACAGACTAAACTACACACTGGGTTATAAAACACATTGTGGGGAAGAAAGGGACTTGGCAGCAAGTTTTTATCGCTCTTAAAACTTTTGACAAAATACCAGCTCTAAAGGGAGGAGTCATTGCAGTGAGGGCTGGAGCAAAAGAGGCTTTTAAAATAGCTCCTAAAACAATGTAAGAAATTAACTAGCTAGGTGGCAGCCTAGGAGAGGCTTTTTATCTTCAGAAGTGCTGCATTTTGAAAAAGGAGGAAACTTTTAGTTGAGGACTGTAATGCAAACTTCTACTGTTGATGTTTCCTGCTTAACCAGTGAAGTCCTACTCTCAAGTTTATTCTCTTCTCCTCTAATTTGATCTCACCGGGCATTTAATTTTTCATTTTCCAGTGGCTCAGTTCTGATACAGCCTCCCAACCCTGCAGTCACTAGAAGGTTTTAATCTTTACAGAAACAGATGGTCAGATAAACCCATTGGAAAGGGCATGATCTCAATATGTACATCGTTTGAAAGTGAAGGTTGTAGTCTTTGAAGGAATCTTGAACTTCATAAATAACAAAGTATATATACATTTTTAATTTAAAAAAGGAGGGAATGGAGAAAAAAGAGGTACTATTGCTAGAGGTACTATTGGTCACAAGGGATCATTTCACTCAGCCTGACTGTTCCATCATGATGAATAGAGCAAAAGTGAAGAGGTGTGTCTTATCTGGCCCTAGGGGGTCAAACAATAATAAAATTGCTATTTTAACTCTTGGCTTTCTTTCTTTAACGGGATCAGTAAGTGCCAGAAGAGGCAGTACTGTAACTGGACAAACTGCGACTGCTATGATTTGCCATCTGAACTTTGCTTCCTCCACTCCCGCCCTCTGCCTATGACCCCTTCCAGATGTGAACATTTTTCTTTTGTTTGAATTAAGAGACCTTTTGAGAGAACAGACACCAGGCATGCTTTGTTCTTTTGTGACAAAGCTGTGACATTTCCAGCTGGACATAGCTGACATGAAAGGGACTTGTTTGTCCTTTTTTTTGCATGAACAGCAGGAATTTTTGGGCTTGGCTGCAGAATGTTGAATTCACAGGTTTGGAAAATGCCTCTAGTTTGGCCCCCTCTGCCCCACATATCCTTTCCAAAAAAAGAAAAAAGGGAGAAAATATATGAAATTGCAGACTGCGTTTTGACAAACCAGTCTGCAAGTGATAAAGTACTTTATTCACTCCACAGCTATCTTACTTCTATCTTGTGCATATACTTCTGAGAAGAGCTATGGCACTATTAGATGTCTCTTACCTAAGTTCAAAAGAGCTCAAAATAACATTCCTTTGTGCTGGGGGAAGAAATACCTGTATCAACAAGAATGCCAGTGGATAGTGCTCTTCTCTGTTTTAAGTAACCTCACTCTTGGTGACTTGGAGGTGGCAAGCTCTGGGGAGGTGAAGGTAAGTTCTTAAGAGTCCCTTGGTGCTGTGGAAGCCATTCTTTATTCCATCCTCCTAATACCCATAGCACTGAGCTCACGACACCTGCCGTGGCTCCCATCCTTTGAACTGAGAACGTGAGAGAGAGCAAGAAGAAAACAGCAGAGAAGGAGGAAACTGGTGAATTTGTTTGGCTGAAGTCTAAGCACCTGACTGAAAACTTGCCCTTTCACTGGTTTCCCTGAGTTAATCATTCCACCTTCTCACTAATAACCTAAAAGAGATGTGCAGAACATGAGATTTTGAACATGCTTTCTTTATTTTGTTGTAGTGATATCAAATGTCCTGTCTTAGCCTCTAAGGCAGACAGGTAAGGTCTGCCAGACTGATTAAAAAGTTACCATAACCTATCTCAAATTAATTATACCAATCTTTAGAGTTAAAATGAATATAAAACGAATTTTTTTGGTTACATGTTGTGGCAATGGTTGTAAAAGTGTATCCACTTCAGAATCAGACTTTTGTCAAGGAAGTAATGATGTGATTTTATTTTTAGACTGGACTTCCCTTGGAGGCATTTTAGAAGCAGGAAATCTGAGAAGCATCCCATAAAGCTTCAAAAAAGAATAAAAAAAAGTACTGTAGATCTCATTTTACGTGGGAAGAAATTGAGGAGATTTGTTTAACTTCTATGGAATTCTAATGCCCATGGTAATAACTTTGTTGAAAGAGGGTGTTCCTTGTGACTGGTCACGTCTCCTGACAGAATGATGGCCACTCACAGCTGAATTCTCTTATTTAGTAGAAGTGGAAATAGAAGTTATTTCTTTAGTGTTTTGGGATTTTTTTGTTTGTTTCTGTTTTTTAAATTATTATTATTATTTTTATTATTTTCTTTTTTGTGTGTGGTTATTTGCAATTTTAGTCCTTATAAGAGTAGTGGGATCTGGAGTTAGTCACTTCACCAAATGTATCTATTGAAAAATAAAAGTGGTGAAAATTACTGTTTAGAAGACATAGTGCAGAATGTTATTTCTTTTTATTATTGCATATGCTTACTCCAGATTTCCTGCAGGAAGTGTCTCCAGCAAGGTCTCTAAGCCAGCAGAGAGCCAGATGTTCCAACTGTAAGCCTTGGAGCTCCTGCTTTATGCAGACATGTTTTTCCTTATTTTCACTGATTCCCCACGTGTTCTTTAGAACTCTCCACCTGTCAATTGCTCCTCTGATCTTTCTGGAAAGAGGTGGGGTGGTGGGAACATAGTTAAGTACAGCCATGCACAGTACTAGTGTTTTTCTTCTGGGTTTGGGAAGGACCTGCCTTATTAATGTCTGTTTTTCAGGATGAGCAGATTTGATTGTTTGATCATAGAAGTGACACAAGGTGACAAATTAATTCTCAGCTCCATCAGTGGACTTCACTTTTTCCGAGACACTAATACAGTTAGTCCTCCACTTTTAGACCTTCTTGGATATGGCAACTGAGTTGCATCTGATGAAATGGATCTCTGTACTCAAGTGCAATCCCAGCTGGGGTGGGTGGGGCCAAGCATGTTTAATAGGAGCACTCATTGAGTCACCTTGCCCTGCCTTGGATATTGGAACTACTAAGATGGAAACTTAGTTTTATGATGTAACAATGTTGTCTAAGGTCAACTTCTGTTTCCTCACAGCTCCAGTACCATGTGGTGCTCTTAGGTACCCCAACCAAATGTGCATCACTGAAGGAAGGAGCCTATTTGGTCTTGTCCGGAGGTCTTGGAATTAAATGAAACTTCCACCAGCTACTCTCTGGGAGTTTGGAAGAGCTGGTAAACCTGAGAGGACAGCTTGGTTTTAGTCAACAGGCAAGACCAGGCATGCCGTGTTTGCAAGCTCTGAACCAGACTAAGCTAGGGAACTTTTTAGGAACTCGTAATGTCAGCAGTGCCTGTGTTTGAGTTTCCCTGTAATTATGATTTTTTTTTTTTTTCATTTCAAGATGAAGAGGCTTTTGCTCTAATGTGCTGCTTATTGCTGTAGACTTTCAGGGTATGATTCTGTCTTTCACATGATAATATAAATTGGAAGCAAATTATACTGGTAAAATGATAGTAGTGTAGAAGATGAAAGGAAAATTGTGCCTTCAAGCACCAATTAATTAAGTAAATGCAGAGTTCATTAAGGGCCTACTGCAGCTCATCTAAACCTCTGAAGAATGTCCACATGTGACACTTGAAATTTTACTGGCAGAACTTTATTGGACTCTTACTACTCTTTAAGCGAACTATCCCTTACATAGACTTCTCTGAGACAAGGCTGATCAGAGCAGCTGACTACATTTGAAACTATCCAAGACTGTTTCAGCTTTTCCACATCTTTATAGCACTGAACGCTCTTTGCAACTTGCTGAGCTGAAGGTCATCCCATTTGTTAACCCTCTGTGTAGAACTGCTCAGAGCTCATGAGGGGGATGCACACTGCTGGGACTTTTTCACTTCTCTGCCCACCAGTGACATCACTACCAATGCTATTTGCCCATAGTGGGATAGGGCCTTATTTAAAACTAGGGCTAAACTGGGTCTGCTTTGGAATAGCTTGAGAAAAGAATGTTAACCAGTGTGAATTTCAAATTTCTGCTATTTGAAAGTATTAGGCTGGTGCTGGGCTTGAGGTAAATGAGACCAAGGGGGGTTAAACAGACTTGCAGCCTCTTATACAAGATCTAAAATTTGTCCTACTAATGAATATGGAGAGGAAATACTGAACATGCCTCATAAGCCTCATGCTCTGCACAAGGCAAGTGCATTGCCACGTGTCTCACCAGTATTTCACCACCTTGTATCAGGGCTGGATTTGACTTGATCGTTTCAGGTTTCTAAGAGGAATGTTACAAACACTAGAGAGCTCAAAAGCTATTGTCAAAAACAAAGTTAACATTCTACTGTAAGGTGAAGTAGTTCTCTTGAGTGACCAGCGTGAAGACATAGTGCATTAACTAACAGTGTCTAATAACATAAAAATGCAAGTAAGTTCACATAACCCTGATTACTTTATTTACTCAAAATTTCTTCTAGCTAGAAAAGATAGTGAGAGTCTTCTGGAAACAAGACAGAAGTCTCTTGAGTTGCTTGGTGCTAAAATTAATGTTGACTTTGAATAGTCCAAATTCCTGCTAGTGTTTACTTAAAACATTTCTAAAGGGCAATTTGAGCCCTTAGAAACAGTATACAGACAATAAAACTCTAGTTAAATAGCAGAGAGGTGCATATACAAAAAATTATATCAAACCCCATAAAAATCAGCTATGGTTTGCCTGCAGTGTAGAATCTCATCTTTACTTTAGGAAGAAAGGAGGTGCTTTGGGGTGTTCCTTCTTGGATGGAAACGTGCCAAGAACCAGCAGAAAGCAGTGCTTGAGGAGTAGGGAGGCCATTGTCACTTTAGGGATATGGTGTTGGGCTGTGCTAGTGAGGAGCTAGAGGTCTGTGTCAGTGGCCTCAGCTTTGAAAACTTCTGTCTTTATTACAGGCTGGGGAAGAGAATGGCCATAGCAATAGTCTGAGTGGGAAAGCTGTAATAGGAGAAGGTATTTAGGAGCTGCAGGAGTGGCCAAGGCCCTTCAGAGACCATCTCAGAGTATAAGTAGGAGAGAAGGACTCCTGGAGAAGGTAGAGGTGCAGTGTGGAAGCACCAGTGAAGAACTAGTACAGGCTGGTCAAGCCAGGAGGAGTCACTAGCTGTGACACTTGGCAGGCCACCCTGCCTGGAGCTATGGGAACTGTGTGGAGCATGCCTAAGGTGAATCTTATCCATCTGGGAGAGTGAGCATGCGCTTGGTCTTCAGGGATCACTTCAGTAGGAGAACATGCATAAAACAATCTGATGTTCTATTGGTTGATCCCTAACAGCCTGTAGCATGGTAATTTCTGACTGGCAATCAATTCTGACTGGCTTAGGCTTTGCAAAAAACCTAGCTGTGTGGACTGGCCATGGATGGAACACATGCCCTTTATCTGGACTCCAGCCAAGCAGTTGCCTTCCTCCATTCAGATGAATGCGAAGTTCTTTCAAGTAGCCCTTCAAGAAATGCAGGTTGTATGTGCGTGTGGGCAGGGCTTGGTCTTTTATTTTTGCCAGGTGACTTATAAGGAAAATACTGCGTAGCTGGAAAATGATTCACATTGAGCAGCAGGAGAAGCAAATGAAATGAAGCCATATATAACATGCTGTCTAAAGATATTTCTAAAGGAAATACATGGTGTAGTAACCTGCCCCACTACAGCCGAGAGATAAAAGGAGAGTGTGCAAATGGTAGAGCCGTCATTGTTCAACACATTGTTACTGATCTTGGGCAAAAATACACACTAATAAAAAAATCTACAATCTTCCTTAGCTACCTGTCTGTTCCTAAAGTGTCAGAGCTCTGTAATCCTGCTGGTTCATAAGAGTTTAGAACCAGTTTATTGGGGAGGTAAAAAAAAGCATGTTAAAGGGCCCAAGGAGGGAAAACCAACCTCATAGATTTTCCCCTTTCTTAATTCCTCAATTTTGACATGAACAAGCACAGCTTTCTGCTGGCCTGCATGATCACTGCTACTTCAGCAAAGCAGCTATAAATTGCACTAAATTTGCACAAGAATGAGCAGGTAGCAAGGGCTACACCAGGTGCAACAGCATGAAGGTAACACATTATTACTTCTTACTCCCTACTGCTTCATTAAAAAAAAAAAAAAGAAAGAAAAAGTCACACAACAGCCCCTAGGAAACAGGAGTACTTCTGTTTCAGAGGGCTGTATTCAAAATGACCCAAGCTCCTGCTGGCCTAGAATGAAGGACTTGAATTTTCACTCCCTCATGCTGCATTGTAATTACAGTATGGAGATTTCAACATCTGTTTCCTTTTCTCCATGTTTCCCTCAGTATTGGGTGTTACTGCAATGAAGTCAGCAGGGAGGCCTGCTGGCATTATGTTAGTCTGTTAATTTTCTATAGAGGAGCACTGGAGCATTTGTTCAGACAACAAGTTCAATATCTCATGCTCAGTGAATACTCGAACAAGCAAAGATCTTGCTCCTCTGATGTTTAATCAGCCCTCTCAAATTTCATGGATCAGCTGTAAATAGGAAGATTTCCCTCCAGTGAGCAGGTTTTGTTGTTGGTCTCCAAACAGTTAAAATATAAGAGAAAAAAATGCTCTTGCTTGTACCAAGACAGGAAAACCACAGAATGGAAAACTTCTGCTTAACTTTGAAAGACAGGAAATAGCTGGTGTTGGAAAGGGAACAGGTAGAGGAGGAGTGAGCCAGGGGATATATGTGGAAAACCAGCTATTCCCCAGACACTTCTTCTTTGGCTCTGTGTTCTTTTGGGGGATGTAGTTCCAGGCTGACCCCTGTGCTCCAAGCCCTTTATACACTTTCCAAGCACCCACCCTCGTTCTCCACTTCCTGCCTCCTCTGACACTGCTGTAAATATCCTGCCTGCCTTTCATAGGTCCAGAGAAATGCACATTGCAGATAAAATGGATCTGAGGTGACAGTATGAAACAGCTTTTAGACCAGCTCTTGTGAAGTGAGTGACTGTCAGGTCCTCTGCTTTATCTTGTGAAGTGTGTGGTTTCTGAGTCCCCTGCTTTAAATTTCTTGAAGAGTGAAACATCCTCCTCATTTATCATGCTCACCTCTGGATTAGGATGCATGAGTGTGTTTCTAAGGAAATTATTTCCTCCAATAAGTAATGTGCTACATGAGGCACAAAACTGGAAGCTGAAAGAATTCTGGTATTTGGTAGAATGTAGGGTGGGGAAAAGATAGAACTAGTTGAGAGACCACACTGCATGCAAAGTATACCACTTGCTATACTGAATATCTTAAATGCTTTGGTGAGGTGGATCCGTCCAAGAGGAAATAAGAGCGAAGTGATCCCTGGGGCACTTAAATAGCCATCATGTACAGTACTTCAATAGCCACAAAATACCCAGCCCTCCCTTAGCGTCCTGCAGGGTAAAAATCACAAACCCAGAGAAGTGTGGGAAGACAAGAGCTGCAGTTCCTGTGCAAGAACTTCAGTATTGAAAAAGATAGTGCTGGGGTGGGGGCAGGATGAGTTCTTAAGCCCTTTGTTTTACTTTTTAAAATATGAAAAGCAGCACCTGTCCCTTTTTTACTTTTTCCTTTTTCTTTCGTTCCCCAAGGGGTTGGGGCTTAAGGATTTAGTTGGTTATTTCCTTAGAGGATCAAGATAAAAAAAGAGGCTTCAATAAGTCTCTTTCCATCTTCTCTACAGACAGTGTATTTTCAATAGAATTAAGCAGCTGTCCTGCTTTCCCCCACTGTATAACAGTTTGCAGCTTTACAGAGAAGCAGAGAAGTAGAAGATTTTATTATATCAGATAGAACTTCTAGGTGTACTTTAGAAGACTCCAAGTTATCACAGAAAGGTTTTATGGCATTCAGAGAGAAGCTCAACCAGATCAGGTGGCAAATACCTAGTGACCCTTATCAGTATTTTGCCTTTAACACCTTTACTTTGGAACAAACATGCTGCAGCAGAACCTATGATAGTGAGTAATTTGCATCCTCCAGTGCAGCTGCAGTCCTGATACTGATAAAATACCTCCCAGAAATGTGATGTGGGATACTCTGACTTTCCCAAGCTCCCTTCTCAGGCTGTCATTTTAATTCTTTGCTGTTAGAGATTGATTCAATCCGTGGAGTTTTAAGTTCCTTCCAAAACTCTTTAGAGACATATTTCAACTCTGAAGTATTTTTTTCTTTATCAGGATGAGTGCCTAATCTACCTCCCACATGCATTCTAAATTGTAGCTGTCTCTTGAGTTTGCCAGTGTATTCTGTTTTCCTCTTTTTCTGTTTGACTGGGAGAGCAACAGGGTGGGAAGCAGGTCCTTGCCAGCCTTTATTCCAATGGCAGGTTTAAATTGACTAAAGAAATGGTGTAGATTGAGAGCATCAGACCTCACCTGTCTGGTGTATTTGTCTGTATGGGAAACAAAGCTTTCACTAGTACCGGAAAGTTTTCAAGCCAATAGGTTCCTTCCTGTCAGTGCAAGATCTCGTGTTTGTTTCTGCATGCCCTTCTCACACCGATTTCCTCTAATACTAATGGCTGTTGGAGGAGCTGGATAAAGGAAAGCACCGGGTCTTTCTTTCCCTCCTGTTTCAGAAACTGCTTTCCTGTTTGTCCTTTATGTAACATGGCAGCTTGGGCTATTGACGTAAACTTTGTTCTTTGTGCTGTTCAAAGCTCTCCTCTTCTGAATTTGACATTGCCTACTCACATCCTGACTGCTGTTTTGACAGAAAGAAGGAAAGAGGACAGAACAGGATTCTAGAGTGGTAGTTGTCTTGGCACACCCGGGGATTCACATTTTTGTGCAGGTTCAATGTTTGTTCATCAAACAGTCATAAGGTCAGCATGGCAGGATTCCACCAGTACATACTCCTCAATATGTATGTGCACCAACATTGGAAAGATTGACCAAAGCTGTTCTTGAAACACTGTGGTGGTGCTTTGAGGAAGCATCACTAATTTGCACTGTTGAAAAATATGGGAAAGGCAGTTTTGGTTCAAAAAAATATCCAGACCCTGAATGGGAGTGGAAAAATTCAGAGTAGTTTTCTAAGAGGGGTAGCTTAGCCCACTTGGTTCCCTTATCTGATGAAATCCACCAGAGCTTGCAGTACCCCATATTAACTCGGGCAATTAGAACCAAAATACTGATGTATGTAATTTCCCCACTGAATTTTGGACTGTATCTCTTTATTCTACTTTTTTTTCTCATGTGAACATCTCTGCTAGAGTTGCTGCAACATGCCATATTGTCATAAACATACTGTAATGTGGACAATCATTGTACACCAGGATGAATGGGTGTTACATAAAATATAAGAAATCCTTGTTTCTCTGTATTCCCAGAGTATTTTCCCTGCCAAAGACCAGGCACTGAATGGAACTATACACTCATGAGTTAGCTACATGTTTGCTTACCAATTTAATAGGAAGAGTAAGCAGGATCTGTCATGCTTTTACCCAGAAAAACAAAACTATGTTTTGCTGAGATTTCACTATAATGAAGGTGGTTTCATATCAATTTTGGTTTTAGAATATATAGGCAGCAAAGCTAAAGCTGACAGAAACCAGGCAATGCCAGTCTCCTTTCTGCAGAACCAGTAATGTTTCAGCTATTCAAGGTTATATTTTTTCTCTGCTCTGTCTGGAAGGTGGCAGGGGAATCCTTGATTGTCTTGTTGTGTTTTCCTTAAAATCTCTTAACAGAAAATGTTACTGCAATCTGAGGCAAGGAGAATGTAATCTGTGGCTGTTTTGCATAGTTGGATAATTTGTTGTTTTTGTTTTTAAGCCAACTTGTGACTCTCTGAGGCTTACACTGTTCCAAATGGTATTAATAGCAGTCCTTGATATTTTAGAGGTTTTATCTTTTCATTATTATTCATACATGCTCATTTCTGAATTTACCAAGTGCACTTGCACTTCCTCAGCTTCCTTGCTTGTGGAAAGAAGCTGTGGAAGGAAACAGTGTGCACCAACAGCGTGGTTTTGTTAACTGGGGTTCTGCTTATCCCACAGACTGTTAGAAGCAAACATGAAACTGCACATTGGTAAGCCACACCTCTGATTTTTCTTATGGGGAAAAAAAGCTCTGTAACTATTCTTAGCTGGTATATTACGTGTGAAATGAAGTAGTACCAAGGGGATGAACAACAGCTGTTCAGAGGGAGTACCTTTATGCTTTGGTCTTCTCCTCAGAGCTACAACAGTTCAGTGTTCTTAACTCAAAGTGTATCCTTAGGGTAGGAGCAAATCAGAGTCCGGGCAAGGCTGCCAAGCCCAGGCTTAGACGTGTGCCTCGTGTGCATGTGTGTACATCTTGCAGTTCGGTGATGACCCTGGTGACTTCTTGAACTTTTAATGACAATGCAGCTGTCTGTTCATGGTGCTAATTAACCCAAAATCTGATTCCTCCCTCCCCCTCATTATCCATTGCATGAATGAGATGTGAAAACAAGAAGACGACTTTTCCCGTGCCCTTACGGCTGTCTGAGCCTGGCAGCAGTGACCCTGCCTGAGCCAAACTGAAAGAGCTGCTGCGCAGTGGCCCATACGCCTTTTTAATGGACTATTAAGATTCCACCTTCTTCCCCTCCCTCCAGTCCTGTAACAATTTGGAGCGATATGGCACTTAGGGAAAAACAGCTGCAGGAATAACTTTTCTTTTGGAAAGCCAGAGACAGCTGTTCAGTTTATAAGTCTAGGGATTCCTCCACTACTTATTTAGGGCCTGATCCCACTCCAGTTAAAATTAGTAGAAAGTTTCCAACTGGGTTCAGCAGGCAGTTGAAGGAAGCAGCTTCAGGAAGCAGCCTGAAATCAAACAATACTGCTTCAAAATGTTGGAAACAGCCAGAAAGGAAAATGAGAGTAGGAAAGCATTTATCACAGAGCTGACTTTCTGACTTGCCTGCAGGCTCAAAGTACAAGCACTAAGCAGGCCAATGAGGAACAGGTTAAATTAGTGTTTGTGGTATCCTAAGTTGCTTTTAAAAATGGTTTTTGTAGGTCTACATTCATTTACAGTCTGCAGTGTTGGCAGACTTTTATTGGCACAGTGAATTAAAGGACTGATCTTTGATGTTGAATGCTAATTTTAGTTTAGATACTCTGAAATCATAGGGGATAATGGCTTACTTTTTGAAATTATGCAAGTTCTCAGCACCTGCAGCTCTCATTGGTATGAATTTACTTGCCATGTCTGAAAAATTAGGAGAAAAATTGTATTACTCTTGCTTCTGTTATTAGGGATTGTTGTTGTCACCTGATTTATATACAGTGAAAGGGGAGGCTAGAAACTTGCTGCTGAGGGTCAGATTTTCTTCTTCATAGAGAATTTTGAAATGGTGGAAGTTTATTCCATCTGAAACATGAGGGAAAAAAAATAATACAGGAGTTTTCAGCATGACATTTTCTAGGAAAAGTGATTCCGATACATCTGAATGTAATGTTTTGAAGGATTAATTGAAAATGTCCAATTTGACTGAAGGTGTCATTTCATGTCCACATTAAGGCTTCAAGTGCATTTGAAGAGAATTGCTGATGCAGGTTAAAAATAGGTCAATTTTTTTCTGAGAAAAAAATTTAAAAAAAATTTGCTGAAGTTGATACTTTCCTTAGAAATTTGTGACTTAAATAAAGCCATGATCCTTGACAGGAAAAAGCCTTTCCAAAAACTATTAGGTTTTGTTAAGCCATCCCTGATGGCATAACAGCAACAGCCTTCCCTTCTGGAAGTGATGATTTTGATCAGGTTACATGGTACCTCTCAAGCTGGGAGAGATTCCTGTTCATTAGTCCTTCTAGGCTTATAGTTAGCTTTTTCTGAATGCTGAGAATTCCCTTTAAAACACAGATCTAGCTTTTCCTCAATGCTGAGAATTCCCTTTCCAACACAAAACTAGATTCCCTTTTCTTGCTCCAGTCCTTGTCAATAGGCTGTTCTCCTTGTGTTTGCTGCATTAATCAACAAACAAGTTTGCTTTGTGATTGTGTTGCTGCCAGTGGACTGAGACGAGGTATTTCCCCTTGTATTTCTGTTAGTTGCCTCCCTGTCAATGTTTAAACAATCTTACACCTGTGTTCCAGGTGCGAGCTTAACTCCAGCCCTGAAAAGCTGGCTCTTGGGAGCGTGGTTCATTACTTTGCCAAAATAGTCCTGTTACAGCAATGTCTGAGGAGACCGAGACAGGCAGGAAACAGTCAGGCTTGGTGGATACCCTGGAAATGATTACCCTTCTCTGTAAACATTCAGCACTGCTGTGTCCTGAGAACTTCTGCCTCCCAAACAGTTAATGGGCCTTAGAGTATTCAAAAATAGCCATCACTGTGTCAGGGCAGCTGTGAAATGATTACCCAACCATATCTTGTGACCTTTAGGCTTTTTTCTAAAAAGTTACAAGGACACCTAAGAAGTGATATGAGAATGCAAGCTTGCCTCCCTCAAATTGGAAATTTATGGAAGTTTTCAGTAAGAGTTCTTTCTGAAGCTATCAAACTCCAGTAGCACAGATGAGCTAAGTGACTGGTACATTCACTTCAGAGTGAATCTCCATCAGATTCATATGGTCAGACTTGAGGATTTCCATTTAAAACCCACTTATTATCAGCACTGTCTAAGAATAAAACAACGTGGGTTAGTCTTTAATTTGTATAAATATTTGTTGTGCAAAAAAAGTAAACCATTTGTGGTAGACAGGCACGAATAACCATTCATGTGTTCTCTGCACTTACACAAGTCTGGCTAAGAGTCATAACTCAGTATGTTATTGGTAGCACCAAGGATGTATATAAGCACCCTAGTAATGATACACTACTTCTGGAAATCCATTTTGATTATGGTCTACTGGGTTGTTCATGGATACAAAATTCTGATGAAAAGTATGTCTGGGGAAAGTTTGGGTAGTAGAAGAATGAGATGCAGTTTCCATGGAACACCATAGGCTAGTCTGTCAGCAGGACAGTCAGGGAGTTTGAGCAAACTGTTTGAAGAAGGAAGGTGACTGGCCATTGGCTATCTACCTTTTCTGCTGTCAGTGCTCTATGTCATTGCACGGGGAGAATCCAGTCTTCAGATCCAGAGGATGCACAGCGTGCAGTATTCGTGTTGCTCATGTAAAGAATTGGTGGTTTTAGTTTTTTGGGGATTTTTTTGGTTGGTTGTTTTTTTACCTGATTTCCACAACAAATCAACACTGAGTTCTTGAGGCCTTCTAAGGTCAAAAGTGAAGAATGAGGCTTTGGAATGCAGTTATGACAGGGCACTACAGGGACTTCTGGAAAGTTCTGGATAGGCAGGCAGATTAGTCAAATTGCCCTGGTATTGTCCTAACCGTGACCTTGTATTGTCCTTGTCCTTGACCTGTAGGCTGCTGGGAACTGTGGTATGTGAGCCTCACTCAGGACTCAGGGAGGTTTCCTACTTGCTTTAATGAACAGTGGATCAGGATCTGAGTGCTACACCTAAAGCTTCACATGGTGCTCAGACTCCATAAAATTCTTCATGTACCTAAGATCAGCTACATGGTAGTAATTACTGTGCTTACACAATAGACATTAATAAAATAGGCAATTAGGTAATTCCTTAAGCATTGTGATATAACCAGAACTATGTCATGGACGCGTCCAGTGTATGTGAACAGTCTGCAGATGCTGGCAGCTTGAGAACAATTGATGATGTCTCAAGAATGGTGGGCAAAGATACTTTTTTCACTGGGGAAATTGTTTGAATGCAGGTTTAATTTCAGGGTCTGGCAGACCAAATACTCGGTCCTGTCAGGCCCAGTGTGAATAGGAGCAGTAGAGGAGTGCCTGTAGGCCTGACCTGCTTAAATCTGTATACCTCTCTGGTATAGACAGCTGCTTAGCCTTTCAGTTTAGTGAAGTTTTGTAATGTAGGAAGGAATTTGCAGGCCCACCCAGTATCCTTGAAATCTATACATGTTCCCAAGCAGTTTTTCCTCTCTAGCTCCTACATGCAAAATTGAGCATAAACCATGTGATCAGTGGAGTGCGGCCTCCTTGCAGAAAGCTGGCACCTATCCCAGATGGGCAAGGTGCTGAAGCAAGGAGAGTCCTCTGAAGTAAGTTGATGAAGCAGGGAGTGTCCAGGCCTGTGGCTTTTCATAATCTCTCTTTTGAAAGGTTTACATGGGCTGTCAGAGATGCCCTACTTCTAATGCATAGATGAAAACTGCCTTCAGATGTTTTCTTTAGTAGGACTGTCTTTCCTCCTCCTCTTCCTCCTGTTGAACTGTTTGGATCTGGTGCCCAGTGGGATTGTGGATTGCACAGTGGGTTAAGAAAGACTAATAAATTGGCAGATTTGGCTCAAAAAATTTACTATTGCATCCTTAAAAAATACAGTGATGAATTTATGATGCTTGTTAACTCTGGTTATATCCCAAGGGAAATCTAGCACTAGGGGCAAAACCATGCTAGTTCCATGTGTCTGGTTTTACAGAAGTTTCATTATTACTTGAAATGCCAAGTAGCATCTACCAGGTTTCAGCCCTGGGCATTCACTGGTCAAGTGCTGGATCAGAACATCTTCCCTCACCTCCTCTTTGATGTATGTGAGCCATCTCTTGGGTGCTTAGTGGAGACAGTGGGTTTGTTCTGAAACCTGGTATCAAGCTGCAACACAACAGCCCACAGAAGAAATGACCGTAGCCCCATAAAGCAACTTATCTATGACTTTACAGACTGGGGACTTCCCTTTCTCAGCAGAACTGAAACTTCCTGGGTAATTTATAGTAAATAAAAAAAAAATTCAGAAGGGTGTGTCTACATTGCCTCTTCAACCTGAAATCTCATTGTGTACCCATTTTGATGTACACCAGAAAAAAAACATCATTTGAGAATTGTTTAGTTTCAACAGTACTTTGTTCTTTAAAGAGTGCCCATGACCTCAAGAGAAAAAAAGTCTGCCCCATGTGAATCAGAATGGGATTTCTGTGATTGGGGTAGGTTCTTGAAAATATCACTTGATCCATTTTAATCACTTTAGGACTCATTCTTGCAGTTTATCATCATGATCTGTGGAAATAGAAGATCAGCCTCATTACAGCTGTATCACTAAATCACAGGCAAAGGACGTATTTTCTCCTTGCAGAGGCTGCTCCCCTAACTCTACTCTTTAGGCAATTCATCTCTCATCATATGCTCCAATTTGCTCTCCATGTTACTGCTCACTTGATGGGTTGGGAAATGATCAATGCCAGATGCACATTCCTTTCAGGCAGTAAATGCTCCTGCAGCAGTAACTTATGTGCACCAGCTTCTTGTTTCATTAAAATCACATATGGTTTCCATTTGCCCCTAATTGGTCTCACATCAGCTCTGCCATATTCTCTTGAGTGGAAGGCTTAGACCTATGTCTCCTTTGAACAATTCCAAAGAACTGTGGGAAACCAGAGCCTTGTCTTAGCCTGGCTTCCCCTGGTAGTGTGTCGAGAAGTACTTGATCTGGAAAAGAGGGCTGAACTAAATCTTATTCTATTGCACCAATTGTATGTACACAAAAGGAAACAGAAAAGGTGTTTTGAGTTGAGTATTGCTCTGAGTCATATACTTGTTATCCACTGTTGTAAGCTGGCTTTGGAAGAGCTTTTGTGTGTTGGTTTTGACAACCATCTTTCCAACACTGCTAACCTTGGCTGAAAGCATTTCTGCCTTTGGCAGTTGTCAGAGACACAAAATGAGGCAAAATGTACTCTGCTGAAAACACTCTTTGGAGAGAGATGTGAGATGCCTCTACTGTGCTCTTTACATGAGACACTCTCTTCCCCTCCCTCCACTTGTATCATTTTTCCTTCCTTTTCTCTGATTCTTGCCTACTGCCTTTTGCCTTTAGCCTGAATTCAGCTTCCAGTGATGAGTTTAAAAATACAGGTGGAAAGTAAAAAAAAGCCTGCCAAATGGGAGACAGAAAAATGTCTAGTTGTCAGGAATGACATTTTCTCCTTTTATTTTACCAGAATGTTCTCAGTGCTGTAGGCACGCTCATTACATAGTCTGCAGTGTCTCTGCTTAGAGGTGTGGCAAACCTAGAATGTTTTGTTGATGCAAGCTGTGAGACTAACCCAGCAATGCATGTAACTCCAGTAACTCAACTGTGTGCCTGATCTAGCTATCTCTTATGGCTACCTGGCTTCACTGAGTTTAGTAGCTGGTAATGGCAGACAGTGGGTTTTTTCCTCTTTCTTTCCTTTAGCTTCTCTGTGTTTTTCATGAGGTAGTTCCTGAAGCTAGTTTTTACATGTACTAACATCTACATATGGGTCTAACAGATTGTACTTGGACCTTTTAAATGAATAGAAATGCATTTTAGATCCATCCATTCTTCCTTCTCCATTCAGTCTTCCCTCTGTATTCCCAATGGTGTGTATGATGGGGAAACAGGGGAACTAACATCAGGAGTTAAATGCAGGGGAAGTGCTGGGCAGTTGAAGGGAGTTTGAGCAACTGGCCAAGTTGCATATAGGAACCCAAAAGAAATGTCCAGAAGAGAATTTGCAGGTTCTCACTTAACACAGATCTCTTGTTTCTCTCTGATTCTTATGTATTTCAAAGAGTGCTTGGACTTCCATAGGATCAGATGCACCATATAGGGAGGGAGAAAATGCTTGATACTGCTGCCATCACAAAGATTGTATGCAGTTAATAAGCTACAGGTGAAATGCCAAGCACTAACCAAGTTCTGCTTGGTTGTTTTATGCAACCTTGTTTCTTTAATTTATGGTCTTGTTGGGAGGATTAACTTCCTCACAAGTAAAGCCCTTTTAGAGAAGTTTGTACTTTTTGAGGTGATAGAAAGTCTGACACAATCAAAATCTTGTATGAAAAAGTTATATCACTCCTTATTTTGCAGTGTTAGAAATCAAGAAGCGCAGCATGTTGTGCAAACAGAATCTCAGTGGCAAGGAAATCTGCGGGATGGGAAATGTGGTTAATATTTAGCAAGTGTAATTGTGATCAGTTGTTTTATATGGAGCTTAGGCCTGGGCAAACCCATTTAATTGCCTTCCACTTTTCTTTGGGGTGGCCTTCAAACAGACTTGCCATGCCACAGACAGGGGAAGTTTTTTTGGATCTGTAAAAAAAAGGCCAAAAGTAAATGTCATAATTCTGGCTAGAACAGGGGAAGGAAAGGTATCTCTGTCTTGCTTTCATGTTTTTATTTTGACTTTCATTGTTAGTTACCAACACACTTGCTGATGTAGCTGCATGTCCTTTACAATGTGAGATTTATGTGGCAACTGACTGGCAGAGGAGAATGGTGTTGAAAAGGTGCTCTTTCTCTGTTAGTGTTCCTGAGAGCATTTTGAAAAGACAAGAAGTCAAAATTTAGAGTGCGAATAATGGGAACTAGTTTGTTGGTCAGGGTATGAGAGGAAGGCAGCCAGCAGTGAAACCTCTTAACTTCACTACCTTTTTTTTGCTTTCTTGATGTTCTTTGGAGATGCTTTGTCTCAGCATAGCTGAATTTGACTTCTTCAAAGACAAAGCAAAAGGGGTTTGTTTTGCCTTTTTTGGCTTTGGATGAAGGTCATGATGGAATGAGGCAAAATAAAGCTTCTCCGTGGTATTTTTTCAGCCTTCTTGTGCTTTTCAAGAAGCCTTCAAATTCAACACTCTGATTTATAAAAGAATTCTGTTTTGATCATGGAGGAGGAGGTGACTTTCAGTAGTAACAGATCATCAAACTGGCTGGAGGCTTCTGTTTTTTTCCCCTCTTCATAAATCCCCTGCTGTAATCAGTGTTTCCCTCTCCTCTCTGCTTTCCTGTGGCAGTGGAGGAATGGGTGAAGGGCTGCTATCTATTCCCCCTCCTAAAACAGGCAGCAGGTAGTTGCTGCTCATAGAAGCCTGCAGCCACTGGGCAGTTTAATAGAGCCTCCCAAAAGGCTGCATACAGTTGGGCCGCACTTACAGTTCAAAGGATATAGTCCACCTTTAGTTACGGTCCTCTGGTTTTAGGGCAACCAAGAGTGTTGATAGTGATTGCTAACAGATCAGCCAGGGCAGGGGGAAAAGGAATGCATCTTGTGAGAGTAAGCAAGGGAGACAGCAATTCCATCTTAGCAGCACCATCAGCATCAGTACTAGAAAATCTGTGTGTAAAAGCATCCTGCCTTGATCATATTAGGGGACACCCCCATAAATGACACTCAGTAGTGTGTTAGGTATACTCAGGAGTCTAAAACGTACCAGCTGCCTTAGCCTGTGTGATGTGAGCCCTCCAGCATGTACCAGCACAGAAAGGAGTTCTTGTGAGGCAGATCAAATGAGAGAACTGCTAGTAAAGCTGGTAAAAAGGTCTCAGTAAATTGCTCTTGGAAGTGAACCCTTGCATAGTCTTTGGATGAATAAAATGGCAACCATCCTCCTTGGCATATCGCGTGTCTGGTGTTAAAGCAGTGTTTTTAAGTGTTGGTGTAGTCAGTGGCCTCAGGACAGAAGGAACTTTTCTTCAGCCTCCCAGTCACGTTGCTGCTCCCTATATATTTTATTTAGCCACTATGTCAGAGAATGTTCTGGGAGAATAACTTGTCCCATGTGTCTCCATTAGTAAACAATGAGTCCTCCACATCCTTCGCTCACTTAAATGCAATGAGCATGCATTTCAGCCAAAGCTCTCACTTAAAATGACTCGTATTGCACACCAATAAAATAAATCCTTGAAACAATAATGAGAAGTGTAGCAGTTGTTACCCTCCTGAGCCGTTCATGGTAATTGGTCACAAGGGAGATGGATTTGGAGCAAATCCTGGTCTCCAAAGGGTGTGCCTCCTTTTAAAATGCTGCTTATGGATGACAACCAGCCCACTTGCATGAAAGCATCAGGCTCTCATGGTGCAATTGAGCAAGCAGCTGGGATTGGTGGTGTTGGCCTGGGTCTGTACCGCTGCCCTCATCAGGGGAAGGTAAGATTTGGGACAGGGTCACCATCTAGTGGCTGGTCCCGATAAAGGACACGGGCTGAATTGAACCAGGACATTTGATGTTGCTTATCAGTTGGAAAAAAGAGCTGCCACCCATGTAGTAGTTACCGTGTGCCTGGATGGAATTATTTGGTAGCTACAAGTCTTTTCACCGTGTTGTTTCCCCAGCTTGGCGAATGCATGTTTTAATCCCTGTTTTTCTGCTCCTTGACTTGTGCAAAGAATGCCTTCTGCCATCTCAGGTGTAAAGTCAATGTCCTCTTCTGCTTCATGCCTTGCCTTTAGGCCTATTCTCCCTTGAATCCTTGAGAAAATGGCCACAAGAGTAAGTGATAAGGTAAAGAGTAGTCGAGTTAGATATGTGTGCATGTGGGCAAATAAAAGGTCACTTTTCCTTGTTCCCATTCTGATTTATTTGCCTTTATAGGACCTCATCCAGTGACATTTGGAAAAGATGTAGGTGATTTTTGCCTCTATTTATGAGTGTTCTTGCACCTGCAGACAGTTAGTACCACACTAGAGATGTCAGGGAAACACAAACTAGTAGCTGCTGGCACTGCACTAATCCTGGCAAATCTGAGCCATCTCTGTTTTCCTAACTACCAAGCTAGTTTACATTGAAAAAATGCAAACAAAAATCACAAAAAAGCCAGGGAAAAGAAATAAATACACTAATAATTTGTGATACATTCTTAGATGCATTTCTTGAATACTCAAACACAGCAGGTTATTATTTTAATTATTTTTTTAGAGTATCAACTATAAGCCCGGTTTCCTTCCTTTCATTAAGGGGATGTTTCCTCCCTCAATTTTTTAATCATGTCAAATGTTGAGAAGCAGTACATATGTTTTCTCCTCTTTGTATCATGGCATGGCTGCCATGCTTATCTTACCAAGATTTATATCCTTGTCTAATTTAGCTTTTCATAAATAATTACAAATCACTCATGAGACCTTGCCAACTGCTCCAGTCCCACAAAGTGACCTGACCTGAAACCCCAAAGTACTGAGAAACATTCATCTTGGAGTATTTTCATAGGCAGTGCTTCAAAGGAATTGTGGTTTAAAAATATGCAGCTATTTGGGTGACCACTTGTGTGGGATAAAGTTTCCCATCAGTATTAGCAGAACTGTAATTGAGCTTCAAGGAGAAGGGAGGAGCTCAGGAGAGCAGTCACAGCACCTTTTGCCTCATTCTGCTCAAGAAATAGGAGTCTGCAGCACTAAACAGTTGTCTTCATTAACTTAACATGGACTGAATTTGCAACAGAAATGCTGTAAATTTTAGATAATTTGCAGAGGGTGAGAAGTTCCTCTGGCAAGTAGGCATGCCCCCTGTTTAGTCAGGAGTAATGTTCTTTATTTTCTGGCCAGATGTAAAGAGTGGCCCAGCCACATAACTGGGGAGCGGTGGCTTGAAGGAGCAAAGATAGGGACTAGGAAACAGTGGCTGCAGGTGTGCAGCGTGGAGCTCTACTCTGAGCAAGGTGTTCAAGTGGCTCTCATGTGTGGAGCCTTCGGGGGTTGAAGCTACACATGCAAGAGCAGTTCTGAGCAGTTCTGTCCATTTCTGTCCACTGGCTCAGATTCATCTCATCCTCAGGGATGGGAATTTAACCTCACAAATTACAGGTGATAGACTTAACTTGGAATGTCCTCTGCTACTTGGCTAACAGCTTGTTTTTTCCTTTAATATGGGAAAATTGTGCAGGGTGGGTTCTTTTTTTTTCATTTCTAGCTCTTCAGTGAAGAAAAGAGCTAGAAATGTTACCATTGGAGTGATAAAGGCACCTTCTCTGAAAAACAGAGGGCTTGGCCCTCTTACAAAAGGCTTGAAGTGATAGCTCACACTAAGGTTTGTCATGGCTTTTCTAGGTGAATTTGCTAGGATGGTTGTTCTCCAACTTTATTAGGGAACAATAATAGAAAAATACCGACCCTTCTACTTGTTTGACAGGGTATTATCAGTTGAAATCAGAATGCTCTTATGTCCTAGTAGAGGTAGGCATTTTTAATATTTGGTGAAGCTGTTGATTAGTGCATAAATCAAAGCTTCTGTCTGAAATGGCTGTGGTACTCTAACTAGAAGGCAAAGGACTGACAAGCTAGGAGTGAAATACATGAAGAAAATAGTTTTTTAGCTATTTTGTCAGCAACTGAAGAATGTGCTTGTGATCGTATATGCTAACTGTGTTCTGGTTTGGAGACCCTAAGATTTTGTAATACTGACTTCTAGTATATTTCTTATAATTGTCAAGAAGATATAAGATTTTTTTGTTCTTGTTAGATGTGTTGGGCAAACACCAGTTTTTTCGATTTCAGTGTATCAGCAGATGAAGATAAGATTTTTGATACTCTCTGCTATAGATTCCAGTGTTAGTGAGCTGCCCTGGAATTCACAAAGCCTTAAGGAATTATGTTCTTTCTCACTGAGGCTTGGACAGTCTGGTTTCTGTAGCTTTGCTGGTGGTTGTGGTGGTTGGGGGCAGCAAGTGGAGGAAGCTAGTTCTTTAAATATATTTGCAGTCCTCAAGCACATGGGTCAATATGGCTACTAAAGTTTGAAGATGAGAGTAAATTGAAGTTGGAACAACTTGTTAAATAGAAGAATCAATAAAATGGCTTTTACTGCCATTGGTAAGTAGAAGTTTAAAAAAAATTGAAGTTTAACACTCAATGAATGAAGGTTTTGTTGGTTATTTGAATCAAAGCCAAGACTGTCGACCTAGTTTAAAATTTCTTTGACAAGTCTGGCCGAAACACAGGATATAAATCATAGCAGAGTGGAGTTGTCTTTATTTCACACCACCCTCGTGGAATAAGGTCCAGGAACTGGTGTATAAAACCAGACCTATTTGTTCCTTAAAATCTGTTCTTCTGATTATTCCAGAAGTTGGATCAAGCTTTTTGCCTCCTTAGCTGGACCTAGGTAGTGAAAAAAACCTTAGTCTTCTCTTTTTCCATTCCTTCCAGTGGGCTTCTAAAGATTTGAAACCTAAATAAGCCAAGATGCAGCAAGATGTTTGTTTAATGTCCTTTATATTCAGGAAAATGTATCCCAGAACTTTGTTGCTGCTGTTACATAGTGCTGTAATGGAAATAACTCACTGTGTTTTCCTGCTTCCACCTCTTTGACTAATTTCTATGCCTCCCTGCCTTTATTTTTTTGTTTGTTTTGTTTTCTGTGATACATTAGAATGGATAATGCCTGCCTGTCCCTGAGCTTTGCTCCTCTGCTGAGATGAGCTGGTGGTTGAAGAACTGTTTCAAAGAGGATTGATAGACAGTTTTTAAAATTTTCTTTTGTGTGTGTGTGGAATGCCCCAAAAATGGATGAGCAAGAGAATCCTTCATTAAGCACTGACTGTAAACTTCCCACTAGATCAAACAAAAAATCCTGATCTATGGGATCTCAAAATCCTTATCTGTGGTGGGTTGGGCTCAGTTGACATTGCTGTGGTGCATCTGTGGTACACTGGCAGTACCTGTGCCACAGAACACACACTGCCCCTTGTTATCCACAAGGAAATACAGTGCAGTGTACATTAAGATCTGATGGATCAGCTTTAGTTTGTCTTCCAGGTGACTTCTGGCTAGCCTGGCAGCTTTCACTGGGCACTTGATGGTTGCTGAATAATCTGGTTTGCACAGTAGCTGTTTGTTCAAGGGAGCATTTGTTAGTTTTGTGGCACCTCAGAGGTGGCAGTTGTAATGAAATCCCATATATGAGATATTCCAGTGCCCTGTACTGAGTTGTTTTGTTTATTGGGAAACAGAAGCTGCATTGAGCACAAAAAGAACAATGTAAAAGTACTATCCTATTGAACATCATCCTGTATGTTCAGAGTTAAGGCACTACAAACTTTGCTTGGTGCAAAGATTTTAATCTGTCTTGTTCCTAGCTACAGTCTGCTCTGCAGATTTCAGTGAGACTTAATCACAAATAATACTTGTTCTTATTCTTTATATAGAACTGGATTCCTCTAAATAAATACCTGCTTTGCCATCCCATTTTACATACCTACACTGTGTGTGAGACTTAGAATAAATTGAGAGGAAGGTTGACCTGGACTTTTGTTTATTTTACAGGATAACTTATGTAAACAGTTTTGTGGGGCTTTTTTTTAAGTGGAGGATATAGCAAAAATGTTGTCTAAAGTTGTCTATAATTTGCTGTGTTTTTCCCTCCCTTATGACAGTGATCCGAGCTAAAGTGGTGGGGAAGAAGCTCATGAAAGATGGACCCTTTGGAACAATGCGATACACAGTCAAGCAGATGAAGGTATGTTTGCAGGCATTTCCCATGGGCTAGCAGATATGGTAAGGAATCTAATTAACACATAAAAAACCCCACTTTGCATACTTAACAGCACCTCCACTTTTTGTACTGGCCGTACAGAATGGAAGGAAACCAGCAGTTGGTAGAAACTTGCCTGATGAGGGGAAAGGACCAGGAAGAGATCATTCCTGACATACAGTGCTGAATACCTGAATTCTCCCATTATTTTAAGATTTCTGCTAGTGAAAGATGCCAGATGCTCTTCTCTAGGTACTGAAGAAGTGTTTTGTGTTCAACATGCACAGTGTTAGACTGGAAATGCCAGCCTTTCCATGCAGCACATTCATTAAATCCAAGAAGGAAATTATGGTAGGGGGTTTGCCAGCCTTGGGAGAGTGCTTGTTTCTCTTCTTTCCTTGCTTTCTTTGTGACAACTAGTTAGGATTATGGCATTTTTTTCCATGTACAAAACAAATGAAAATCATATAGTGATTTATGCAGTGGAGTCTTTATATAAAGCTTAACGGAGCATTTTAGCTTTTTAAATATTGTCAGCTTAAAAGAGCTGTGAAGTATTGTTTCCAAGATGAAAAGAGGTACAACTACACCAGTTGCTTGATTTCTTTAGTTTCTTTCTTCAGAACTCTAATTCTTTGCTGCAGAAACTGCGCTCAACCTGCTGCTTTGGACTTGGGTTTTTTATTTAAACTGCCCCCTTGTTACGTAATGCTAAAAATCAGCCCTAGATTGTTTTTCTTGGCAATGCCATTTCAGTCATAAGACTGGTTTATGTCTTTAGGAAAAAAGAAAAAAAAAAAAAAGAAAGGGAATGGAAAAGCTTGGCAGAGACTGCAGAAATCTGAAACATATTAGACAAAGTAAAGGTTCAGAAAAAAACAGTCACTTGCTTGCCTTGTAACAGTAACTCTCTTTATAAGGCAGTTTATAGCTGAGCAAGAAAGCTGGGAGGAGGAGACGCAAAGCCTGTTTCATAAGCTGTCGCTAAACCATGCATGTAGCCAAATCTGGTCCTAGCATGGCTCTTCCACAAGAGCGGAATGCCTGTATTTTGAATAAGAGGGCATGAGGTGCTGGGCTTGTTGACTTTCTTAACCTTAAACATTTCTCTGCAAGATTCCAAAGGAAATATATATTTGTAAAAAAAAAAAAAAAAAAAAGCCAACAACTGGTTGTGTTGACAATAATGAAACAATACTGCCACTTTTTTTTTTTTTTACATCTGTTGTTGGCTTCATCAAGCTTGCAGCACTCTGTGCCTTTCTTCTCCGGTGTTGTCACACTCCAGCTCAGCAAGTGTACCCTGCTTCACAAAACTACTCAGAGTCCACATGCTGCAGTGGCTTCATCAGCTTCTCTTTCTGATTTCATCCTGGTCTGTCCAGTACCACTACTTTTCCTCCTTCTCAATGCCAAGAGTTTGGTGCTTCCTGTCTAACATACGACCATGAACAGTGATCTAGAATGATGGTAGTCCCTTGAAATTAATTACTCTCCTATTTACCACTCAGAACACTGCCCCTCTTCTAATTAACACACCTGAACTTGTCCTGGTGGTTTTCATTGGGTTATTCTGCAGCACAGGGCCTTTCTGCAGTGTTCTGCCATTTCCACGGTGTTTTTTTTAGGAAGTTATGTGTTCAACAAAAGCAAGAGGGATTTTAAAGAGGAAATTGTGTGTTGGTCAAACTGCCCTTATATCTGCTGCTTAGGTGGTGGGCTGGTGGGATGTTGCACTGGACATTTAACTGTGACCTTTGGCAGGAAGGAACCTGAAGCAAAGTGCTCAGTAGGACTGGAATGTCCGGAGGACAAAGTTCTTCATAAACAAACAAACCAACTGGCTTCTTTGGAAACCCTACTGTCTTTCTGCTGAGCTTAAAGACTTCAGTATAAAGAGGGATTTAGATGCATACAGTGGGGGAGTTCAGAGTGACACAGCAAAATTTTCCCTTGTTTGCTCCAATGAAAGCTAACTGTCCTCCTGCTGAAAAGAGAACCAAGGAGACCTATGGCTCTGCACAGCTGCATGGGAACAACTCTAAAGATAAAACTAACATGTCAGTCTGCATAAACCCTTCTGCTGCTGCAGGTGAAAAATAAACAAGCCAATTAGTCTATCAGTGTGAGCTGAATTGCCTGTGGAAAGCATTGAAAGCCTTAAAGGGCAACAAACCATCTCCGTAGTCCTTTCATGGGCTCCTTGGAGTTTGTGGGTTAGATTCTTGATCTCACTAACATTCCTGAACTTGTTGCTGCATTTCACAACTAAACAGCTTGGGGCCTGGACTGGAGCACAAGGTCAGCCCACAGGGACAGAACAGTGCTGGGCTTTCTAGAGTTCAGGTTTGTTGTCTGAAGAGGCCTTGTGCTTTTCCAAGCAATCTCTGCCTCTCTCCACTGCTTTCTCAAATAATATAAGAATACTTAGAGATGACGTGTCATAAATCTGCACAGGACTGATCTAACCCCTACATGTTCTGTGATCTTGTAGAGCATTCTGAGAATGGCCCAAGCCTTTTTCAGGAAACTGCAAAGGAAACAAGGAGATGTTTCTCCTCCATGAGCACAAACAGTCCTGGTTGACGCTGCACAGGCTGCCAGAAGCAAGGAGACTTTCCTTGGTTTGTTATTTATCTGTAAAATGAGTCTATGGGGGGAAATGTGATAGTCCCAAGAGGAAAAAAGTGGGGTAGGATTAATTTATTTTAATTTTAGACAGACTAAAATGATGTGTTGAGTCTTTCCTGCTTTCTTGATTGTCAATGGGTAGAGAGAGGAAGCACCAAAGTGTAATTCAGCCCACAAGTTGTAGGCAGCTATTTTAGGATGGGCTGAGTTGTTCTGGAGGTGTCTGTTCTTGGCATTTGACTAGAGAGGATGCCTAATTCCTGTGAATTGCCTATATTTTAGGTAGCTGAAGGTTAGGCAAGGTGTGACTCCCAGCTCTTGGTATCTAGTGCAACCTCACATGAGAGGGATAGAGGGAGGAACATCATGAACAGTTTTACAGGCTGAAGTCGTAAGTTTAAGCAGCAGGAACCACCACAGGATTTGCCTGTGCGTTTCTGAGGCAGTATGGGAGCTTGCTAAGGGAAATGCTGACACAGATGGAAATAGAGCAGCACTAGCAGACATCACCATGTCATGCTTGCTAATACTTTATTCCCTGTTATTATGCTTCCAAAAATACACATTTGTGGGGGCAGGAAAACTCTGAGGGTAGCAGTTAGGAGAGAGGGTAGCAGTTAGGAGAGAGGCTAGCTTTATGGGTGGGTTTCTTCTGACTGGCCTAACAGCACTTCCAGGACATTTTGTATATCCAAAAATAATGCTCAAGGTATTGTTTTATTGAACAGTGGGCATCTGTAGAAGATTCCCCCTTGCCAAACTTTCTTTGTCCTTCCCTGAGAACCGAGGTCCTACTGGTGAATTCTGTTCAGTCATCAGAGGGTGTGGGAGGCGCTGTCTGCCCTAGCATGGGTTCAGTCAGCGTGGCAGTGGTTCCCATCAATGTGGATCACTGAGGGCTGAGTGGAAGTGCTTTTTGGTAGGCTGACCATGCTTTCTTTAGCAGTCCTGACTGTGGTGGCCCTGATGGTAATTTGAACAGGAAATTAGGTCCAGGAGCTGAAAGACAAGTCCCAGTTCAACATCACTGGCTACTTCCTAGGCAGTCATGTTGGGCTTGATAGCTCAGAAGATGCGAAAAGTGATGACTAACAGTCCTGTAGGAAGGACCTGAGTAGTTTCCCAGGGGAATGATTAGGGTAGCTCATAGCCCTGTGGGCAGGAGGAAGAAAGGGCTCCAAGTGTGCCTGCTCACATGCAGACCTTATAACAGAGATGCTTAATTAGCCCAACATGACTGGGAGCTCAGCACTGTGAGTGACAGATCCCTTGCACTGCCATGCACAGTGTGCAGCTCTCTGCAGTGTTGATAATGCACTGCCTGGAGGGACTGGGCAGCCCCAGCTGTTATGTTACCTAGTTTTATCTGCTTAGATACTGTTATCTGAGCTTCTTGGTGTGACACCCACTAGAAAGGGGTCTGGACACGTGACCTTTATTCTATGTGCCTTTCCTCACAGTACCCTTGGGAAGCAAGAAATAAAAGTGTGCTGAGGGCCAAATAACTCATCCAAGGACAGACAGGATGCTTGTGCCAGAATCTAGATCTGCAGCTCTGTTGACTGGATTGGAAAATCTGGGTAGGTCATCCGATACCAAGAAAATTGCAGGGATAAAGCAGAGATTAGGTAAAGTTCACTTCCTCCATCTCCATTGAAAGACTTTGGCCACTTACAGATACAATGTCATATTTCAAGCATGATCTATGAGTTTTTGTTTGTACAGTAGGATTAATTTTAAAAAAAGTACTCTGCTTGCTTATTAGCTGGGTATAGAAGAAAGGCTGGAAAATGCAAACTCTTTAGTGTGTCTTTTACTGTACCCAGCAGTGCTGTTACTGAGTTGTGACACTGTTGCAAGATCATACTGATTAGGGGAATCTAAGGAGAAAAAAAAACTTACCTGGCTGACATTCCATACATGCTTCAAAGATAATTTGGCCTCTCAGCATAGCAGAATTAGTAGTAATTTTTATGGTTTTATATTAAGTATTTGGGCCTAGCATAAAGTCTGTTAAATTAACAGATGTTCTTCCAGAAAGAAAAAGATTTGTTGTTTTTAAAGGAGGTAGGGGAATGGTGAAATACCCTGGGGTAATAGGAGACTTAAAGGAATAGAATGCAGCCTGGAGAAGAATACTACAGCTTAGATGACACAGCAGCAAGGATCTATAGCTCTGGGATTGTTTGGGATTTTTTGATCCTCTTTTGTCTAAATAGTTAATATTTACTACTAAACTGAATGTGCTGTCTATCAGTAAAGACAAGAGAGAAAAGGATAGGCTGGGAAATGCCAGGAAACTGATTCTCTCTGACTTGTATTATTTCTTCTTTAACTTCTAAATATTGGCCATTTGTAGAGTTGGCAGGGAAAAAAGAGTGACTGAATGCTTTGAAAAGACAAAAAAATATTAAAAATTAAATTCTCAGGAAAATAATCCTTTGTGTTTCAAAAATAGGATATGTTTAATGGGTCCAATGTACACATGTAGTGGTTGATTCATTGCTGTGCAAAGACTTCATTATGCTGCTAACAGGTGGGCATGAGTTTCTCTAAACTGCAGCAGTAAGGCCAGGTCAGATGGGGACATGTGCTAATTTCTGACTAAATCTAACTGCCAGTGTATCTGTGGGCTCATGTTTCGATTAAACTGAGCTGGAAGAAAGATTATGAAGACGGAGGAGGAGTGCAGAGGAATTATGTGTACATGATATTTTCTTTATGGTGCCCATCAGTATGGGACTAATTTTAGAAGATGGTGTAGAATTCAATGTCTGCATTCATTGAGTTAGAGAAACACTAAGTCCTTGCTGAGGTCAGCAGGAGTTGCATGTGCTATGCGTTTGAGAAGGAGGTGTCTGGCTTGATGACTTAGATCAAGCGCCAAAGGTTTGAAACTCTTACAGGAGCAACACTGGAAAATAGGGTAATTGTTTAAAAGAAAAACCCCTTAGTTTGGAAGAAATTGTTTAAATCACTTAGAAGAGAAAGATTCCAATCCTGAACTAATTTTATTTCTCCCTAATTTTGACCTTTATAAGGGGGAAAAAAATGTTCAGGATGTTGGCAGAGCCTGCAGCATTGGCACTTTGTTCTGTCAGTGCCACTGGAACTAATATGAGTGGGAAAAACTGGTCCCTGTGCTGAATTGCAATGGCTTATTAGCAGGTGGTTTTTCTGCTTTATCAGCAGATCTGGTAGGGAGACTTCCATGAGTCCAGCCAGTATCATTATTCCTTTACTCTTGTAAAAACCAGAAAATTTATTGCTTACCACCACAAATTAGGAATGTAGATTGTAAAGAACCTTAGAGTGAAATTTGTCCTCTTAAGATGACTTTTTATTCTTTCTCTAGATGTACAGGGGCTTCCAGATAATGCCACATGTTCAGTACATCTACACAGAAGCCTCTGAGAGTCTTTGTGGAGTCAAGCTGGAGGTCAACAAGTACCAATATCTGATTACAGGTAATGGACCTTGTACTTCTCCATAAGCAAAACCTTTTCTGTTTTATACCTACACCTGCTAAGGACATGGGCAGTGGTGTAGACATCTTTGTACACAATTTCCTAAGTGTTAAGATGGCCAACAGTATTCTGGTGTTCAGTACTCTACTCTGAGTGACTCTGAGAGTCACTTCACTCTCTAGATGTCCCTCTCTTTCCTAAAGTGTATCTTATACCCAGACATGCTGTGACAAGTATGTTTTATGACAGTTGATGGCTCTGAATTTATACCTGATCTGGCATGTCTGTCACAGGGAACTGGGTGCTACTGGGCTGTGTCATAAATGGAAGGTCATTTTTGGAATGAGCTGGAGAATGAGATGGGGGAATGCAGGGGGATGGACATGTGGCAGTTGCCAAGTCTTCTTTCTAGGGACGGTGTCAGTTTATTTGCTCTGTTGTTAAGAGGAGCTGAAGAGAATTACTAACCTGCATGTTGCTGGTGGGGCTTTCAACTGGCACAACACTCCTGACTTTCAGAAGTGCCGTTATCTTGCTGGCCAGAGATTCCTGAACCAGTTAATAAAAAGAAAGCATTTGCTGAGCAGTGGCTGAAGCCAAACATATTGAGAGCATTAGCAATGTCAGGAAACGAGAGAAGTGCTTGAGCTGAGAAGTGCTAACTTGTGACCATGTGTCTGTTTTCAAGGCCGGGTGTATGAGGGGAAGGTTTACACTGGCCTGTGCAACTGGTATGAGAAATGGGACCGGCTGACTCTGTCCCAGCGCAAAGGACTGAACCACCGTTACCACCTGGGCTGTAGCTGCAAGGTAGGTGTGTCTATAAGGTGGCATTCAGACATTCAAGCCCAAGAACTCTGTTTCTCCTGGCTGCTAATACTCAATGATGATAGAGAATAGCCAGGAAGAGAAATGGAGGACAACAATTTTTGCAGAGAAGAAGTAAAGTTCATTTTTAGTGTTAAGACCAAAGAAGGGACAGTCAGATAAAAATGCAGAGTCTATGCCTTTAATACCCTGTCAGAGTTAATTGGGGTTGGGGAAGACTTTCAGAATCTATGCAGAATCATTTACAGGTGAATGAAATGAGGTACCAAAGGCTTGGCAAGATATGTCCAGCTTTTTTCCTGTGTAAATATTTTGAGTACTTAAAACCCAACAGCCTGGCACTGGAACTAAGACTTTTGCACATGGCGTCAGGCCTGCAAAAACATAGACATAAGCTCAACTTTTCTGCACCTGAAAAGCCCTTTTGACGACAGAATTAGCTGTGTGTGTGAAGCTAAGCACATGCTTACGTGTTTACAGAACTGAGGCTGAATTTTGGATTAGTAAGCAAGGTTTGAGGCTGTGGAATTTTGAATCACTTGTCTCTGTTAAAAAGACATATTATATAATGTTGTTTTTACATCTAGCCTTACCTGATTTCTCTTTCCAATTGCAGATTAGGCCCTGCTACTATTTGCCCTGCTTTGCCACCTCCAAGAATGAGTGCATTTGGACAGACATGCTCTCCAACTTCGGCCACTCTGGATATCAAGCAAAGCACTATGCCTGCATCCAGAGGGTGGAAGGCTACTGCAGCTGGTATAGAGGATGGGCACCTCCAGACAAAACGATAATCAATGCCACAGATCCCTAAGCAGCTTTCCCTTTCCTTATCTCCCCTCTCCCTTACTTGTGGCTGATCTTCCTTTGGACACTAACTGTTACCAGATCGTGATGATGACAATGAAATTAGTGCCTATTTTCATGCAAATTCTAGCACTTCGAACACTTAAAAAAGAAAATGAAAAAAAAAGGAAAGGAAAGAAAAAAGTCTGTGCTACCTTACTGAATTTGTAATCACCTTTTCCATTTTTTGATACCACTCATTTTGATCAGACAACATATGGGAGCTTACTTTTGCACACCAGAGGGAAAAATGGGAGGGGGAAAAAAAGGAAAAAAATAAAAAAAGATGGAGCTGTTGCTCTGTTACATGTATCATTAGCTGTAGCAATATAATCTCTATTTTTTTAGGAAAACAAAAATCTAAAAACTGTGCCAATTAGGCATTGTACTCTTCTATGCGCTGGCTTCCTATCACCCCTCCTCATGCACTAAGTGCTGAAAATACATAGAAAAATCTATTTTAAAGGAAACAGATTTCATTAATCAGATTAATCAGGCAAACGAAGCAAAATGAAAAGAAACCCAGCCTAAACTATGGACAAAATTACATCCAAAAGAAATCGTCCTCTCTAGGAGAGATTGGCAATGTGATTGACTCCAGCAATGGGAGATTCTACCTGGTGTGTCTGACCACATCATCTGGTAAAAGCATTGTTGACTGTCCTTTCTTATTCAGTCACAGTGTGAATGCAACAGCACATTTGAAGTTCTGGCTTTACCCAGAACAAAAGAGAGTATTTTGTATTCTTGTTGTTGTTTCAAAAACAAAAACCCATCCCCTATTTTCAGGGAGGTAAATGCAACTACAGCAGAGCATAAGAAGGGTTGTCCCATCCTCTTTTGAGCAGCTTTGGCCCCTGAAATTTTTGCAGCTTAGCTTCAACAGCAAAACCATCTTGTGAACATCTTAAGCCAAACAAATGCAAAAATAACAACTGTAAATCAATCATGTGCAAGAGGGAAAGGGGAGACTTGCTAGAACTCATATTATTAAAAAAAAAAAAAAAAAGTATTGCCAAAATACTGTTTTGCTGAACTAAGATGTATATACACATATTGACATAAGCTATTTTTGACAGGATGTGGATTTTTCTTGGTGTTATAAACAAAAGAATGGTTTGATTGTGTTTTAAAGACAGAAATATTGACATTCCGAGTTGGTGAGTCGCTTTTAAGATATTGAAGCTCCAGTGTATCTGCAGTAGTGGCTACAGCCATTGTTTCCTCTATAACTCCTTGTACCAGGGTTCCTCCCCTGCAGCTACAATAGCTGCATTTGTTTATATGGTGAAAGGAAGTGTGTGTGTGGGCTAGGCAAGGAAAAGTGGTCTTCTAATAAGTGTTGTCTGGGATCATAAAATTTTCAGCTGCCCGGAGGATTCCTTCTGTGTCAAGTGCTTGTTTCCCTCTAGGCACTGTTAAGCATAGCCCTGTGCATGTGCTCATACCATGTCCTGCAGTCATGTGGGAGGAGAAGCCTTGCTGTCTTGTGCTTTGCTGTTGACTGGAGAAGTTTTTTTCATTCTATTTTGGTTTTTTATTATTAAGAAAACTATAATATAATTTTTCTTATCAAATAAAAGTATTTTAAGTTTTAATGATGGTGAAGAAGGGGTGCTGACAAAATGGGTGACTTAAGTTTTGGATGGGGAGGGCTTGGGCAGGGAGAAGATTGTGCTTAACTTCATTTTTGTATTATTATGATTATTTATCTTAAGTTTCCATATATCTTCCGTTCATTCCACTTAGAAAGCAGAGCTGCTACGAGCAGGAAAAAGTTGTTACAGTGATTCCAGCTTGGGGCAATACAGAATTTTACTGTCGTGACCTCAATTACTGGAGAATTGTTTAGAACCACTTTGCCAAATGGAAAAGAAGGGGTGTCTGAGATGGGCCCTGATGTGTTTTTAAGTTCCTTGCGTGCTACCAGAGCTCTGCCAGATGTACACCCTCTGAAACGCCCCATTTGCTGGATGACTTGTTGCAGCAAAAAGCTTCATTTTTAGCATAAACTTTGAAGGGCATTTTCACAGAATTGCTGTAAGAAGTGCCTAGGTCTGCTGCATATTTTTTTTCCCCAGCAGCTCTGAGTGGCAATGCAGCACAAAACACATTGAAAGTCTATTGGATTTTCCTGTGATTTAGATTTGGAACACTTCTCAGAAGTCCTCTTCCCTGTGACTGCTCCTAAATAATGGGTTGGAGATGAGAGGGAGAGTAGGGTGCTTCATGACACCTGTCCCAGGATCAAGTGGTAGTCAGAAAGTTGTTCCTTTTGGCAAAATATGGGTTTGGGCTTTGGGCCCAGTGCAAAAATCTCTGTTCGATTTTTGCATAGCTGACAAAATCTGTGAAGGTCACTGAGGGCAGAATGGAGCTGCCCTCAGTGTTTGCATTGTTTGGAGTCGGCATTGCAGGATATGGCCCTCCTCAAGCTCAAGGTGACTTGGCAAAGCCGGTGTCTCTTTGAGCTGCAGCTACTTCTCACAGCTTTGGAAGGCTAAACAAAAATGCCCCTCGATGCAGTAAAGCGTTGATTTGAGTTTTCATTAAACTGCAGCTCTGTGTATTTTACCTGTCACTGATTCATTTAGCTAGCTGAGACATCACAGTATTGCACTCAAATTATTGTAAAAATATTTGCATTTTAATACTATGAGGACTTGTGTCCCTACGTAGGATATAATGTAGCTACGTGCTTTGTAAACAACAAAACAGCAGATGCATTACCAGAAAGTGAAGCATGTTCCCACTTAGTTTTGCAGACAGTAAAATGTTTCTGAGATGCAGACAGCTAGACTGGCAGGGGCAGAGGTTTGGTGGCAAATCTTTGCCCTTGCTGTGTAAAGAAACAGTTGTTAAGGCTTTTCAAAATGTGAAGCCAAAAGGAGGGGGAAGAATCCAGTGAAAATACATTTCTTTTGGAAAGCTTCTTTATTTTGTTTCTGTGGATGCTATCAGGGACATGCATTTCTTGGGCTTGTGCTTGCATTAAGGACCTGCCTGAAGGTACTCCTGAAGCAGAAGCCATTACATGGATTGAACAGGCTCTACACTGGACTCAAAGACTTCTTCCTTTCTGTCAGCTCTCCTTTCTTCTGCCTTGCTAAGTCACTTCTGCCTGCCAAGGGAGATGTCCAGGATTACACACACAGTCCCTGCTGCCACGCTTTAGACACACAAACATTATTAAAAATACTTTTAAAAGTGCATAGCTAATTTCTAGACTGAAGCTGTTCAGTTTCTTATGCATAGTTTTCCCCTTACTTGCTGTAGAATGTTTTCCCCTTTAAAATGACAAAAAATAGGTATTGAAGGTTTGGGAAAGGTTAGATTCTATTTGCCTTTTCCAAAATGGAGGAGGTAGAGAGTAGGAGGAGATCTGTGCATGGAGTTCCTTAAATAAAGTCCTCTGGTGGGAGGCTTCTACCTCCCCTGTATGGGAAAAAATGCCATTTTTAAGTCTCAATTTCCCATGTTTTGAAGAGTTATGTGGCCCTTTAGGTAGGACTATTCTAAAACATAAATCTTTCATTGTATCCCATTCATACTTGTCAGAGTGAAATGCTACCTCACAGTGATGGGAAACACACTGTTGTGTTTTTACAGTAAAGACTGTTGGAAATAAAGGCCTCCGTGAGAACAAGTTTCCATCCTTGCAGATGTCTCTGAAAATACTGCTGACTTATAATGTGCTTTATAGCTTAGAAGGACAGAACAGAATTTAGGGAACTGCAAAAAGTTGTGGTCTTTTTTAGAGTAAGTGACTTCTGGGGCTACCAGTCTCGAGAAAAAAAACATAAAAACCTACTAAACATTTGCTGCTGTTTTGCTTGTACTGGCTTCTCCTTCTCTCTGACACTGTCCTTCCTTCATAGAGCCACTCTGCTGTTCCTGATAGTCACAGAAACTTGGGGAGAGAACCAAACCCATGTGAAAAATCTTGTCCAGAAGGAATGTATTTGTTGCTAAATTTTCTAGCACTGTTTACAGATTTCCTCCATGTTATTTATAAATTTTATATTCAGTGAATGTATATTGTCTTTTAAGGTAATGTTGCATAATGTTCACTTTTTATAGTGTACTTTTATTCTAAACAGTAAAGTGGTTTTATTTCTATCACAGACATTCTGTCTCTGCTTCACTTATATTAGTTTTTGTTGACTTCAAATGTACACAAATGGATTTGCAACTGGATTTATTAATTTCCTTCCCCTTCCTGATACCCTTTTATTGATCCCAAAGGAGATATTCCACTTCTGGTAATTCTTGCACTTTTGCAAGGATCCCTTCAGGAATCCCCCCCCTCTTTTTAAGAGGTTGTTCTCTCTAAGAATTGTTATTGTAGTCATAAGCCCGGGAGAAGTGAAAAATCCGTTTTGAAGTTAATGACTCCCAGTTGTTAATTGGCCATAGGAGGTCAGTACAGAGCAAGGCACTCATTAGGGTTGGCTGTAGCACCAGTAGGTCCTTGGGAGAACACTTACCAGATTGCTCTTATTTCCAGAAAACTGATCATTATGGAGAGGTCTGAAAGATGCATGCCCATGCAAAGGCAAATGGAAGAGAGGTTCATCTTTTCTGCTGTGAAATGTCAGAATCTTGTGTTCTCTCTTTAGGCTTACTGTGTAAGGCTGATTTAAAGCGCCCTGTTCTCGTGAGAAAGGAGCTTTAGAAGAAGCATTTTCGGATAAGTTAAAATGCTCACAAAAATGGACCTACTGTTAGAAACTTCCTATATCTCACTTTTTACTCTTGGAAAATCTAGTCTCTACAGAGATGAAAGAATGAAAGAGATCTTTGAATCTGTTCTCTGTTTAATCCAAAGGTTTAGAAAGTAGACTCTGGAAAATTTTGGATATAGAAGGATGAGTGTCTCCTATGTGAGAACTTAAGTGGTTAAAGTGTGTCACATTGCAGAGAGGTAAAACCATAGTGTTCATTATAAAGACTTCCAGGGGGTCACCCATCAAAGAAACACAGTGAGTTTTATGAGTGCTCACTGGTACAACTTGGAAATATCTCCAGGAGAGTGAAGAGAAAGAATGGTAAAAGGGGATTAGTATATTCCTATCTGACAAATGGAGAAGCTGATGCACAGTGGACAAGCAGCTTCCACAGGTATTTGGTGATGACCGCAATGCAGCATGCTTGGTGTAGGCACTTGACCTCTCAGACTCTCATAACCCAGGAAGCTGTGAAGATGCTCCCAGAAAAGATATTTATAAGTTGGGAAGATTCATTCCATGAGGCAGACCACCCCCATCACCTGGGAAGGGCTGACCTGAACTTGCCCAAGTGGATTGTTGCTTCTGTAAATTGTTGAGAAGTGACTGATTTCAACCAGATTACTCAGGCTTGCATGTCAGCAGTAGTGTTTGTGTTCATATGAGATTACCTACAGTTTAAAAGGCTTCCTGTACCCTTTTGGAAGTAAGTAATAGCATCTCCGGGTAGGTGATTAGTTATACAAATGGAAAATAAGTGAAATTAAGATCAGTGCTAAACCAATCTACTTTGCTGGTACCAAATATATCTACATCTGAGGAACCAAGAATCAGATAGTTAGGCAAGAAAATAGTGCTAAAAGTGCTAACCTATTTGCAATGATAACCGTTATTAAGTCTTCCGAAAATACTGTTCCTGCTATGGTGGTCCAAGTCACAACTGTCGTGAAGCATTACTTATGTCACAAAACCTTCTTCATAAATCATTAGTAATTAAATGCAACAGGTATGTGACTAATTAATCTTATCAATGTGCAAAACACTGTCACATTTTTGAAGGACTATCCATTTCTTTATGTCTTACGGTTCATGACTGTACTTACCTCCATGATGTGCCTATGAAGCATGGAAGTGCCACAGTCTATGCAGCACAGGTAGAGAGACAGTATTGGAACAGAGAGATGAAGGACTGGCATTTCAAAATATTTGAGTACCTAGCAGGCAGCAGTGGGATTTTTCACAAGAAACTAGAGGATCATGTATCTACAACCTCTTTTGTGTTGTGGCTGTCCTACAGTGTTGCAACAAGCCTGTGAGAAAAGACGAGATTAAATATTTTTGAGCCTTAGTTTGACATCTCAACAACCCTCATGTTCAGGCTGGGAAATTAGCTCGTCCAGCCAGTGGTCACACAAGGGGTCATGGTTCATACAGGATTTCATCAAAGCCTCAGCCATGTAGGAGGAGCCACTAAGTCATGGATGTAGGTTGGGAGCAAAAACTCACAAAGGACTAGTCTTTAACACAGGGAAAATGAGAGCCATGACCAGCTATAAACAAAACCCCTCTCTTTGCCATGTTCTCCAGGACTAAAGGCACCTATGCAGATTTCTTTGGAAGGTGCCCTGAGAGTTTGGTACAGTGCCCAGCAGTCACACAGGGCACTGAGTGTTCAGCTGTTGACAGAAAGACCAGACCTCAAAGCACTGCACAAAGAAAACATGAGAAGCTGAAACAAACTATTTTAAGAACTCCAAGTTACTCCGAGTACCTTCAGGCTGATAAATGTTTCATGGATAGTGAGCATGTGACAGACTAACATTGTGAAACAAACATCTCTTAGGACCCACGTTCCAAATTGTCAGAATATTTTAAACAATTCCAGGGGTAGGGAAAATCCACTTTATTTGAATAGAGTGATTCTTTGCTCTAAGGGATGAGCATTTTGTTGACTGTTTTAAAATGGAATTCTGCTTTAGTTTTGAGCCTTTGAGCTTTGTACATTTTTTCAGGGTCCTTACATGACCTAGGGGAGGGCTGGGCAAGAAAAGAAAGAGGTTCCCAAGCAGTGCCTTTTGCATAGCACTTTTTAGCTAGTATTTTTCTGTAAGCAAAATTTAGCCTCTTCCCAGCATTTCCGCCACCATTTCCTGTGCCCAGCTTGCATCTGTTGTCTCCACCTCATCCATAGTGGCATCAGAAGAAAGCAAAGTTACTCACCATCTGCTTATGGCTTGGGAAGAACGTTTGCTCCACCAGGGGGAACTTCTCAGGGCCCAGCGAGTTGAAGATTTTAATGAGCTGAGAGAACTTGGGGTGAGAGAGGGGGAACAAAAAACACAGTGGATGTCAGTGACTTATTGTGCAACAGGAAAATGCTTGCAAAATGTTCTGATAGTGGTGAAGGAGGTGAGAGAAATGTTAACATGCCTTTCCCACCTTGCTTTCTTGACCTGAGAGCAGCAAGAAAATATGATGCTGCTGTATTTATTCATGGCCAAGCCAGCCTATGTACACAAATCTTGGACTAAGGGAGCATAGAAGGGATTCAAGACCCACAAGGGAATCGGTTTGCATTTACTTACAGATCTACTATGAACAAGATTTGCATTCAAAATGCAGCTGGGGAGAGGAGCCTTTCTTAGTAGAGGATAGAGATAGGAAATCAGTGCCACCACTCCTATCAGAGACCAAATAAACCAAAGCTGTCCCTTGGATCTCTTCCTCACAACCAAATCCAAGCAAGGCACTTTGTGCTGGAGGGCAGGAGAGCTGCTAAGCAACAGCGATTACAAGAGGGTTTGAGTGTCAGACCATGGGAGTAGAGTCCACTGTTAATCAGAACTGACATTTATTGTGAACCAAGGGCCCCCAACAACCCTTCAGGAATGATGAGAAAGAGAGGGGCTCATCTGCCTGTCCCTGTCCCATCTACCATGAGGTCTGAGAGATGCACCAGTCTGTGAGGGCAGTATCTAGAGAGCAGTATAACATCAATAGGGACAGCAGCCACTCTGGTATTTCACACTCAAGGAAGAACATTTGTCATTGTCCTCACCCATCATCATGAACTTCATCATCATCACCACTATCACCATTATAAACCCTTTTACCATGCAGAGTTGTGCCCAACCAGACACAAAGCTCCCCATGGTAGGACTGAGTTTTGACTTCTGTTCAGGTTCCAAAACCCTGACAGAAGTGTAACATCACAGCAAATTCCTGCTCCACTTCAGCCATCTGTGAAGCAAGCAGACTATTCTGTATGTTGTCTGCAGCCTCCCTGTTTGATCCATCATTCATCATCCAAAGAAAAAATCAAAACTATAAGGGAGAAACCTAATAACCATGACAGAAAATGTTTCTAAAGTAGGGTTCATATACCAAAGACAGTAATAGTGATGCATATCCCAGAATCTCAGGAGGAGCTTAAACACAGCCCTGTTACCATAGAGTGCTGAACTGGCACGACTGTTGGTGAAGTGGTTGGACTGGCAGCCACATAAGAGAAAAAAGTATTTGGGGATTGGCTCCTGCTGAGATGGTAGATAGGACTGAGTTCCCCATTGAGTCCTATTTACAACGTAGTTTATAAATTGAATTCAGTTTCCAAGCCCCTCAGAATCAGGCAAAATCAAGTTAATTAATAAAGATCTCCACTCTGGGCCAAGTAAGGACAGATTTTCAGTCTTTGCATGAGTTTCTCAAGTTGCCCATCAAAGGTAGGGATGTATTAATCTTGAAGGAGATCCCTGTGTCACCTAAGGGAAGAAAACAGACATCTAGGGAAGAAGGGAAAGAAAAGAAACCTCCCTTTCTTCACAATAGCACTGGCAGCTTAATCTTGCATGTTCTGAGCACTTCTGGGCAATAGCTGGAGCCAGTAAATGCACCAAATCACAACACCAAGGTTACATTGCAGATAGAGAGATGTACTGAGGATGTTTTCTGCTGAGCAGCCTTATTAAGGCTCCTCTCCTGGTTACTGGGCTAGTCCAAGGACTCCAAAAGAATTGCTGCGTAAGAAGTTGAAACTTCATTGCTGGGGAAGAAGAACAACCCCTTTGAGAGTTAAATCTTGGCATGCAGTCACTGTGAAAAAAAATTAGGCTGCAAGGTGTGTGCCAGACCCAGGCCAAATGCTGAAGAGGCAGCTGCCAGCAGATTTGCAGACAAATGCAAATAATCCTTTTCCTCATCTTGTAGCTCAAAACACAGCATTTAAAGAAAATCCAGGAAGCATCAAGAGGCAGCATATCCCTTCACTAACACCACCACCACCCTCATGTGCATCAGCAGATCGGAGGAAAAACTCCCAATGTAGAATAATTATTGTTGGCAAGGAGGGTATTGATGTTGTGCAAGGAGGACAGCTTGCTTCTCTCAACTACTTGCACTAGCCCTGCACATTCTAGAAAAGAAAAATAAAGCCCTGTTTTGACTAGCAAGGTGAGCAAACAGGGCTTAAAAGTTAAACACAATGAGCCAGAGACAGAGAGAGAAGGAAAAACACTCTGGCTGAGAACAGCCCATGCCCCTTGCTGTGTGTGCACGCAGCCCTGGTGAACCATGGACACTCTAATGTTGAGGGAATGTACAGCAATCCTGGGAAAACAGCTCAAACAAAATAACTGGAACAACTGTGCAGCTGATAGACAATGTTCTGACTTGCTCCTTTTGAAGCATACAGCTCTTGGCCGTTGCTGAAATAGCGAGTGTTTCAGATGAGAGATTCAGACATCTGGGAGCCTCATCACTGGGCCAAGCCTGCAAAAAGGTCTGACTTTGGTATTGCCTCTCATGGGACAGTTCCCTCCCATTTTCTCTTTTTTTACCAGTTGTTAGGGACGGCATGTTGACAAAGAGACTCCCACATTATGTGGTGCAGCAGCTTCTGAGATACCTGATAGCAGGGCTCAAGTAACATCTCCCCATGCAGATGGGTAGAAAAATTGTTGTCAGCAGCTCTGCTAGACATAACCACACCTTCCACATGCTGGCAGCAGTTCTGGCTTTCTGTCCTTCCACTGGTTTTAGTGAGATTGCGTCCAGACCACAGATAACACATGGGGGAAGGCAGAGCAGCATAGACTGGTTTTATGTACCTGGAACATGCAGGCAAGGGAAATGCCTTGACCTCACTGTTTGGAGATCAAAATTACATGCAGGGAGTCTTTACAGAGAAATAAAAAGATCCATTCAGAGCCTCTTAAGGCCTTTCACACATTTTGAAAGTGCCTAGGTCATCAGGGAGCCTATATCCCTTGACAGTCAATAACAGTTTGGCTAGGAGTCCCTGCACTCAGAAGGGGACTGTCAGAAAAACTTCATGTTTTCTGCTGCCTTACAGACGCAAAAGTTGCTTTGCAATTACAGACATTACCTGCATGCAGTGTGAGTACTACTCTGAGCATTTTTCCTACTCTATTTTGGACTGCCACTTAGAATTCTAACACAGAACTTATTATTGGTCGTTGAAGCATTATGCTTAGTGTGCTTGCAGTATTAGTTCTGGGATCATCTTAGATTTCTTAGATGTTTCTCTCAGAGTATGAGACTCCCTGAATACTTTTTTCTTTTCTCTCAGAAACATCTAATTCAAACTGTGCCTGTTTTAATCTTTGAAGAAATTTTTGTATTGCAGAACTGGAAACCTGGCAAATGTCATTAAAAATGGGGCTGCATGTTTGAGTAAATTTAAACCCAAACTCAGCTGATTGTAATTAGAGTCGCTGAGAATAAAACGTGGTTGCAAACTGCCAAGGAAAAGCAGTCTCAATTTCATCCCCCTCCACAAAATCATAAACATTTCTATGAAATGGAACCATTTCTGGAGAAAATAAAAAATGAGAGTGAAAAGCACATTTCCCAGGGGTATTTAATTTCATTTCTTCATGCATTTCAACTGTTTTCTAGATCCAAAAAGTTTCCAGTAATCTTTGTTATGCAGATCCCTTATTTCAAGATGCCTGTTTTGCAATCAAAGTGGAACATGCACTGAAGTGTCCCTATCTCTCACTTCCCAGCTATCACAAAAATAAAATTTTCTGATTCTGCTGCCAGTGAAGATTTTTGCCCTCAAATACCCCACTGCAATCTCTACATGAACTTAAATACCATCTGAACGTTGCTCATTCAATGCAATCTTAGATTGCTGAGCATGTTACAATCACTGGTTTGGGGGGTGATGTGTGTGCAGGGGCAGCAAGGAAAGGAGACATTCTGAAAACCTGTTTAAATTGTTTGCAAGTGGTTTCCTTGGCTCCTCTGGGAAGGCTGTCTGTGCCAGCTGTATTCCCTGTGAGGAAAGCATGGCACAACCAGACCCAGAGTAGCTGGAGCCAAGCTGCTGGCAGAGCTGAGTTCTCCCACACTGCCTTTCCAGCACTACTATTTTTTTTTCTTTTTTTAATGTGCTAAGTTTGTTTGTTTTCTTTTATTTTAGATGCCTAAATATAGGCCTTTCACTTCTTGAGGCCCCTTCACACCATCAGAAACGTAATTATAAGGCATGAGTTGCAAAGTGTCAACTAAGCCCTGACTGACTTGACCCCAAAATCAGATGGAATGGACCACATGACTGTCAGCAAAAGGCAGTGTAAATGTGGAGGCTTTTTGTCTGGTCATCAGGGCCAATGCAACATTTTTGAAAAAGACAAGATCTTTCTTTTGGTCTCAACAAACCCCACAAATGTTGTAAAAGGGGTGAAAACTGAAAAGACTCTGTTTATTACACTGGTATCATTTTAGTAAGAAATTACTTAAATCCAACACTGCCCAATCAAGGAAATAAAAGTCTGAGACCTCATCTGGACTTGAGCTACCAACCAACACACTGAGAACCACTAGGATATTTATTCCAAGGAGAAAAACAACAATAAAACCCCACTTAATTAGGTGATGAGGAAGATAGTTATCATTTGCTATAAAAATCCATCTCACCCCTCCTCGATTTGTTCAATGAGTAAGGGAATTCCTGAAAATGCATCTAAAAGTTTTCCATGGTGTCATATTGGAAAGCCCCATCTCCTTCTCACATCCATATAGCTGTAGCTTGCTGCTTTGAAGAATGAAGGGAAATTTCCATTCTGGAAGCATCAGTGATCAGAGAAGACATTTTGGGACAAAACTGCTTGGAAAACCCATACGCCAATTCCAAAATGGTTGGATCTGACTTTCTCCTGCAGATGCTGCCATGGCCAGCCTTACTCTTGTGACTCATGGCCAACTTATCTCTCCAACTCTCCTGCCTCTGCAGCTACAGCTGCCTTGGAGCTGGTCATAGAAATGGTCTGGGGATTTGGGGCTGATAAAATCCAATGATAATATTTTTCAAAGTTTTCTGAGATTCTCATGTGAACCTGACAAAATTTAAAGAATGGACGAAGGGATTTTCCAGTGCAAAATATCAAAATATTGCCTTGCCTCATCAGGAGCTGACCCAGCCTAAGTCTTTGCAAGGTGCAGTGTTTCAGGTCAATGAACCTACAGTTTATGATAATACTGCATTTTGTTCTGGGACTGTGGAGAAATTCTACATGTGTGGTGATTTGACCCTGACTGGACTGATTTTCTTTACCTCTTCCCATGTGGGTCCTTCCCATGTCTTAAAAGAAATCTAGGTGCTGCTGCACAGTCAGCTGTTGGTGATCCTTTTGAGTCTGGGACAAGGGAAACATCTTGCTCAGGTTGAAGAAATAGCGCCTTGATGCAACTAGAGGCTGATAGAGAAGTAGTGGTGGTAGGTTCTTTCCTCCAACAACTCCCATCTGGATTCCTAAGGTTGTTTAGATTTTAACCTAAAGAGACCAACTCCTTTGAAACTCCTGGAAGGTGAGCTGGGCTTTCTATCAGTACCAGAGATCTCCTCTGCAGTGCTGACATGCAGCAGAGCTGGATCATCACTTACCACCCAGGGCTTGCTGCAGAAGTTGTAGATGGAGTAGAGGGAGTTGACCGTGTGGACGCCGCCGTACTGGAGGCCAATGATGAGGCTGCGGAAGTCTTCCCCCAGTGCCATGCTGTAGGCGTGCTGGCGGATCAGGACAAAATCCGGCTTGAAAGACCTGGAAGAGATGAGGAGAATACTTTCCAATGCTCCAGAAGCACTTCTAACCACTCCTTGTTTCTTTTCCATCCTTCCCCTTTCTTTTCATTAGCAGGTGCTGCTCTTCACTTGGGCCTCTCAGGGTGTATTGCTTGTGTTATAATGTAACAAATCCAACAAAACCCACTAGTCCTTTAAAAAAAAGGAAAAATCCAAAGTAGCTGCAAGCGTGAGAGCATAGAAACAGGCCAAACAGATTTTCTGCAGTTTCCATGTCACTCAGGCATGCACAGGAACAAACCACAAGCAGAGCCAAGGGTCATAAATTCACTGGTGGGGGATTCTCCTTTCTTTCTAAAAGCTTGGCTGTACTTGGCAAGCTCCTTGCAATGTGCAATGCAGATGAGGGAGCAAGTTTGTTTCCTGATGATTGAGCTCCGTATTGAAGCAATGCCCAGTGGGTGGGAAGATCATAAGGGATTTCAAAAAGCTCTCGTACACATCCATACATTGACACACTATCCCCCTTTAATCAGTTTACTACATACGCAGCACATCCCAGGCTCTTATGGCTGTGAGTCAACAAGTGAAGGGCAGGCATGGCAATGTAATTAATCAAATGAGCAGAGCCCCTCATACGCTGCTGTGACTCATGGCATGGACTTCCAGAATATAATTTAGCAAGAGTGGAGCTTGGACTCCTATGGTTCAACAGCAGCAGTGCTCAGCTAATGCACAGAAAAGTGAGGCCCTTTCTAGGTAAGCCAGCAGGCAATGGATTATCTTTCAAGCAATCAGATTTTATTCCTTGCTGACACTCTGTCTTCAAAGCCATTCAAAAATATCTGGAAATAGCAGCTGGAAAGAAATGGTTCCCAAAATGGAGCTCAGCAGCTCATTCTTGAAGGAAGGGGCTTTTCCATGGAAAGAAGGGATTATTTTACAAGTTAACAGAGGTTGCATCAAGGACATTGAAAAATTTCCATGCTGTATTAAAGATTTTCACAGAAATGAGCTCTGTAACCAAGTCCCATTACCTCACTACCCTCGAACATTTTCCTTGCTAAGAGACTATAATTTCTATCCTTTGGATGAATGAGCTGGAAATACTTTGGGTTTATAGCCCCTATTTATATTTCCATCATTCTGGCAGGGAAATATGAGATGGTGACTCTGGGCCAGATTGTGGCAACAAACACTGTACACAAACCCCAGCACAGCTTTGTTGTTTTAAAGCTGTTCATTTTGTTTGTTGACCTTGGATGTTTGTTATCACCCGCCTGAGACACGATGAGGAGCATGCTCAGCTTTTGTGATGCAAGAGGCCAAGCTGTAGAAATGTTGTGATTCCCTCCCATGGAGTTTTTTAAGCCTAGGCATGTTCCCCAATGTACTTGGCACCAAAGGTGGTGCTTTCCTCCAGCAGCGAGATGCATAATGAGCACCATGAGGGCTGTGCTATCGCTGTGCAGCTGATTTATGGACCTCCCTGGTATCAATGGGGATGAGGCAAGTGGTGACCCCTGCTGAGAAACAGCAAGTGAATGCAAATCTTGGAAAGTCTGAGCTGCTCCATTCTGCTGGACTTGCTGTGTAGAAAGCACCATGGAGGCAGGCACAGGTCCCCAAGAAGGATTAACCAGCTACTTAGGACCAGGGCTCGGTATCTGTGCTGAGTTACTGAGCAGCTATGGTGCCTGGAGAGGGAGGAGCTCCGGGCATGTCTCTCTACATCCAGCTTTTTGAGAGGGGGAGTGGCTGGGAAACTGCCTTCATTGGCTTTCCTTTTGCCAGCCAAAAGCTCAGGAAAAAAGCTGTCTTTTCAGATCCTGGGAAAGAAAGAATTTCTCCACTTAGACGATGGACACAAGAATACAGAATTCATGTGGAAAAGTCTATTCTCAAACTCTGTGTCCTGTGGGAAGGCAGGGCACTCTCTCATGCAGCAGATGAGGAGTGAATCTCTAAAGCGAAGGTGGACACTGAATCCCTGTTTTGAGCTGTGGAACAATGTGAATGTTCCCATGGATACTGAGAACAAGGCAGTGGAGTGCCAGGCCTAGGACTAGCTGAGAATAAACATCAGCTGAAGAGCACCAGAGCCTGTACGGAGAAACGGAGACCAGAGGCAAAATGAATAACAATCAATAACATTTCTGTGCAGAAAGCAGCTCCCCAGCCTGCTTTGTGGTAGAGAAGATATTGACAACAATTCTTGCTGTGAGGTTTCATGCCTTAAAGAGATCTCTTATTTCTTATTTCTGCATATAGCCATAATTCTGGCTTGCTTCCCGGTCTGAGCTTTTCTCACTGAAGCACGAAGAGATTCGAGGGCATGAAGAAAGAACACAGAAGAATACACTATTTGCATCAGAAATAGTGTGATCAACACATTAGATTGTCTCCCTGTGCTGAGCACTGATGAGGCCACACCTCAATCCTGTGTTCAGTGTTGAGTCCCTCACTGAAATAAAGACATGAGGTGCTGGAACGTATTGTTGTAGTGAGGTGGGGATCAGCCTCTTCTCTCAGGTAACAAGGTTTAGGAAAAGAGAGAATGGCCTCAGGTTGTGCCAGAAGAGCTTTAGTGAATATCAGGAAAAATTTCTTCATGGAATGGGTTTTTAAACATTGAGACAGTCTGCCCAGGGAAGTAGTTGAGTCACCACCCCTTGAACTGTTCAAAGAGTTTGTGGATATGGCACTTAGGGGTGTGATTTAGTGGTGAAAATGGCAGTGCTCATTAATGGTGGATCAATGTTCTTAGAGGTCTTTCCCAACCAATTCTGTGATTGTCAAAATACTTCTGTATGACCCCTTCCACTGTGCATAATCATTTGCAGCCAAAGGGTGATTTATATTTCAGCCCCATGATGGGTGAGAGAGCTTTTTCCTGGTGTTGTTGGAGAAGGATGGGCTCTCCTGCTCTCTTTTTAGAAGACTGACAGTCTTACAAGACACTTTGCCCTTGTCAATAGAAAAAGATCTTCCCAGGACGTTGAAGACGACATCCTCACTTCAGGTTCTGGCTGCCTTCCATTATTCTAGGAGACCTCATTCAGCTTTCAGATACTTCCCAGGGATCAAGATACTCTGACTAAATTCCCTTCCAAAGCCTTTCCTATCTGGCATGACAAAGAGAAGAAGAGAACTGCATAATTTAGCAAAATGATACAACAAGTTTTGCACTACTGGCAATTAATGAAGCCTTCAGGGAAGCATCTGAGGCACAAGTCCAAGCCATAAGAAGCTGCAACTTTTGCCCAAGAAGTGCAAAAAATCCCTCCAAATATGCAGTGCCTCAGGTGTCTGACACCTAATAGAAAATGGCATTTACAAATAGGAACAAGTTCTTTTTGTGCGTTGCTTCAGTGTTAATAGAATTGTTATTAAATTAGTGAAAATTAATATGAAATCAATGACATTTTCCCCTATCTCAGCATTAGATTTAATATTCTGTTTGTTGCTTTAGTAAAGTGAAAAATTTGCTAAGAAATGAAGTAATTTCAGTCAAAACCTCATGTCATATTTTCTACAGAAAGAAATAAACCCTGCTGAAGTTATTCAAAGAAAGAACAAATGTGACTGCTCATATAAATAAGATAACACAGAGCTGGTTTTAGAAAAAAAAAGGAAAGAAACATAGAATAAAGAATAATCTCTCCTTACTAGGCTGGAGGAGAGAAGCAGGTTTTTTTTTTAACATTATAATAGAGAATGGCTGAGTAAAAAACATGGAGGTGTGGGAGATTAGTGCAGCAAAAGCAGCAGGAGCCAGGAATCACAGTTGCAGTAGGACCAATACCACTGTAGGCAGATGAGGACAACCTGGAAGATGCTCTGATTTGCTTCTCAGCCACAGGTCAATGCTCAGCTAACCATTAAATCATGTCACACACTCTCTGAACTGTAGTCTGGCAGTCTCAAAAGTCTACCATATGTTTTACTTCTAAACTGATTGACATTGACAAGGAAAAGCATGTGGACTCAGACAAAGCCTGAAAGTAGTAACAACCACACCTGCCAACACCAGCTTGCCTTCAAAATTCTTGTGATCCTAAGCTTTTACAGAAGGTGATCCAAATACTTTCCAACATCACAGAATAAAGTCAGAGTAATCTAGGTTGGAGAAGATCTTTGGAAACCATCTGTCCCAACACCATGCTCATTGCAGGGCCAACTTTGAGGTGACACTAGGATGATTGCTATTCTCTGGAAGAAGCCTTAGGAAAAACCCATGTGGAAAGGAGACAAATTATGGCAGGATTGATAAAAAAAAAATAGTTGATCAGGACTGAAACAATGTGCAAAAGTTTTGAATAATTCTTGTATTTAATCCTGGATTAACTAATTATCGACTGCTCCAGACCTTGGCGGCTTATTCCTTACTGGAAAGAATTACTGTTAATGCAAAAAAAGGGTTGGGGAGTAGTTTAGTATCTGAAATGCTCCCCACCCTCATCTGCTCAGAGTGACTTTTTCTTTCTGGCAGCTGCCTGCATGCCAAATATTTTCCTGATAACTGTCAGCATCCTGCCTGCACGTCGGCTGGGCGCCAGCTGCCAGGGAGGTGAACAGGGACATTATTCATTTGGGACATCAGCAAATCCAAAGGGGAGAAGCAGGCCTCCAAGCAGCTGTTTAGCAGCAGGAGCTGAGGTGGAAGTAATTGAGAATAAATACATAAATCATCACACTCCACTGTCTTTTCTCTTTTGTACTTCCTGGTAAAAGAAAAATTGAAAAAAAAACCCAACAAAACAAAACAAATAAAAAAATTGAGGACAGGAACAGGCAGGTGAAGAGAGCCGAGATATTAGTGAAAAAAACAATGTTAGATCCTCCTCCATATGGGAATAATTTCTTAGTTTATAAATGTTTACTAGAGGTGTTAAATTGCTTCATATGTAACTGTGGCTTGCCAGGGTGTATACCCTGTTACACACCTAGCCCCAGCTCATTGTCTCTGCAGGGTATATCAGTGAGGAAAGTGGTCATTAGGCACACTGGTCCCTTGCCTAAACTGAATTTTCAAAAGCTTACAGGCTTCTTACACACACTTCTCCATTACCTTTATGGATTGCTATGCCATCAATAAAAAATATTGCCCAAATGTTTCTCAGTGTTAAATACATAGCACATATTGTGTGCCACTGTGTGGCACTTTCTGCGAAACTTGGGAGAACCATGAGTTCAACATATTTTTCCATCTAGCTGCTAGAAACTGAAACTTTCCCTATCAGTTTCTGCCATTTTTTCTCCTATTTGCAGCTTTACAGAAAATTGCAGAAATTTGGTTTGGAAGCAGCAAAACAACCAACCAACCAACCAACCAACAAACCAACACAACAACACCCCAACCCCTGAAACAACAACTAGAAAAAGGCATTTCATAAAAGACCTTAATTAGGATCAAGACTTAAATAAAAAAGACAGGAATTTGACAATGGCAAATTTTGTCATTTGTCTGGAGTTTGTCTTTGGCACAAGCTTCCTGGAACATGAGAAGCTGGACAATGACCTACTGCCTACCAATAATTGTTACATCAGCGTCCACGAACAGCAGCTACTCCCATGACCTTCCTGGGCATTGTCCTGTAGAAGAACTACAAGAAACCATCAACTCTTGTGAACAAGCTGTCCTGGAGAGACAAGAAAACATCCTTCTATCAATGTGCAACTACTGTGTGGTGAGCAAGCATGGCCTCTGTAGGATAGAAAACCTCCATGCCCCTTTCAGGCATCTGCTTCTCAATGGACCTTTGGGGTGTGTGAACCGATGGGGATGGGAAAAATGCAGCGGGCAGAGGACAGTGGTCTCACTGGGCTTTAAAGAGTCTGGCATCCTGGAGCAGACACATCTTTTTTTAGTCAGACTACACATCTCTTGAAGCCTGCAAGCTCTGAATAGCAGGGAAACATCTATGGGTCGGCCAGTTTCTTCTCTACCTCTCCCACCTAAAAGGATTTGCCTCCTCAGGCTGTGACCGTACTGTAGCTTTCAGTGTGAAAAAATGCTTATGGGAAAAAGCGCTATCAGGGATTTTGGGGATGGTGATTCAACAGGCTGCTGTCCTGTTGTCACAGTACAGGGAATCGTAGAAGCACTGAATGAGCTGGAAGCAACAGGAATATCAGTGTTAACTACAGGAATGAATGGGCTTATGTGGACAAACCGGAGAATTCACTGACCACGGCTGTGAGTAGCAAGGGCACATCATCCAGGGTGAGCAGGGGTGAGACACACAGGCCACATTCAGGTAAGTCTTGTAGGGCTAAACATCATTCCATGGCAGAGATCTTCCCCATAGCAAGGCTTTGTCGTGGGTGCTGTTGCTCTTTGCTGCCATTTTGGACACCCCTCTACACTTGCCAGGGCCATTTCTCCTCTCAGGGTCCTCCCCACATCAGACCCTGGGCATCTCCTGGTCCACCAGCTGTTGTCTGTGCTGTGGAGTTGCATGGAGCCTGTGTACCACACTCTAAGAGGTATGGCCACCACTCTGATAGATCCCATGCAAACATGGAAATATGCTTTCTGTCCTGGATGATTGGCCCCAATGGCAAAAGAGGAAGCTCTGCAGGGAGACAGGAGATGAGAGCAGTCTGGTGCATGATTAATTTATATCTTTAAAGGTCTGAAATGCTCCCAAAGACATTAGTATTCCCCAGGTAAAAGAGCTGTCCAGATTTTCAACATATCCCTGCCTTATATCTACTGGAATTAATAGCTGAAGTCTGTTGAAGCCCAACAGTCAAGCATTTAACTGAATACAGAACCTGAGATCATAGTCTGGGAGTCTAAATGTTGCTGTCAGAAACAGACACAGCCCAAATTTTCATTTCTACTTAGACACTTTTATAATATCCTGGAAGCATAAATGCATCTCAGTGCAGTGCCAACACTGACAGTCTCTTTACACTGCCAAAATATTGATATGAAGGGCCCTTCAGAGGAATGTGAAAATAAAAAATCCCCTTCCTCACATCTAACCCCAGTAAAAGTGACACAGTCCAAGAGCTTTCTAGAGTAAATTAGATTCCAGATGGTTCACTCTGTCTCTTTCTGTTTGTGTGGGTAGACCTGTCCAAAAGGAGGCTGTGTATGCACTGGGAAGAGGATGAAGAATCCACCCAAGTGTTTTAAAAGTAGGCATGAACCCACACTTGTTTTTACACACTCTTTAGTACTCCACCAGTACTTTGCACCCAGAAATGATTCCATTTCTCTGTTGTAAGAGTTGCTCTGTCTAAGTTGGTGAGGGATCCTTTGGGATGAATAAACACTACCTCCTGCTTCCCATATTTAACTTTTCAATAAGGAAGGTCTGCTGCCAATTTTTTCAAATAAGTGCTGGGGTAACAAGGACCAATATGTGGGAGATTCCCCACCCCACCAGTCCTGGCTGAAGCCAACACTGCTCCTGGTGCCCAGCTCATCCCACCAGTGTCCTCAATCGGGACAAGGGTTACAGGGCACTGACATGGAACAGTGCTTGCTAGAGGCTGCACAAGATACTTCATGGCCAGCTCTCTGAAGGAGATGTGCTGAACAGGCTGATGGAGCCTTCACAAACCATGGTGGAGCTGGCACAGAAAACACAGATGCAGTTTTTTAGATTTGTTAGATGGTAGCCTCTGTCTCCAGTAGCACATTTTGCTGACACTATCGCAAATCCTCCACCTCCTCCTACAGATGTGCAAAATGTAGTAGCTAAAAAAGAGAAGCTGGAGACCCAGAACATTGTTACTGTAAAATTAAATTCTTGGAGACACATTTGTTTTAAAACTCAGACAAGCAAAGTAATGTCTGGCTTCAGTTAGATTGTTTGCTAACTTACTTGTAGCTACTTATTTCAAGATGCACAGGCTAGGAGTCATGTGTATGTCCATATCTTTGCTTTCTGTAATTGCCAATAATATTTCTAAAGCACCTTTTTTTCTTTTTTTTTTTTTAATTGTCCTGAGGCAAAAGTGGTAAGTGGAAGGCTTTAAGGACTGGTATACCTTCTTACTAGGGGATTTATCTTCCTGGTAAAAGAACCACAATTTTTTTCTGGTGCAGTTCAAATCAGTTGACATGCAGTGTGAAAGAATGTCTTAACTCCAAGGTGTCAGAAAATACCAAGTGATCAGCAGAAAAAAAAATTGGTTTAAACTTTGCTTTGCAGGTGCTATATGGTATTTCTAGTTTAAAGAAATAACTAGGAGGCCTGCTGCAAAATGATGGAATTCAATAGGCTAATAAATTGTTAGACAGCTTATCAGTAAACGTAATGTCAAATTGCAGAGGGCAGCCCAGTTGTTGCTTAATATTAATATGAAAATTAATATTAATTGTTGCTTCTAAGAAATTTATTATTTCAGTGATTTAAGTCTACTGGTCTGTAATATATTCACTCTCTTTCCCCTAAACTGCTACATGCTATTGCTCTCCCTTTGAAGAGGAATGTGAAGCAGGCAGGGCTCCTGCAGGGGGGATCCCAAATGTGCCTGTTAGCAAGATGGTGTCGTATTTATCTCCTAATAAATTGTCAGTAGGATTTCCATGACTCTCGGTATTCAAAAAATAAGATGAGTATTATATTTCACAATTTAGAAGCATTCTGAATTTTGACTGAATGTTTTGCTCAATAATTAACAGAGGCCAAGTAAGTGATGGAAAAAAGATGACAGCAGCAGCAGGATTGGTGCACGCATGTGAGTCGAAGATGTCTCCCTGTGGCTGGGCACTCCGAAAGGTGTCTGTAGCCAGGCAGGACATGGCTGTGGATGGGATTGTGGGACTTGAAGGAAGTGGGAAGAAGCTGTACCCATGTGGATGGGTTAGGGTGCCTCTACACAGCTCAGTTCCACAATTTGCTTTCTAAAGTGAAAAAGAGTTTTAATTTCTATACCTTCTAGAGTATTACAGGAGTGGCTGTGGAAGTTGGCTGACCTGAACTCTTAAACTTACTGAGCTGGGCACAACAGGGGCATATCAGCACAGGTGGTAAACAAATATTTGCTGGTTGATTATGGCATGTAGCATATGCTACATGAACTGCATGTCCAGACAAGTGTATATTTACCAAATCTGCTTCCCACAATGCAAATGTGTCCTTAAACATGCAGGAATAAAAACAAACAAACACAAAAACCCTCTTGAGCTAATGCCATTCAAAACTCTACATAATTCACATATAAATATCCATGCAAAAATAGTAGCTGGAATACCTGTGTGTTCACTGTGAGCAGAAACATGAACACCATGCCCCAGACAGTTTTGTAAAATAAATTTTGTCTTCAGTTTCAGTTTAATAGCTCAAGATCTTTCTGCCAGATGTATGAATGGCTTTGAGAGGAAAGACACAGGAAGGAAAATGAAGATGTGATCAACCTAGGAAATGGCTCTTGGGAAACCTTCCAGCACCATGAGCAAGTGAACACAGGAGTGCATTAGCACTGCACACTGTCTGATGAGTGCTCCAGCGGCTGGTTCATGGGACATAATGCTTTGTTTCACTCAGAAACTGACAGGGAGGAAACAAATGCATGTAACAGACACAGCTTTAAAGGTTTTTTAGCAGAGGCTCGTGAAATTTTACCAAAGAACAAATGGAGACTTGTGGATGTACTAAGAGAGATGTCAAGACCTGAAATGAATTGATGGACCACAGTCATAGCTAATTGACAGTGACATGTTTTGCTTTGCACTGTTTGGACTGGAAATGAGATTTTAAGAAATTAAACTGAGGCCAGCATGCTCAAAATTACAGTTTTTCAGCTGTTCTAATAATCTCTTTCAAAAATATCACTGCATGCTACATTATGTGTCTCTACTTCTGACTTTGAACTAGTTGCAAACAGACAAAAGCATTGATTAGAGATGTCAACAGTATTAAACTCGAAGATCCTGAATACACCAAAAAGTGCAAAGGAACTGTACAAAAAGAAGCAGGGTGGCTAAAAAAAAATTAATTTGGAACAATAATGAGATTTCAACACAAACAGAGAAAAGCTATTGCATCAAATGTAGAGTTGTAATGACAGGAACCCCTAAAGATGAGGGCTTGGGAATAACAGGGTGGAAGGTAATATTGGTGAAGGTAAACAGAGGCATCATATACACAGATGTGATACTATTCTTTACATAGAACTTGTAAAGATGCATCTAGCATTCCTCCAAATTGCTGTTACCCTGGTGCTTTAAAGAAGGGGAGCAATGCTTTTGGGAAGTGAATTGGGTGTGTGATTGGCGAAGCATTGCTTGGGAAAAGAGTCTGCTTGCAATGACTGCAATTATGAAGTAATGCTAGTAGGACAGAGATCCCCATCAAACAGAGATAGGTATTGCCTCTGAGATATACCACAGGGCAATGCCAGAGCACTGGGAATCTCCCATAAAGAAAAAAGTGGTATTTCAGGAGCAAATCAGGCTACAAGCATCAGGATCTTACAATTACAGAATAGTTTGCATTGGAAGGGACCTTGAAGATGATCTAGTTCCAGCCCCCTTGCCATGAGCAGGGACACCTTCCACTAGACCAGGTTGCTCAAAGCACCATCCAACACTGAGCATTGCCAGGCATAGGCATCTACACCTTTTCTGCAGTCTGCCCATGCCTCACCACCCCCACAGTAAAAGATATTTTCCTGGTATATAGCCTAAATCCACCTCTATTCAGTTTAAAGCCATTCCCCCTTGTCCTATCACTGCATGTCCTTGCAAAGCTCTACTGTAGTACCCTTTAGGTACTTGCAAGTCCCATAAGGTCTCTCCTTCTCATCTCTAGGCTGAACAACCCAAACTCTCAGCCCGTCTTCATAGGAGAGGTGTTTCAACCTCCTGATAATTATCAAGGCCCTCCTTTGGACTTGCTGTAAGAGCTCCATGTCCTTCTTACATTGGGTGCCCCAGAGCTGGATGCAGTGCTTCAGGTGGGGGGTCACTAGAACAGAGCAAATGGACAGAATCCTGTCCCTTGCCCTGCTGGCCATGCTTCTTTGGAGGCAGCCCAGGATGTGGTTGGCTTTCAGGGCTGTGGGAGCATACTGCTGGCTTATGTCAAGCTTCTCATCCTCCAACACCCTCAAGTCCTTCTTCTCAGGGCTGCTTTTGATCTGGTCATCTGGGCTTAATGGCTATTGCAAGGGCAGTCCACTGGGATCAGGGCCCAAGACAGGTAGGCTAATGAATTAGAACCACTGCTTAAAATGAGGGTTAGTTGACAGAGAAGGAGAGAAAAATCAAGGGAGAAGAAAATCTGTTGTCCCTTTTATTGGGAGTCTGGAGGCTTAAAGAACCTGAGAAGGAAACATTTGCTGTTGCATGAAGGGTCTAGACCAGAAACAATTACTGTATAGCATAATGTACACCTGAGACCTGATACAATCCCACCAGAGTCAGGCCAGTCTTTTCATCACTTCCAAGAATCCTTGAAGCTACCAGGATTGTGGTGCCCTGATTCAAATATTTGTCACCCTATGAGGCCAACCTGCTTGCCCCAACATTGATCCACACAGCCCAGTTTCCAAGACCAGCTGGTGCTCCTCACCTGACCACCTTGGTGCCGTTCCTCATGACCTGCATGTCCACCATGCAACCACCCATGACATAAGCAGCAAGGTTCAACTCTGAGAACTCAGCCTGGAGTGGAGCAAAAGGACAAAATGTTACTCAAGGGTGGCAGAAACACAAACACACAGACACAGATGGATGCAGAATTTTCTTTGTCTGGAATGTGCCTTTTTTTTTTTTTTTTTTTTTTTTTTTTTTTTTTTTTTTTTTTTTTTTTTTTTTTTTTTTTACGTGAGGCAACTGGAGATCCAATTATAGCTGGTTTGCCCTGAGAGACTGCAGAAGTATTTATGGCTCCAACACTTGGGGTGTAAAATTACACAGGATTAGACTTATTGCAGTAATAAGTACTGAAGGAATTAAGAATGAGCAGGCTGAAAAATGCACACAGGAAAGAATAATAAAAATAATAACAATAATAATAAAAACATGTAAGGTCGTTTGAATTCAAATTCCAAGTTTCCACTATTCCATTTAGAATTATGTCTGAGTGACTGCCATGACACTGGCCAGCTATAAACCTAATACAAAAGATTTAAACCTTTTTAAACCTCATTATGTTGCAGGAAGGTGATAAGCAGAGGTCACCTCATGCAATTTGCTCACTAAGATTTTTACTACTAAAGAGTTAGCAAAGTTGGTTAAGTTATTAAGAGAGCTTCTCAATCATTAAAACACTTTGTATTTTAAAAGAGGCATGACTTGCAAGGCTGGAAAGGTTGGCAAGGGATATTTCAGCCATGGGGAGCAAAAGATACAGGGGTGATTATGATAAATATTAACAAAGAGTTTTTATTTTTTGAGACAGAAAATTTAGTCTTCTCCATTTGAGCAGTTTTTTCCCCCTTCCTTTTAAGGCATTTTTTCAGACTTAGTATGATGAAGACTGGGCAGCAGTAAAATCATCTTCTAACCAGTAGCTGTCTAATACCAGAACACTTTGATGGTGTTGCTAATACTTATGACTTTATTGAGATCCTTGTACTGTTTAATGTTCTTGTGCTACTTCTATTAGTTGAAACCAAAAGATAGTGCCAGGAACAACTTTTATGCATTAAAAAAAAAAAAAAAGAAAAAAAAAATTGTATTTTGTCCTCATGAACTCATGGAAAAAGCTTGCCAATGGAGAGCTGGTGCACCTGTAAAGGCTCAAAGGCCAGATGACAAATGAAAAAATAATTTCCAACTTTCCTTTTAAAATTCATGTAATTTTAAAGCAATGGCTGTGGACTGGTGACCCGATGATGTAATGAGATTTCATGTCTGCAGCTCAGCGTAAACTTTTTAAAGCAACACCCTTACACGATCTTACACCATTGTAACTCCCAATTACAATGAAAAGAGGGGGAAAATTCCTACTGCGAAGAAATAAATTCTGCTTCAAACACAAACACTCACACAGACATGCTCACAGGGAGGGATTGGCAGTGGTTCAGGTGACTGCCTGGATTTTACTCATGAGAGATTGCACTGTGTTGCCTCGGCCACAGCCACGCTTCCTCAGTGACCCTACCAGATCAGAGATGAGAAAACTTGTACCCATGAAAGGCACCTGCCTTTTATACATTTGAAAAATCTCAGGAGACCTAGGAGGAGAGGAATCCACCTAGGACAAACTCAGTAAGATCAGATGCTCGGGGCACCATCAGTGATCTCCCCAACGGGTCATGGCAAGATTTCTAGTTTACACATTAGCTCCAGAGGCTCTGTGGACTGGGGAGATGAAAGGATGTTTTTTCCACCTCTGTGTCCCCATATGCCTCAGAGATGTCCCACTCTGAAAGCAGACTGTTGTTGAGCTGGACCTCCAGCTTCTGTTGCTGAAGAATGCATCATCTGATGTGAATACCAGTGCAAGAAAGGGATTTTTGAAGGTCTGTGTTTTCATGTTTTTTATGCCTTTCTTCCAAATTTTTTTCCAAGATGGTTTGTAGTAAAGTGCTTAACACTCCTCTTTGATGGGGGTGAAAATGGGCAGTCTTCATTCGGCGAGGGGCACTTGCAGTCTGACTAAGTTGGTCTGACAGGCGTTTTCCTGAGGCAGTCAGGCCAAACAAAGCTGTGCTCAGACACCTGACCTGCAAACAGGCCTGAGAACCCCCGAGCCGGTGAGTACTGCATGCCAAACTGCCAGGACCAATTTCAGGCCCTGCTAATGTCAAGACCCAGAAGAAAAGGAGAAATCCCCTTTGGCAACCATTGTCCAGGGAACCCTGGCAAGGAGAGAGAAGTGTAGAGAGGGTCTGGGGGATTCAGCTATCTCACTCCCAAAACGTCCAGATCTACAATCAGAGCTGAGGGACAATCCTGACCTTTGCCTGGCATTCACTTATGCTTTGAAAAGTTAAGGAATGCTGCTCCTTTCGTGTAGCTGCTTTGTTCCATCCAACAGGGTGCTGCTAGCTGGCTTTTGGAAGAAGGCTTAAACCTTCAGTCAGCAGAAATTTTTTCCTGTTGATTTTCCAGTGCTCCCTGTATTTTTAACTTTGTGGGTTTTGTAGCCCAATGACTTCCCTTGGCTGGGATTTCAGCTCTGAGATCATCTCCAGCCTGAGTTTACCTTGCAGACAAAGAGGTCTTTGAAAGCAGCCCATGAAGATAGAGTAACAAGTAACTATGCATAAAACAGGAGAGCCCAGATCCCATGGCCTTGCAGAGTAATTTGCATTAGGAATCATGGAACAGAAGAAGGCATTGCATTAGCCTGATGGTGTTTTATACTTTACAGCAGTGCCAGTGACTGCAAAAACATTCAGGGCAAGAGCAAACCATGTGTGACAAACGTGACACAATCTGTCTTGAAGAATAACGTAATGACTGTGGGAGTAGAAATATTTCATACCTCTGTGAGGCTCAGATGTGAGATGATGCCCACAGCTACTTTGATCACAGTTTTGTCAAAAATGCTTCCTTCAGGTATTAAGAATTGGAAGACTCTCCAAATCATTTGGACTAAACCTTACGGTACTCTCAGTTTCCATCAGTGTCCTCTGTGTGCTGGAGTTCTTTTTAGTGAGCTATTTTAGAGTGTGTGTTTCTGTTTCCTAATATTAAAACAGGAAGATATTGTCATTTTCAATCATGCGATAGTAGAAATGCCTGGCTTGGTAGCTATGCCTGTTAGTGATTTAGGGGAAGCACACATTCAATGTGTATTTTAAGCATTTTTCCTAGAATAACAGAAAGTTGTGTTGGAAAGACTTCAAGACATCACATAGTCTTTCTCTCTTTCCTAATCCATGACCAGCTCTGCCTCTGCCATTGTGTGCAGATACTACATAACCTGTCTTCCATAGATGAGGAACCTCCTCAGGCAGTCTGTACCTTCTGTATCTTAACAACAATGGAAAATTTTCCCAAAGCCCAATCTAAATCTCTCCCCTGACTTTTTAAGGCAGCAATTTTTTTGTGTCCATTACTTCTTTCTGCAGAAACTGAAGACTTATTCCTCAAAGACTTGCCCTTCCTTTTTATTTTATTTTTTTTTTTAATTTTATTTTTTTTTAGACGAAACTAGTCCCATTCTTGTAAGATTTTCTTGTCGGTGATGTTTTTCAGTGAATTGATCAGAGTTGTTGTTGTCACAGAGATTCTCTCTGGCAAGTCCACAACTTCCTCCATATGTAAAATTGCCAACCATATGCTTGAGTATGGATTTGTCATACATGCAGCAGTGTGACCATTTTTTTATTCATATTCTGGCTGAGATCCACTGTAATCCTTGCACTGCTTTGTCTGGCCTACTGACTAGCCTGGTCCGTGCCATGGCTTAGGCGCTTGGGATGTGTGTAATCAAATCTCATACATTCCTCTGTGGATTTTATGCCTTATTTTTTGGTGGATCTTCCAGTATGTACAAGGAAAGGCCCACATCTGGCTGCATTCCTAAAGCAGCACATTTCACTACAACCATTACAAGCATTTCAAGGTGAAAGTAAGCAATCCCTAAATCCTGCACAGCCAGAGAGGTGGGCAGATCGTTTGGATGCCTATGGGATGAAGGCTGAGGCTATGCATGCACGCAGAATTAGAGATTACACAACCTGATTCCCCATGTCTTTTCCTGAGACATTTTCCCTTGGGCAGGCACCCTACTCCCCACCTGCCCCCAGTACCAGGATTTCTCTCTGGGAGAAAAGAATAGAGAGAGTCCATCTGTGATGTGAATACTGCTTTATGGCTCCAAGAGCAGCTTCCTCAAATGCTCTTCACAAGTCCTGAAGCTGGGATGCCTTCTCCTAGGCTAGAGACAATGCTGGTGCTGAAGGTCCACATGCCTTCACCTGTGAGAACACCTTTTGGTGCATTAACTCTGATGGCATTCAGAATTGTCTCTTGAGTTTTCATTTCAGAAATTATATGACTACCTGAAAATTTGAGGTTTAGAAAAAGCACATTTCTAAATATTTTGATCCCAGGAAATGGCTCAAAACCATGAACTCTGTTAACTTCCAAAAGCAATGAAAATAAAAAAAAAAAAAGAAAAAAAAAAAAGAAGATAGTATTCATTTAAGAAAATAATGATTTTAGAGTAATTCTTGCTAGTTCTCCTTTTATTCATGATTTCTGAATGCTTGCATGTAGTGGTAAGCTATGAGAACTCCATTGCCATTTTTGGACTGCTTTCTGGCATTCAGCTGGAAAAAACCCAAACCCTAAACATATAATGAATAAAAATTATACTGTTGTTTGACAAGAGGCTAGTTTTCCTTTCATCACACACAAACCTGTCAGACTCTACCTTTTGAAAAGACCATTTTACATCCCACATGAAAATACCTCTTTAGGGCGGGAAGTACAATGCAGCTGGAATTCATGATTTGTATTACAATTATCTTCTGTGACTGCCAAGTACAACTTTTTTCCTGACAATGCTGCCAATGGAGTCATAATTTATACCACAAGGCTTTTCCAGAAGCCTGTACATAGGAGTTCACTGAATAATCATTCCCTGAAAATAAACTGAACAGTGGGAACAAGTGAATGAGCTGTGCAAGAAAAATGCATGTCAGATAGGCAGACGGACCCACCTCGTCACAGCAAGGAAATGGTGGGAAGGAGAAGGACGAACAAACATCAGGGATAAAATGTAGATGGACCTTTGGGCTTCATGACTTCCCTTTCAGATTTTTCACTCCACTACACCATCAATTAGCCAATGCCAGGAAAGAGATCGCTAAACATATTAAAATTCCTTTGGGAAATACCTGCAGGAAAGGTACCCTGAAGGTGGTGGACCCTCTCTAAGAGGTGCTGCTTGCTTTTGCCTCCTGTGTCACTCATTGGTCCTTGCAGGGCACAGGACCAGAAAAGCCCATCAGAGCCATAGGATTTAATCCCTTGCTACACTTGGCACTGTGTCATGAAACCCTTACTTGCACCAAGTTATCTACTAGAAGCATTCAGGCCTCTTTTATCCTCTGTTATGGCAGGAGAAACAAACTCAACTCTTCCAGTCTCCTCTCATGAGGCAGATCTCCATGGTCATCCCAGTGACCTTGCACTGCAAATCTCCTGCTTTACAGACATCACTCTCCCAGACAGGTGTCAAGTGTCCCCCTCATTTGCACCCCACCCTCAGGGTCATGGTCTGTCTGATGTGTCTGTGGCTTTCCAGGTCCCAGCTCCATCTCTCTCACCCTTGTCTGCTTGTCTGTGGGTGTGCTGGGGATACGTGGCCATGAGGCATTCCCCTGGGGCATGGGGCATGTTTCATGCCCAAGGAGACCCCACACGAGATATGTAATGATACAAATGGAAAACCTCAGAAATCCTTAGAGCATACAAGTTTTAGTTTTCTCTGGGACAGCACAGAGAGGGTGCGGAAGGAGGTGCTGAATTAGTTTCTCTCTAATGAAGAAAAACATCTGACAGAGCATAAAACCTATGGTATAATTCCTCCTCTTCCTCAGTATACTATGGTTCCTAATGCCTCCTGCCCTCTGGCCAATGAAGAACTGAGGAGATAAAAGCAAGATTTTTTTTTTGTGAGGGACTAAAAGCAATGTGGCCCACTCCCATGGCACTTTAAGATTCTTCTTTAAGTTCAACTTAGCCTTAGAGCCATTTATTCAAACTTACGCTTTTCATTTCTAAAAGAATTTTTTTAGTATTTGTATTTCTAGAGAAAAGAACTAGAGATGCATGCACTGCAGTTCTGAAGGCTAGAAACCACCAGACAAGTAAAAGCAACAATATGGATAAAAATCTAAGCAGCTTATTTTTAGCATAAAATAGAGATAGTATTTTTAGATTCAGCTGTTCTCTTAAAGCTTAGAGCTTTACCCACACTGAGCAAAACTTAAACCTTCAGGGTTTTGATCAGAACAGGTCAAATAGATTTTCACTTTTGGATCAGTGTTTCAATCAGTCTCATGAACAGCTATCATTGCTACAGAAGTGGAAAAATAGCCAAACATGCAAAATGTAATCCAAACTGCCTCCAAAGAAAAAGAGGCCATGACTCAGGAGAGTGTTTGAACTGGCTTTACACCACCAAAGCCTTTCACCTCCCTCTCTGCAGCCAGCAGGAAGAACGCGATGGCATTGCTTGCCTGGTTTCACTAAATGGTGAACAGTGATAAATGGTTCAGCCTTTAAAGCATATTATAAATATGATTTCAGTGTTACACTGAAGATCAGAAGAGAAGAAACAAAGATGGAAACAAAGTCAGGCTTCACATTAATTTTAATGAATGACAGGAGAATGGTGTACACCTTACAGTGTCCTTGCCAGCTCTCTCCTCATCCACTGGCACCAGGTGATACCCACAGTAACCCGTCTCTTCCCAGGGATAATGGATGTGAAGAACTAGGGCCTGGGGTTGCTATCAAGGTATGCAATTCACTCAGTGCCAAAGAACCAGAAAACCTTATTTGAGAGTATATGAAACCTATTTTCGTACAAGCTGAGACTTGCAGAAGCATCTCTCTGAGCAGTAGGATGGCATTAAACAGTCTCTTCCCTGTGTACTACCCAGTGTCTAACATGAACTGGATTCATCTCTTGCAGAAACTTAGCATCTTCAAACATCTGCCTGTTTCTCAAATTCAGCTGAAGTGAGCCAATGCGTTCCATAGAGCTGGGTGTGGGGGACGGACAGAGCAGGACAGCATGATCACATATGTCCTGCATTCCTCAGAGGAGGGGGGAGGCAGCCTGGAGAGCTGGTAGAGGTTTACAACCAGATTAGATAACTGACTTGCTGCTGCTGAGAGGAAGAGACACTGCTGCTTGCAGCACTCCGGCTCCATTACAAGTAAGTGATGTCACGGCTTTCAAATAATATCACCTACTGTTCTGCTTCCCCCATAGATTGCTAAAATGACTTGCTTAGAAAGGATTAAAATGTAACAGAGGTAGATATGACAGAGGAGAGAAAAAATTCAAACCAACTACTGAACATTCTGGAAGAATGGCAAAAGAGTTAGCATGGACAGTAAAATTAAGGCAATGGCTTTTTCCCAGTGTGGTTTTCCAAGAGCATTTAACATTTGGATATTTCCTTTCATTGCTTTCTGCCATTCAAACTTCTTTGTTATTTAGCTTTTCAGATCAAAAGGAGTTTTTCGCCTATAAAATCTAAAAAAAGTTCCTAAGGCAAACTGCATTTCTGGCTGAGTTAATAATGTGTGGTTATCTGAAACCGGATCACATGGAAGAATGAAAAACTATATGAACTTACTGAGCAGACTAAATGGTTCAAGAGGTGCCTAAGAGTCAAACTCTCTGATGGAGAGTTTATTCAGAACTGAACACCCAGGTTGGGCACCATGGCACAGTCTGTGTGCCATTCGGGGGAGAGTTACAGGAGTGAGGGCTGTAAGCTGGGAAGTCACAGAGAAAGATGTGGACTGTGTTGATGAACACAGTTATTTTCTTTTTAATTTTTTAAAGAAAACTGTGGAAGAACATTAATTCTTTAGTAGAGAGGGTCAGCATTCAGCTTCAGGGGACCTGTTCCCACAACAGTTTAGCCTCCTGGACTGCTTGAGGAAGACGTAAGTTAGGAAAGCTCCAAATAAATAGGGTAGAAGCAATGAGTGAAAATTAACTATCAAGAAATACTGAGCAAGGATGGATGGACAAAATAAGAAGGAAAGAAAAAGCTGGAGTCTGAAGGAATCAGTGCCTCTCTCTTGACCTTAACAATACACAAGAGAGGCCTGGGGTCAGATGCAAGGACTGCCCTTGACAATGCAGCCTCTGTGTTTCCCTGCAGAGATAGTGATCCAGCTGGGAAAAGTCATCATCCCTTCTCCTTCTAAGGTCTGGAGGAGTTAAGAGCAGCTCCCTGCCCACTAAATGAAGGCTGGGCTGCCTGATTTGAGTGGCAGAGAGAAGTGGAAATAGCCAGAATCCTTGTTTTCCATTCCTCAACTCTCCTATGCACTGGGGGGCTTCATTCCCTTGGGCAACGCTGCAGTCACTATGTGGGCATTTAATGAAAGCTGCAGGGGCTTAGCTATGGTCCTCACCAGCAAAATGGCATTATGGTCTTTGCTTGGAGCAATTTGTTGCCTCATCTGGAATATGGGTATTGAGCCTATGTGAAGGATTTCAAGAGGTAAACTGGGAAAGCCTCCCTACAAGAGCCCATGGGGACAGGTGATAAGCTTCTTTGTGATGGTGGCAAGGGTCACAGCTTGATCCCCCAGCAAGGATTGGGAGTCCACTCCTGACCTTCTGCACTCACCAAACATTTGAAGGCAGTTCCTCTATAAGGACTTCAAGTGCAATAACATCTGAGGAGAAGGATTATGAGGGAAAAGGCAGAGACTGGAGGTTTAGGAAGGAATTAACAGGCCATTTTGAAGAGTACCAAGTCTAGCTTTGAAGCTGAACCTGCTTTCAGTGATGGAGAGGGTTGAATCAGAGGCTTGAAGGGAAAACCTAAATTATTGGGTTTCATGCTTATAACTGAGTGGCATGATTTGTAAACTTTTAGATTTTTCCTGTTCTCTTTTAGGATAATTGCTAAGGCAGAGAACAAAATAAAGACTTTGATAAGGAAATGCCAGGAATAATTATTCTTGCTAATACCACCCGAACTGACAAGTGTGATATCAATAAAAAAGAAAAACCTGTCCCAGACACAGTTTGATCAGAATATGTGTGCTCATGAACAGTCATAGACAACAGCACAGGACTCCTCTGAAAAGAAAAGAAACACCTTTTCAAGGGCAATGGGTCCTGAGAAAGTCTTCAAAAGCACTGCATTAATAATCTGCACACACACACAATGCAGAATCAACAGCCTTATAAAAACAGAAAATATCAGGTCATTCAAACAACATTCAGCAGCTTTCTTTACCCACCCAAACATTTTTATAGTCCTAATGAGTAGAAAACTAGCATATGATTCCTTCAGGACCACCTTCTTGTCTCTACATCTCTCTCTTCTTATGCCTGCTTTCAAGTTGGGTGCCTGCAGATGATTATTATTATTAATAATAATCTCTCTTTATGCAACAGCATCCAGTCCCAGTCCATATGGGATCTTTTTTGACCGGCACTGCACCAACACACAGAGCAGGGAACAGACCCCAACATGAAGAGGCTTCAACTGAAATGAATATCTGGTGCCAAGGCTAACAGGGAAGCAGAATGTGTCCAGTGCCCAGTGGAGCACATAAAAAACCAGGCTATGAACCTCATTACTGTTCCTGGGACAGATTACCTCTCCCTAGCTGTGTCCACATACATTCCTTAGAGAGAAATTGACTTGGCACTGACCTGTTCCACTCGGATATCAAATTCTCCATTCACCTTCTTCCCCTGGAAATATTTGGCCCTGCAGAAGAAACAAGAGAGATAAACATAGTTAAATAAGATTTTTGACTTCCATTACATACGGTTTTGTTTCTGCATTTCCTTTTTTTTGATGAAGAATGTCTATCCAGGTCACAGCATGTTTTTCTAATTCCCATCTTCTTTTACCTTTCTGTTCTCCAGGACGAACCTGCCAAGCCAGATGAAAACCACATTGGAAAGTTCCTTCAAGGCTTGTTACTTTTTCATTTAATTTTTGAACTGAAAACCAAATGTTCTCCTAACCTTTTCGAGGGAACAACTCTAATCAGTGATTCCTTGCTATATCTCATTTAATACTCAATCTTTATTCTGTAAAAGGAGAACAACATATGGCACAGCATCGGGAATTTCTTCTGATGTTGAGCAAGGAGCTTTATCATCCCAGCTGAAGTCCTTGTGAAGCCTGTTTTCATGCTCTCTCACTCCAGAGCTGCTTTCCACTTCTGTTCCTTTTGCTGTTGATTTATTTGCATCTCTACAGGGTCACTGATGAAGGATCTCTTCTCCTAAATACAGAAACTGTGTTTGCTTTGGGTTTGAACACTGTTGTGAGAAAAACACACACCTTCCACCACTTCTGTTCCTATCTCCTCACACTATGAAGACAACAAAGCAGTTCTAGTAAGTTATTCATGCAAAGGGAAGGCTGACAGTAGGGCTGGAGAAGAAAACAGAGGAAAAGGTCAGGCAGTTTTAGCTTTATGTGTTAATATTTATGTATAATGTCCCTTATATTGATTGGTCTGTGGTGAAATTGCCAATATAAATTTCCCAGTGAATATTTCTCCTCAATTCTTCCTCTCACCAAACAAGCTTGACAGAAGAAAATATGAATTTATTTTGTCTTCCTCCCCTATAAACTTTCGGAAGTCCATGTAGGCTCCAAAGGGCTCTTCTATTTGGAAAGCATTGAAAACAGTTTAGCCCTACAAGAGCTGTTTCCAGAGACAAAGTAACTCTGGGTTCTGTTTCCAATTGGCAAAGACAGGACAGAATAAAGAAGTAAAGGAAAATGAGGGGAAGCCGGCTTTGCTCCCTGTTTTATAGTATGAGGAAAAAAAGAAGAAGCTGGCTCGCATTTTTACTATGTGTCTATTTGTTCCAATAGAAAAGGAGAAAAAGGAGAGACAGTAGGAAGGCAATTTTCTCCATGGCTGAATCACATCAGTTTATATCTGCATGATCCCCTCCCCCAGAAATGTGATGTGAAAATAAAAAAGTTGTTTTGTCATTCTGCCTCAAAATAAAGTAAAAATTTTTCATTATAATAGAAAAATACATTAAAAATGACAAAAGCCTTCTGCTTAATTCTAACAAGTACTTCTGAATGCTGTATCACACTTCCCTTCCCAGACAGCCCATCCATCAGCCTGTAAGACTTCCGCATAGGTGAGGGACAATGTAGCAGCCGGGTGTAACCAAGACCAGGTGACTTGCAAAACCCTTGCTTGGTATAAAAAGCAGATCTCTGCCCATTTTTCCTTCTTTTTTTTTTTTTTTTTTTAAATTTATGAGCATTGCATGAAAAAAACAACTCAGCAGACAAGCTAAGACATCATGCCTCTAACAATAAACAGGAACTCTAAATGCACTTAAAAATTCTATTAAATTTCTGGAGGCCTGGCTCAAGAGGGTCTGGCAATATTCCCTACTCCTAAACATTGGGGATATTGCTGGAACCAGTGACTTCTTACAAACTGCAATAGGCTTTCAGAGGGCTCACTGGAACTGCTCTGAAATTGGAGGCATAGTATTCCCTGGTACAAGTTTGTTTTTATTCCCAGCATGCTCATAATATATATTCCTTACCCACATTTATGGAACACACTTCCTCCCTCTATGGCCTCTCCTCTTTGTTGACCAGCTGGTTGCAAGCTCCTAGGTGATGCTTTGCTACAGTTTGTAATGAAGTGTGATTGACCACAATCCTCAGCCTGGTTCAGAGGCATCAAAGAGGCTTCCGCTGCCTGGTCCAGGCGATTAGCCTCCGCACGGTTACAGAACCATCTTTCTCCTCTCTGCAGTACTGGCTGGGCTTATGGGTGGGCACACAGAGGATGCATCCAGTGTTAGGAGTTGCTGGAGTAATGCAAGGGACCTCAGCTTAGACACTGTGTGATCTCTCTGTCCTATCCCTCTTTCCACACAGGTTGTCTCATCCAATGTCCCTAGAACTTTCCTTTAAAAGTGAAATATATCACTTTCTTTCCCCCTGGAAGCTTAACCTGCTCTGAATGTCTCTGAAGACGACAGGTGCTAAGCAATTTGCAGCCAAATATTTTGGTCCACCCATCATTTTGGCACAGCCCAAGGTAAGAATGAAACATTTCTTACTGAAACATCTCTGAAATGTTTTCAATTCTCACCTGGGGTTTTGGAGCCCCTGGGCAGTAGAGGCTATCACAATGAAATGAAAAATGGCCTTAGCATCCACCTAGAGCCCCTCAAATTTTAAGCAAGCTGGAATCATTGTGAATGCTGTGGAAGTTTCATACCTCTTGCAAGAGACTGTTTTGGTCAGTTCTGCACAATGTCTGAAATGGCTTGTGGCCCTCACAGTGGGCATGAGACAGAGGAAAGGAAGACCACGCTGCTGTGGTGGGGATTCATGAGAAAGAGAGATGGATGTTTCTGGCAGACTCCTGGCTGTACAAGACATTTGTGGATGCTCTCTGCCCCAAAACCACCAAGGCTCTTCCAGACCTCTGTCTAGAACCTGATTGCTGCAGAGTTATCTAGGCAGCTTGTAGTGCAGCAGAGGAGCTGTGCCCAGAAGACCAGTCCAAAAACTTTCTGGAAACCTTGGTAGTGTCCCCACTTACCTTCTACTCCCAGTGATGAGAGGAGCAGTTCATGGCCCCAGGAGGGCTTAATGTCCCCAGCTTGGGACACTGGACAAGCCACTGGCCACACAGACCCACTGCCTCTCCTAGGCAGTCTGCAACACTGACCACTGCTTGGCTGGCCACCCCTTTATTTAAAGCATGTCAGAGGTTGAGCTCAGCTAAACACAGAGCTATAATCTGGCTAGGCAGGGTGCAGATGGGCTGGTGTGGTTGCTGTGATCTCAGTGAATTAGCATGTAAACATGTTTTGACTGAAGAAAACTGCAGGGCCGTGCTCAAGAGCAGTTGCTGGGTGGGATTTATAGAGCCAGGCAATCCATTTAAATGTGGCCCCATGGACTGGGAGGGTGGAAGCACTGTGATAAACAGACAAATGTCTGACCTGGCTTGCAGAAAAGAAGCTTACCTCAAACCCCTCTCTCTTTCTGATTAAGAAGCTGCATGCTCTGGAAAAGCATGTATTTTATGGGTGAAAAGGCATCAAACAAACTTAAGTTTTGCTTTCTGCCCCAGCTCTGACACGATTACAGGGACGTAAGAAACCCAATGCCTCTTCTTATGAAGTAACCTGGAAAGGATATAAGTTTATTTTGTAGAGATATTCTGTAAACCAACTCCAGTCTGCCTCAATTATCATGGTTGGAGGAAGCATATATGTCACATTCACATTTTCTGGAAAATCTCTTTGCCCAGGATTTTTCTCCTGGGAAGCTGAGAACCTTCAGAGAAAAATGAAAACAATAATTATCTCATTTGCTTCTCCTCTGTTTTGCTCATGTGGAATGTGTTTGGAGATTGTTTATCCAACAGGTGATTGTTTCATTGGTTTCTGGTGTGTTTTCACTCATTGGCCAATCAGTGCCAAGATGTGTTGGGACTTCGGAGGGAGTCACGAGTTTTCATTGTTATCTTTCTAGCATTCTGTAAGTATCCTTTCTGTATTCTTTAGTTTAGTATAGTTTAGTATTCTTTAATATAATATAGTATCATAAAATAATAAATTAGCCTTCTGAGAACGTGGAGTCATATTCATCATTCCTTCCTTCGTCTGAGGGCAATGCAAATACAATACATATACAACAATTTTCTGCCTGATATGGAATGTACCTTTACCAGCAGTAGGGAATAATAAATGATCATTTCACCTCCAATTACCTACCTTAGGCTAATTCACAGATTTTCAGATCTTCCTAGGAGAGACCTCAGTGGAACAGCAAATATTGGAATGCTGTCTTGGAAACTGGGAAGCCATTCTTCAGATGAACTATTTGGCCTGAGCCCAAATCCTCTGTGACGTGAGTAAACCTTGACACACACCTCTATCACTGTTCAACAGAGGCCTTGAGCTACAAACTCAAGCTTGTACCTTCAACCCAGAAATGGGCTCTCCTCACTGAAAGCATGCAAAAGAAGGACACTAGGATATTGTAATGACAAATTCCTCCAAATCCTCTGACTGACCTTGTGCCTCTGGATGAAGACACAACAAGCAGAGAGAGCCAAGCCAAACTTTGCATGGAAACCACTTATCTACAGCAGGAAGCAGACTTTCCTATGCTGTGGAGGGGCCAGAGCAAAACACAATGAAGAGAGAAATGCACAGGACTCTTGGGGAGAGGTGGGCAAGTGAGTGGGTGGAAGAAAAAAGGAGAGAAATAGTAAGAAGAGACTCAGGTAAACAAACCAAAAGACATCAATGGGTAAATTCTGGAATCATGTGAATTATTTCCCTGGTATCACATTACACATATTTCTCTTGAGCCCTTGGAAAAATAATGCATGTAATTTCTTTCTGAATAATCTAGGATAAGGAGAGGCTGAAGCCTCCTGGTTTGGGTGTGGGGTCATCTCAGGGAGGGTGGGGAGGTGGTGAGCCACTGTATAAAATCCCCATGTCAAAGGGCTTGGGGGCCCAAGTGATGCACAAGGCACTCACTGTATGTCCACATTGTCTCCTTCATAAAAGGGGCTGAGACTGGGAAAAAGGAGGCAGTTTCCAGGATACTGGCCAGCAGCTGCTGGAATGCCCCAACCCCCCCCCCCCCCCCCCCCCCCCCCCCCCCCCAGCCCCTACACGCTATAAGGGCAGCAGGGAGGGGAAGGGGAAGGAGTGCCTTTTTTTTTTTTTTTTTCAAGGTTGAAAGTAAGGAAGGTTTTCCTCTCAGGAGCCTGTTTTCTCACTCTCTCCACTGTTTTTCCCCACTTCAGAAATTCTCAGCTGTACATAGCAAGAAATTTTGAGATGGCCAACTCCTGACTGCCCAGGGGATAGGGATGGGAAAATCACTTCATAAATGCTGAGGTCTGCAAATTGCTGGAGCTTTTGTCTGCACCTACTTTGGCCCAGACACCTTTATGCAGTGTTCAGCTGTGAGGTCGACTGATTGGTAATTAATACTTATTCTGCAAGAGTACCTTGGGGCAAGGGGTGAGAGTGTCAGAATGGTGAGTAAGAGTGATGGGGATGTGTGCTTTGACACCTCAGAAAACAAGGCTTGAATTAAAAGTTAGATGGACCAGAGGCAAGTGCAGGAAGAAAAAAAAGATATTCACATTGTACATACCAACAGGGTAGAATCAGTGAGTAAATCTCAGGTTTGTGGTGGGTCAAAAGGTAACCCTAAATACACTGATACTTTGCCAGAAGCTCCATAGAAGTTTCAGCTCTATCCCTGGGGCACAGCAGTGGTGTGACCAGCCCTGCTCCTCCCCGGGATAAGATCACTTTGCTCTTGGTGCTGTCACCACCTGACTTGCTGTGGTCACTGAATCCGCAGTGCTGCAGGTGTGTCCTCAGTGTCCTCAGATGGGCAGTGGGAACAGACTTCTTTTGTTGCCTTCTGGGAAGAACCACAAAACCCAGCCCACTCTGGTTACTGTGAAACCACCCCCGAAACATTATTAGTTATGGGATCTCATCAAGGGAAGGAACACCTCACTTGAAGGGGGCTGTGCTGGGCTCTGATGGCAGGACGGATTAGGGTTTTTTTGGATAAAGGAAGTCCTCCTGGTGAGGCCCTTGATGAGATCTGAGGTCCCACCCTAGAGGGCTGGGAGGATTTTCTTGGCTTAAATGCAGAAGGCAAGGGAAGTGTTGGGGCAGCAAGGGAGAAGTGTTTTTAAAATCTTCCTTTGTGGTCCTCCCTTTCTGAAGGCCTGTTTTCCAGGGAGACCTGGCTTTGCAAGCCACCAGCATTTTAACCATTGCAGACACAACCATTCAGGCCACTCTTTCTATTCAAGGAATTGTGGAGTCTCACACAATAGTGGCCTCCCAGCATCTTCCTGTGCCACCTCCTGCTCATCAAACAGGGATAATCAAAGCCATCCCCTCACCAAGAGAAGAAGCACTAGTTAGTGCAACACTATTGCTTTTGGGCGCAGCTTTTTGTGCTTCTCCGAGCTGTGAAAATAGGAAGGACACTTTGCTGTAGGTCTGGTCCCCCACCCAGGCTGGGCTGTGGTCACGTTCCTCCTGCCCACAAAGAGCTGGGGGTAGGAGGGTAGGGGATGGAGGTGGAGTACTGCATTAAGTACAACATGAGGCAGCAATTTTATTTTTGTGTATTATCAAAATAGTGCATTGCTGGAACATTTCCAAGTTGCTAAATCTAAATAAAATGGCCTGGAGCTGTTTGCAATGGGTATCATTTTTTGTTGAGGATTTTGCAATTTTTTTTCCAGCCTACTTCAGTTCTCCTTGAATTTGAGGAGCAGTAGAACTGGCCTAACTTGGACCAATCCTGGGGTAGGGCTGTGGACTTTCAGGCAGAAGAAATCTGGCTCACAAATCTTGAGAAATGTATCTGAGGATTGGGTTTTTGGATTTTTTTTTATATGTACAGGACTAGGCAGGACATTCTGAGGTTAAATTCTATGCATTTATAGGAACTCTGGTAAAGTAATTAAGGACCCAGATTTGACTTGCATTAGCATAGTTATAGCCTGGTGGGGAATGTTTTCCATATTCCTTGTGTCTATTTTTGTAATGATACTAATCCTTTACATTTCTGTATCACCTTTCATTTAAGGGGACTAGATCCCAAGCTACTTTACATATGCAGAACAAAAATACAGGCAGACATGACGGTGCTATACCTAAAACAGATTGAAAAGTGATGTGACAAATTCAATTTCTTGAAAACTTTTGACAGCCTTGTCTCCTTTTCACCCCTATGTCTGGATGCTAGGGAATAGAGAAACTCTCCATGCTGCTCCAAGGTGTGCATATATGCACAAACAACACATTCATTTAACACAAACTTGCCTCTATTTTTTTTGCTTTCCACTTCTCAAAAAGCAGAATTTGGCAGGAAGTGTAGGAAAAAAAAATTTGGTCCTGGTTAGACAAAGCTAAATGATGAAAATATAAAGGCTTTTTAACCAGACTTGTGAATACATAAATTTTATGTGTAAGTTTTTTCAAATTATTGTTACATTGTTGCACAGAACTTGTGAAACATTAAAAGCTTACCACTGTGTAAAAAAAACTTATTCATAATAATCTATTGTCAGTGACCACCATGTTAGATGATTTGGGACTTTCTTATCAGGAAATATAGACAAAAGTTTGCAATTTTACCAGCAAACTCCTAAGTTCAAGCTTAAACTCCAAAACGTCTCATTATGTATAAATGAGTTAGGTACAGGAATACTCCTCTTAATAGGAGCCATAGTATATCACCTTCAGCCTACAGAAAACATGAAATTATGACACTCATTGAATATTTTTAAAGGAATTCCTTGAAAAAAGTCCCAGTATTTAGGAACTCCCATGTTACCAAAATTCACAATTCACTGTTATTATTCACAATTAATTTTTTAGGCAAATTACATATTTAGGGCTCAATATTTTTATGTTTCAGAAGTAAAAATAATTTTCTTTTTAAAAGAAGTTGATTATTTCCTTTGACCAGTATAAAAGAGTAATCCTGTCAAATCACTCCATAATTAGACCTGAATCATGATGTTGTTGTTATACAAAGAACCATTTCAAATGTTTTAAGAGGACTTAATTCAGTGCTAATCACAGTTTCTCTCTTCCTTGATCTTAAAATTTTTGCAGACAGTATGTTCAGGCAGATTTGGCTGCAAATTAAAGAGGAGATAAAACAATGCAATTTTTATAGCCCCTGTGACTTATTTTTTGGTGAATCATTTCACAATACTCATGTATATAATATTCACAGTACTCAACTGCTGCACACAGGGCATTTATATTTTGGGCAAGGCAGCAAATACAGCACTGTGAGCTCTGGAAACAGCCTGAAATGTGGACAAAACACACAAATGGCTTTGAAAAACCACATGAGCTGTTTCACAAATGTAACTTAGATATCCAGCAAATGCAAAAAGAGCAACTTTGTTATGCTGTCTGGTCCAGAAAACAATGCTTTTAGCATGTGTGGCTAATAGGAGCCTTAGCTGTGCTTGATCACTTCCCCCATAAGCTGTTTAAACACGAGGCTTTAGGCTGGAAAGCTGAGCACTTTCACAGAGCATGGGGGTTAATAATTCACAGTGCAAAATCCTGTTTGATCTGCTGAGAAATTCAATCCGGTTAGAGAATAATTTTGTTTAATAGCATGGTGGGCGAGAAGGTTGCCAGAGGTGGGATGCTTCCCTCCTGGCTAAGGTCAGGCTGCTGGAGCTGGCCCATGTGCCAGCACCTGGATTTCTGATGTCTCCCTTCCTCACGGTCTGCTCCCTTTTGCTCTGTGTTTAACACATGCACGTGTATTCGTGTCTGAGATTCATTTTCTCTGGCAGCTGCTGTAGGTGAGCTGTGGATGCATTTTTGGAGGTCTCCCAAGGCACAGATACTCCCAGCCCACCAGAAGGAGCCTCATTCTCCAGGTGGAGGCTCCCCAGCTGAGAAATGTGCCAATAATGAGAGCAGAGAAGCCAAATTTTCCCTGGTGTGTTGATGCACAGGTACACTCACTGCTGTTCCTGTCTCTGAGGGCTGCCTGTCAAAGCCAAGAGCACAAGGGAGCTGTATAGGCAGGATTTTCCTCCCGTGCACATCCCACACATGGCAGTTCACTGCGTGCTTCCTTGCAATGTCTAGAGCTGCGCCTTTGAGGAGAATGGAAAATTTGTCGAAATGTTGCCACTTTAACAGAAAGCTGGGTGAGTTCCCTTGTTCTTAATAGAATGTACCTTTCTTTTACTGCTGCTAATGCAGAAAGCAGCTGATCGTATTTTGTGGGACTCACACTGTTTTTATGGTACTTTGCCTCTGGAATAAACCAGAGCATATTGCATGCCAAGAACGGCCAGGATTTTATGGTGGAAGACAGGCCATGGATTCCCATGGATGCTCTTTCTTTCCTTCAGACCTCTGAGAGAAATTGAGTGCTATAGTGTGCCATAAGAGACATAGTAGCTCCTCAAAAATAGAAAGGATTGTCATTTGTCCCTTTCAAGTGCATTCAACATGCACTTGCCTATTTGGGTTGTTAAAGCATTTTGTCAAGCAATTGTGCAACACCTCATCCTAACCCACAACTGCAGCCCTTTGCTGTAATACAAACAGTGATGATAAATTAATGTCTGGCTAGGCAATATTGCTGCAGTCTCCAATTCTGAGAAAGTGTTTTCATTTAGAGAAGAGAAATCAAATGGCAGATTCCACTGTCTCTCACCCTTCCTGTCTGTGAACAGGCTGGTCCTTGTTTGTAAACCCTGTGTAACTTGCTCTGGGGGAGGAGGCACTGTGGAAGCCCCTCACCCTTGTAATTAGGGCATCATGTCAGTAGTTATTTCTTGGGGATTTTTTTTAGTTAGCTATTTCAAAAGGAGAAGGAAAGAGTTTCTTGAAAAACAAATACAAAGATTTCACAAGTAGAAAGACCAGAGCAGGCAGAGGTGAAATGCATTACAAACATGATGCTCTTTCCAAACCCAGAATCACCAGCACAGAAGTAACAATGTGCTGTTGTTCACCTTCCAAAGTCTGGGACTGTTTCCATACATGATGCAGAGCGGATAGTCAGAATCCCTGGATAATCAGCTTCATCAGCTGGGCTCTCACAAGGCAAACACAGCTTCCTGAGACTGCTCAGCCTGAACTCACATAACACCCTGGCTAAGACCAGGAAGGTGGCTGGTGTTGCTCAGAAGTACCTTACCAAAAATAAACATCCACGGAGCCATGGAGTCACTGCTCTTCAGTGCTGCTCTCAGGGGTTCACTGAGTTTCCTGAAGACACAAAAATTAACGAGGAGGAAGCACTTGTGGCCCACTGGAAAGGTTGCATTGCTGTGCTCTCTCAGAAGGGACCAGCCTTTAAACTGGAGAAGTTTCTAGGCATGTATTTCTGTCCATGCTACAAAGAGCCATGGCAGGCAATGGTTAGTAATATTCTTTCCTTGTTTTTCATGGTATGATCATGAATTCATACACTAATTTTGTTCAGTGTCCTCACAGCCTTAGAGAAAGTAAAGGCAGGGAGCCTTTGCAAGCAGCATTTGATACCTGCAAACTTGTGGGTTGAGTCAGAGAGCTGGGATAAGTGAAAGGGATATCCCATCATTCCTAGAAATGTCTAAGTTATAGACAGCAGAGGGATAGCCAAGACAGCAGGATGTGAGGAGTGCCTAGAGGAGTGGAGGAGTGAGGACAGCTTGGGTAGCCTTGCTTAAAGGAAGGTACACTTCCTTTTTATATATCCCAGATGCTGCTCCCTCAGCAAGCTGAGCCCACAGACCACAAAGTCTGCATGGCAGAACAGCAGCTGGGAGATGTAATAAAGGCAGGAATTCAAATGAAATGTGTGTATTTTAAAACATGAAAATCCTGCAGCAGGGTCCAACCCCTCCTTGTCTTTTGCCCTGCCCTGACTACCCCAGCACCATTAATCTCAAGGAAAAACTAGACTGGCCTTTGAGCTAGGGCTTTCCTCTCTGATTACAGCGTTTGGACTACACAGTGCTGGCTAAGCCCCAGATGCTGGAGCATCAAAGGCACACCCATTCCCAGACGGAGGATGCTGTGTTAAGGGACTGCCACCTGGCAGCATCTCCAAGGAACTGCAAAAACACTTTGCAGAGACAGAGGTTAGTGAGCCTCAGCCTGCAGGAGATTCGGGGTGCATCCAGGAAAGAGAGATCAGGTCGGTTGAGCCAGACTGATGTTGCTGACTGATGGAGCTGTCATTGAGGGGCTGCTGCTGTGATGAAAGACACTAGGCCAGGGAAACATTCATGGCGACAACCTTATCAGGGACTTTCCCACTCACTGAAGATGTTGTTCTTCCTTTGAGAAAAATCCCACTGTTTTCCCTCTCTTACTTCAAGTTGGCTGAAGATGCTTGGCCTAGTTGTACTCAGTCATGGTCTCTTTTTAGGTAAGAGCTAAGCTTTTGATTTGTGAAGATACACCTGAAAAGGTAGGTCTTACCTTGTCCCTACTCTTCTAGTTAAACAGAGAAGAATAAACATGACAACTGTACTGAAGAGTGGTGTAGGATGAACAAAAAAAATAAAATAATCTCTCTTGACCAAGACCCAGTAACCCAGCTTCCTTCATTTTGAAGTCTTCAATATTGCCTCCTTACCTGGGCTACTCTTCTTTTGTTTTGCGACAAGCTGGCAGGTGAAGCAAGAGCATCTTCTCAACATGTTCTCTGGATATTTCCCTCAGATAAGACTCTCAGACAGGTTGCCTAAAAGCTTTCTAAAACAGCTGAATTTGAGAAGGAGCATACAAAAGGCAGAAAGTAACTTCTGTAACATTTCAGAAGACTTCAAAAGGGAACACTTTGGAAAGTTCAGTCTGCTTCCCAATATCACAGGAAAAAAACTTCCAAACTTTTGTTTGTAAAGAGACCTGCATGAACTAGACAAATTTGAGGCTTAGGTGAGCCTGGATCTTTTTGCCAATAGTTGTTGCTATGCTTAGCATGTGAAGGGCCCTTGACAGGTAGTACAAAGTTTGGTTATCTTTTCAAAATTCATGTATAAACTTGCATACAGAGAAAAGCTCAAGAGAGATGGAGACCTGAAGAGATTGAGTAATTTTTAATTTTTAGAGTCAGTACAGTGGATTAAGGTCCTGAATGACATCATTAACACACCTTCAGCTGTGACCTTGTAGGATCATTGCTAGCTATGACATTTTAGCTAAGCCTGCTGAGCCAAGAACGCCCTATGTGTGTTCATATATTAAGGCTATGAAGAAGTTGATCAATAAATACCAAATGAACATTTTTTACTGAGAAAGTTATGAAAAATCCCACTCTGCCATTCACAAAGGTGTCTGACGGACACCAACCGGGGCCAGACCTGCTTACCCAGACGAGAAAGCATCTGTGTACCCCCTGCAGATTGTCAGTGATTCCCTGAGAATTGGAGCTGAATTAGTGGGGGATCACGGGTGACTTACCAGTCTGTATGCGCATCATCAATCACCAGGAGGATCTTGGGTTTCTGTGCCACGGTGGGCGTGGGGCCGGCTGAGTGGTCGATCAGTCCCGCAGCTGCCTGCGTGGTTTGCTTCATGGTGCTGGAGATGGAGCTGAAGATGCTGCTGCCAGTAGAGGAAGAGTGTGAGGGTTGGGGTGGCTGCAGGTGTTTTCTCTCCGTGGCAGGAGAAACCGGGGAGCTCATGGAGCTGTCGGGGCGCTGCAAGTCCATCATGTAGCCATTGGGCAGATTTGCCACGAAGCTACTGTCTGAGAGACGCCGCCGGAGGAAATTCATTGTTGTGGTGTTGTGGGGAAACTTCCTCAGCAAGAGCAAGGCTGAACAGTGCTGTTAGCAGTCCTGGAGGATGCCTCTGGCCATGTGGGTACTTCCTTAAAGTCCAGGCAGGCAGGCTTTACCCCTTGAAATTTTGCTGGAGATATATGCCTAATTTTGTCAGCTATATTTTCCTTCTGTCCTGTGGGAAGAGAATCAAAGACATATGTGAGATACAAACTGTGAAACTGAGTTAAGTAACCCCCTTTTGGTCTCTTAGACAGGTACCTTAATCAACAAAAGAAAGGACTGCTGGCTGCTATGCAGTATTTCACACTTCTACAATCAAACAATTAGGACATGTCACCATTCTCATCCCCAAAAGTTTTCTGGTCTGTAGAGACCAGCCTGCACTAGCTTAGGGGCTAAAAATTCTATCACTGTGGACAAAGAAAAAATTGCTCCTATAAATGTTAATTTTAAAACGAGAGGCACCTTATTTCTGGTTTCTTGTGCATTGAAAATTACAGAATAACTAGCAAATAATCCAAATGGATATAAAGTTGTATCATCTTTGGTAGGCTTGTGAGCAAGGTTCTGAATGTAAGGAACAAGTGCTTGAAATTCAAATGGGATGTAAACAACAAATAGCAGAATAATTCCCATACACATTTTGATTAAATTCAGTGACAGAAATTACACTTTTCTGCCCCTTCTCCACTCTGCACTCAGACTCTGAGCCAGGTCCTTGCTGGTGGTTGTTTGGTAGATACTAGCAGGCTATCTGCTTTTAGAAATTCACTCGTAGCAATTTTGCAGGTACTCAAAACTAGAAATATGGCTGTCTAATCTTCACACAGTTTTTTTCCTCTCCCATTGGTGTTTCTGGTTTGTTTGGTTTGTTTGTTTTGGTTTAATGAGAATTTATTCTGCTCATGTCTTCAAATGAGAAAACTAATGGTGAAATATAAGTGTTTGACTCTTCTCCCTTGACCATAGTATGATGACTTTGTTTTCACTCAGAATACTAAGTATTTCAGCAATTAAATAATCTCACAGTTTAAAAAGAATTTCACCTCTAGGCACACCCCAGAAGACTGACTTCCACAGTAATTTCCTGAGAAAATATTATCGGCTAACAGCCTTTGAGTCTTGGTTGGTGAGATTTAAGGGAAAAACAAACAAACAAAATTATTACTGGTAAAACACATACGTTTTTCAGACATACATATTTGCAGCAACAAAAAATGAGTGTTATCCCATACATCAAGTGAGATGAGTCTCATGCATCCATGGTATCATTGTTTAAATTATGCCTAACTCCCTTCAAGTCTCTTTGAATGACCCCCTGCAAGTACTGGAGCTCCTTGCCTTCACCTGGTTTGGTCTCCCTTACTGCTCATCCTCTTGTCCCAAATTCTGATTACCTCCTGGTGGCTGAAAATTGTCTTTCCCCAGTTGTCCAAGAGAATGAATTGTGAATCTCTCTCCTAGAGCTGTGGGTGAGAGCTCATGGAGCAACCACACAGCTTTCTAAAAATAAGCTCTGATTTATTTTTGCCTACAGGGATTTACAAAGCTTTGCAGACAAAAGAGTCAGACCTGTCCTTGTCCATATTGGTCATAGCCCCCAAACGCTTAGAGAGGCTCAGATGAGCGTACCTGGAAGTAAGCAAGCTACAAAAAGCCCCTTGGCACATCCCTAAATCTCGCTGTTCATCACCACCCTGACTCTGCAGGCATAGGATCCATCCAGAGCAGAGGGCTCCCTACTAGAGCTGCTGACACTGGCTGATTAGAATAATTTTTCTTTTGATTTCTAAATCCTGGCAGTGCAAGTCCTCTGACTTTGCTGGAGCCTGGAGGTAGTCTTTTCCCAGGGAATGGGTCAGGAAGTCTTTAATGACTTCCTGCCACATTCACAGTCGATAATGTATCTTGGGGTATTGTGCTGACTTCCCGCCTGATCCCGGTGCACTCAGTGACTGCACAACATCAGCAGACACACACCAGGGAGCACTTCAGTAGCCCTGCCTGCAGCAATTGTTCCAAAAAGCAGGTAGTGCAGAGTACCCATGAATTGTGAGCTTGCTACTCACCCCATATATACACCTACACAATACTTGTCCTGCTGCAGGAAGGGTGAGTGGCAGCACTGAACCATCCACTGTTACCTGTCCAGGATGATCAGGGTGGAACAGCCGACAAAGGCTTTGGGGGATTTATATACCACAGTCTGTGTAAAAATGTGCTGTGCTGTCCTCTGCTCAGAAACCTGTGTTTTCTCCTTGCATAACACAAATAAGAAAAATCCCCTCCTTTGAGTGACAATGCATTCAGGAGTAGGTGCAGTCCTGGTTAAAGAGGAGCATCCCAGAGATCTGCCTACTGTCAGAAGAGCTCCAAATGAGTACCCCATTACTGTGTACAGCTATTAGGCATGCCCTCTTCTAGGGCCTTGGTGTTAACTGTCAAGATGTGGGGCATAAATTTGACACTGGTCTTGGGAGAAGCATTTGCAGCACAAGATTCCTGCTCTTTGCACGACTTGCACAACATCACAGAGCTGCTGGTTCCTGCTGTGGCAGCTGACAGCCACGGGAGGGAACCTGCCCCCAGCCATACAGGCTGGACCAGGCTCTTGCCACAAGCCAGTATCCTTTGGACAGCGTCCATAAAGACTTGCATTTTTGTCAAGGTGCTTCTTACTCTCTGCCAGGTGTTTGCATAGCTGCTTCCTCTCTTGAGAGATTTGCACTCCCCAAATGAACACGGGTAACTTGCAAAGCATCAGCAGGTAAATAAATGGGCAAATGTCTCTGCTGAGCCCTGCAGTGAGGGAAGAACAGCATGGAGGCTTGTGACCTAGGGTGTCCCAAGGCTGGGTAGGGCCAGAGTATTCCATGGGGTGCATGGAAGGCACTCAGTTTTCCTCTGCAGCTCTGCAGCGGGACTTCCCAAACTATGCCCAGTGCTTGCACTAAACAATTTATCATACTTAGTGCAAGGCCATGGCCACTCTCCTCCTGGACCCTTTTAAACAGGAATATTTGCAGTGACCTGTGGGGTTTCACCCCCGGATTGGGATGACCCCAAAAGATGGAAAAGTCCCTCCTCCAACCCGTGCCTTCGAAGAAAGACTCAGTAGTCTTCTGTTGTCTGTTCTCAAGGTTGTTTATTGTTGGTTATCTACAAGATTCTTCTCCCTGAACTGCTGTGGCCCGTTCAGCAGCTCAGACAAAGGCACACTGCCCTCCCAGGGGGCTGGTGCTATCTTTTATATCATATATTACGTACTACATGTTTATGCTTTTTCTCCAATACCTACTATCTATATTGAATGGTGACTTTCTACTCTAAACCAATCTGTGAGTGCCAACATCACCAAAGACATGGAGGCTAGGAAGGAGAAAGAAAGAGGACAGGGCACACCCAAATCCCTCCATCTTAGAACCCCCTGACCCCCATGTACAAAACTTGGACCCCTGCGTACAAGGCCTAAAACCCCCCTGTACAGCACTCAGAAATCCTACCCTTTACTTCGTGACTACTTCTACTACAATACCTAAACTTTTGTGACTTCTTGTTCTTCCTGCAAAGTTGGTAAACTGTTCCATGGGTCAGATTCAAAGCCACAGGGGTCTCTGGCTGCATGCCAGAGTCTCAGATGCTTTTGACCTGGGTCTGGAACGTCCGAGAATGTCTGTGGGACATTCTGAGTTCCGACAGTGACCTGTCATTTTTTTTTCCACCAGGGGTTTCATAGTGGGCGATGTTGCCCAGGAGATGCTGGGAGCTGGCAAAATTCTCTTGTCTAGAGAGTTTGGGGTGTTGCACTTAGTCTGGCTTTTCCCTCTGCTGGTTGGCACAGCCTCCACTATCTGCTAAGATTGGATTGCATGCTGTTGGCTTGGGGAGGAAGGAGAGGAACCCTAAGCTTTGAAGTCACAGGGATATCTCTCTCTGGCAAAGCACACAGAGGTTAAAATCAATGGATGACACTGCTGCAGCAGAGAGTAACGCCTGGTTCCACTCTGGGGTTCCTGTCAGGAACCTCAGCTTTGGGCATCTCAGAGGGATGGTCCTCCTCAAACTTATGCAACTCATTACATAAGTTTTTCTAATTATCTGGCTAATGTAATTTAAAATGTGGGGTTTTGTGGGGTTTTTTTTTTGGGGTTGGTGGGGGTTTTTTTTGTGGTTTGTTTTTGTTTTTGTTTTTTTTTTTTTTTTTTTTTTTTTTTTTTAGGCTTCACTGTATCAATTTGTCAATTGCCATTAGTGCCACCACAGAGATCTTTTCTGCAATGGGAACAGTGCAAACTGCCAGGAGCTTTTCTGCCAGCAGTTTATTCTGCTTTAGTTGCTGGAAAACCTCATAGTCTACTTTTGCATCACTCACACTGTTATTTAACTTTCAGAAATAGGTGTTTTCATACAGGCACAGACTGAGTAGGTTAGGACCTCATTTTTCCACTGCTTGAAACTCTCTGTGGACTTCCTGAGGGCTCAGCCTGTCAGGCCAAATCTGGCTCTGTAGCTCTTATGCCACACAACATCCACCCAGTGCATACACAGATCTTACCTGGGCAAGTGAGCAGGGTAATCTTAACAAATGCAGGAGCCTACACCTTCATCAGAAGCAAGACAGATCTGCTAAGTGTTTTTTGTCATTCCAGAGCCACAGGCAGTAGAGCTGCTGGCTCTACACCATCAAGTTGTATGTTCCCTGTGTACACCAGTCTTCCTATGGCTCACATGGAGACACATCACCTACTTAATGCTGTGCCAGGCACAAACAGCAGGAAGGGAGCTCCCTGCACAGTTGGAAATACAGTGCATGGGCTGCTTCCAGACCAAGCAACAGCTCCTGTGGAGTTCCTCAAGTTGCAAGACAAGCAGCTGCTTCTCACCAAGCAGGAGTCATCTGCTGCTGAGTGAAACAGCTGCTCCTGAAAGCTAGCTGGGCAAACAGCATCCGGGCCATGGAGCTGCAGATTGGGGATGTGGTCTGTACTTCAGGGTGGGGAAATAATAACCGAGGCACAGGAGAATGAGTGAGTCCCAAGGAAAGACAGCAGGCAAGAGAGACAGGGAGAGGAGCAGGAGGAGTAGGATGAGAAAGCACAAGCAGAAAGGAAGCAAGCAGAAATACACTTAACCAGCAGACAATGCAGGAACACACAGAAATCCCAAAAATGTGAGCACCGTCAGGGAATCAAAAGGGAACAATATGAGCAACCAAATGAGGCAAAAAGAAGGTCAATTGGAGCTGACCTTGAAAACAACAGCCAAGAGGTAGGCACTGTCAGCCCCTTCCTAACACGCAGTTAAACTTCCTGGCTGATATTTTTGGAAGAGCAAGGGAGGATATGCAATCTACTCACTCAGCACACTGACAGCAGCCAACCACCTACCTGCTTTCTCTCAAGGATATACGCCATGGAGACACAAGTTATCTCACAAAACCTGTTGACATGTGTTAGAAAACAAGAACAGAATGTTCACTTAAACCTCTTGTTGGGTTATTTTCTGATGTGCAGCAGTGTCCAGAGGGAACCCAGCTCAGCTGGCTGATAGCTGTTACCCATGCTTAGATTTCCCCTGAGCTTGTTATGTCATGCTGTCAGGTAATGAACTGACACAACCACACCAACCTGCAGCTGATTACTGCTCTTGACAGAGCAACACTGGGGGCAGCAGGAAGGAAAAACACTGCAGAGGGATTATCTGCTACCTCAGTGTTAGAGACTGCACTCTTCCTTCTGCCCCACGGTGGGGGGGAAGGTGAGGGGAAGCTCCTCACCTGGCAACAGCCATTGACTTTCACCCCCTCACATCCATTTTACAGATCGTCTTCAGCATATATGCAAGTCTTAATACATTCCCATGGATCCCTTTCTGCCTTCAGGCATACTGACATAACGTGGGAGTCAACCTCTGTGGAGGAACAGCCATGTTAGGAAACTCAAAATCCAGCTGGATGCCTTCCCACATACAGTATATTTTTTTTTTTAAAACTGTATTTTCCACATTTCTAGTATATTTCAAAGAGAGGAAAGCAAGAGGTTATTTATTATTGTCAAGCTTTCAGTGTTTCACCCTGAATGGTTTCAGTGTTTCAGCATCCCAAGCTTGGCATAATTTGACATTTCTCGGGAAGAACTGAAAGCACAATAAAACAAATTGTTCCGAAATTAATTAGAATTTTTGTTGGATTTTTATTTCATTTGCCACAGTCCTGGGTTCAAGAGGTTCACATGTTTAAACATTTCTTGGTATTTTTCAGCAACAGCTGAAAATCCATAAATCGGGAAATTACAATAATATGGGTAAGAAAAAGAAAAAGAAAATGATACCCCACCAAATACTCCACATTTTGTAAACCTGAAGCACATACAAAAAGCATAAGAATTGGAAAGAATGTATGTCAGCCCAAAGAACAGAGGGAAGCAGAGTTTCCATGCTGGTTTTCAGTTTGCAGAGAGCTTTCCCAAACACCAGCAACGGAATACAGCTCTAATGTAGACACTGGTTTAAATTTTCCAGAGCATGTAAAACTACAGCACAAACTCCACTGACACTAGCAGAGCCATATGGTGTCTTTTGAGGCAGTTGCAAGAAGTCAGAAGCCTACAGATGGAGGGGATGCCAGGGCAGAGGAGCTGAAAGAGCTATCAAGACAATAATCCTACCTGGAGCCTGAGTCTCCTGCTACATGCTAGACAGCAGCTCACTAGAATCAGAGAATGGCCTGGACTGGAAGGGATCCTAAGAATCATCTAGTTCCACCCATCCTTCTGTGGATTTTCACAAGAAACCAGTCTCTTGTGCATTCCATTTCTCTGCTCAAACAGAGAGACTGTCAGAGATGGCAGGATGTCTCTCTGACAGAAGCAAATTACTTCACAATGTTCAACATGCTTCACTAAGCCACTGAAACATATAAAGGTGCAGTGATTCCATTGTCTTATAGCTGCATTCCTGTAGATCTTAAAAACAATCCTCTCTGCCTGCTTGGATGGCTATTTCACTGGAAGTCTGGGTTTCACAAGTCATATCTGTATTTTCCTTTTGCAAAGCTGCTAGAGCCTTATAAGTAGCAGTTTCATGGAAGGGGGGGCTACCTTATCTCCTGAAGATAGTGGGAGTGTGCATACCAAACCAAGTGCAAATGGGACCACTTCCCAAGAGCTACACCCTCATTTGCACAGCAAATGGGTAAGTCTGCTTCCTCTTTAGCTTATTATTTCATAGTGGCAAGTGAGGAAAGGAAGATGGGGAAAAACAATCTGAAGTGAAAAAATGCCTCTGTGAGATCATCAGACTTTCAAGTAGATTGCAAAGAAAGATGACTAAGCCATGAACAGTAGTGAAAAATTTTCTAGCAAAAATAAATCTGAATATTATGATAATACTCTCTGGCTTTAATATCCCCCAAGAACAAATTATGACATGCTACTTCTTGGAAACAATATATTATTTCATTACTTTAGTCTCACTTTGGAAATCCTGTTGGCACCTAATGGCTGCGGTGTTGTCTCAGTAGTAATATCCTCTTGTCAATGAGCTTATGGAGGCCTTTTGTGGCCTGTCTGTTCAACATCAATAATTGCTTATCAGCAAAGCCAGACCCAGCACAACTGGAGCAGGCAGTGTGTCTAATCCCTGAATGCCACAGAGTCATCTCCGTCTCAAAGTCAGTTGAGTTTGCATCCTGGCTCCATTTCTTATTTCCCAGGAGTATTGTGGTCATTCCTACCCCAAGCAATAGGGACACTAATGCTTCCATTAAGGCTGGTAGTTACACACATGTCAAAGTGTCTCCTCATGGTGGTAGTAAAGGAAAGCAGGAGACAGCAGTACAAACCAGAGAATTTGTAGAGATAAATGCTCTGCATATTAAGTGGGTGAAAACGTAAGAAGGAAGTAAGCAGCTTGGAAGGTCCTGTCTTTTTCCTTCCCAGTCTTGGATCTGATGCAGTTCATGTCGCGTATTGCGAGACAGGCTTCAGGTTTACTGCGGCAACCATGCAAGTATTGATTTCATGGTGATAAGAGTGAAAGTGGTACCAGACACACCATTAATAGAGCAGGAATTCCCTTCAGCTGAGAGCCGTGCTGCTTTGAAGAGTGCTGATCTGAATAAAATCAAGAAGCTGGGTGTATTTAATATGTAGGGCCTGCCAATATGCATTAGGGCTCATGCGGATAAGAGTACCTCAGGGCCTGACAACTCACAGGGTCTCAGAGGAAACTGCAGCAGCTTGCCCAGTGCTAATGGGGTTCATGTCTTGATTGTGATCACTTCCTTATTCCTGTGCCATTTTCTTTCTACTCTATTTCAGTTCCGCCACAATAGACTGGTTATTCAAAATGCTTGTAAACGAAATATTTCATTACCATAAAGTGAACTAGATATGTTGTAGGAAAAAAAAAGTCCTATAGGCTGTGAAACAGGAAGAAACAATTAACTAAGAGATTATAATATACATCAAATAGATAATTATTAGTTAAATGAAAATGATAAGAAGGATTTTCTGTTTGGAGCCTGAATTGTATTACTTTTGATATGATTATAAGACAAAAATCTATTGCATATTTCCAAATAAAAAAGCTCCAAACACAACTTCATAATTCTTGCATCTATGCTCCTAATTAATTTTAAGCTGCCACAAAAACTCAATTTCTTTCCCAAATGTTCTATGCTTCTGGAGGTTAAAAAGTCTTCCTTCAAACATTTGAAGTCCTCCAAACTATCTGTAGTACTAACATATTCCATCTAAGCTTTGCTGCCATTGGCATCTGCCTCATTTCTTCCCCTTGCCATCATTCCAGGCACCAGCCTACTCCAGTTTCCTAGATTTTCCCCATACAGCAAGGAACCCCTTATCGTATACTTGAGATTTACTTCACCTGATGGTGTGAACAGCAGATACCTGGAGAAATAAAACCCGTAATTTGCCTTTGTGTAGCTCATTTGCTTTCTAACATTATGTGCCCATCTCATGTAGCAACACAAAGACTAAGCCAAGAATTGGAGCACCCTTACTGATTAATTTTGATGATAGAAGAGAAAGACAGGGTTTTACTGCATTCTGGGCAAGATTTGTGACACAACTGTAAGACAGCTTGATGCCAATTCTTTCATGTGATGTGGAAGTGGTGGGAGATTGACTAGCTGGACTATTCCTGACAAAGAGACAATGAGGATTGGTAGACCTTCAACTGGAGCACTGCAGGGGTTGTCTCAAGCTCTGTGATAGCCAATCCAAACCATGCTGAGGATTTGTGGGAGATATTTTCCCTCACTTTTTTACATCTTTAGTATTGATCACATGGAGACACATGAAAAGGTGTGTGGGTTTGTGGAACACATTCCTTTTGCTCCCACCATGTACCCACACACTTCTCACCCTAACACGGGCATGTTCCCCTATCCCAGAACTGAACTGAGCACCCCAGTTTTTATGACATTGCCAGTGCCTGTTTCCCTGTTGTAACCTCAAAAATGTGCATAAGATCCTGCTCTAGCATGGCTGCAGGTTGGAGAGATGCAAGCCAAACACATTTGTGGTACCAGCAGAAACCTCTGCAGGACAGTCAGGGGTAGGTGTTTATCTCCTTACAATAAAGAACCTGGATAGGTTTTGAAGGCTATTTATGAATTTATGTTGTCTCTGTAGGGACACTGTGTCAATGAAGAGTTGCATCACCAGAGGTGCCCTGCTAAGATTAGAAAATAGCTTTTAAAAAGCTAGTGATAAATTCTATCGCTACCTTATTTCACTAACACTCTTTTATCTGGCTGTTTTCTCTCCCAATTCCTGCCTGCTTGCCTATCCAGTCTTTGTACTCATGCTGAATGGTGTAGGAGCCCTTCACAATTGGCTCCAATCACCAGATAATATATTTAGACAAAAAGCATCAGAACATACAATACATGAGTGTGGGAACTGGATTAGATTCTGGACCCAGACAAAGTTTTGAGAGATTAGGCTAGTGGGCTGTGCCCAGAGATGGAAATAAAGTACAATGTGATTTTGACAGAGTCTCCTGCTATCAGTTTGGGGAAAGGTTATGCAATGTCAGTGCCTTGGTATCCCATTTAAGAAGACAAGCTTTATTTTGCAGAGTGCAAAGATCTTGCAAGGCTCAGCTCATACACCTTCATGCTGCACCTCTGAGCCAAGCACAGGCAGCTTCAAGAGCTCTGCTTCTCCTGCTGTTCAATAGCTGAATCACAAAGCTTTTAAGAGTTACAAGAGTGGCCAGCCTTATTTGAGAAACCAACCACCAAACCTTTCAAGACCTGGGACATATAGAGCTACCATGAGTGGGGGAAAAAATGAAAACACTTTCTTGGAAAGCTTGGAAAAATGCAGCACTTAGAACCATTTTGTAACACGGAATATAAAGGATGAATCTGCACAGCTAATTTAGGTTTTCCTTCTGTTCTTTGAGAAGTTCTGTCTCAAGGAAAGGAGAGAAGGAAGGGGAAGAGAGAAAGAGGAGCTTCTGCAACTGGACAGCCCTGGCAGGTGCTGTGAGAGGAACTCAAGCCACAGGCACTGATGTGAGCTCTTTCTGGGTACACACACAAGCATGGTGTGAATTACTGCTCAGAGAGAGCACGTGCATTGCAGCAGGCAGAACAGAAATGGGGACATCCTACAAACCTCACAGAGAAGTTATCTGAGAGCCACTCTGGAGCCTCCCTTTCCACATCTGTGTCCTGACTAGCAGGACAGGTGGGCAGTCACACTTGTGTACAATTGTACAATGATATGGGTAATGATAGAAGCAGCATTGCAAAGTATTCCTATTCTTCTCTGGGGCAATCTGCTTTCTTCACAGCTAAGTAGTGCTGTCCCACATGACTGAAGCTTACAGACAAAAGCCACTTTTACTCTGGATATGCATTTACAAAACAAAAATATGAGCCCAAGAGTAGATTGCAGTATCAGCTGAAGAATCCAAAACAAACTCCACAGAGTTCTGAGAAACAGCTAGAGAGTTGCCTTGCTCTGCTAGGTTTGTTTCCAGCTCTTGTCCAGGCAGACTGCCTGTGCTCTCAGGATCATTAAGGCCAGAAAGTTTGAAATTTTCTGGCTACCTGTTAACAAATGCCTCTCTTTGTCATCTCTATGGATGCACAGAATTGGATAAAAAAAAACCAAACCAAACCAAACCAAACCAAACCAAACCAAACCAAACCACAAACCCCAGAGTGTAACTTCATAGCTTCAAGATTTCCATGGCTGGCATGGATGGCCAGATGTTAAATAAACAGGCTGAGGAAGTGTTTATTCCCCACAGCTTTGCAGAGGCACCCACCCTGGCCTCCTCCTGTTCAGATGACAAGCCAAAATCTGTGCTTACACCTGCATATCCAGCATTTGCCAAAGGTTTGACCTGAATGGCAGAGCTGATATTCCTGCAGGTTGCAGTACAGCAGTCAGTTCACTAAAACACACAAAACATCATGCTTTATTTCAAGACTGCACACACGAAAGAAAACCAGTCTTTGGGTTTTTGTGGATCAAAAGACCTGTTCCTTTCTTTTTCTAAAGGACTTCAAGCAAGTCGCTAATTATATAAATAAAGTATTGAAAGGTTAAATTGGGTCACATTTTAGAGAGACTGATCTCTGTGGTGATATAAATACAGATTGCAGAGGCATTCAATAATATACAGCGTAAGCATAGCAACTCTTTAAAATTAAATCTACCTGAAAAACATATTACTTGTTAACATGGAAGGATATACAGAGTACTCAGCTCAAATGAGTACTATTAATGTCACTGGAGTCCAGTTTCAGAGATGATTACTGCAAAAACTCTTGTTGATGCCCAGAAGATGATAATGGGTAAGAAATAAGTGTATGGATGATCTTTTATAAATAAGCCAGGTTAGACACAAGGAGTTCTGTCCCCCTTTTTATCTACTTCTGTGCAAAAACAGTAATCAAACATGTCCTAGTGATGGGATTATAAAATCTGTTATCATCACTGAACCTCATCAAAGTATTGAATCACCTTTACTTGTTGGTGGCAGGCCCTGCACATCCACATGTATTTTCCGAAGAGTTGCACGAGTGATCCTGGTTAAATCACTTCATATTGGAACACAAATGTAAAACCAGAACAGGAAAGGGCCATATTGTGAGCAAAATTAATGTACATGGCACAATAACAAATATATAGAAGTCCTTCACCATCATCAGCTTAATCACCTGCTCTTGTCTCGCTTCAGCTCTCCATCATTAGTATCTCATTTCTGAAAGAGGATAATTGCTTTGGATCTCTTCAATCACCACTAAAGCACTGCAGAGCACTTGTAAAAATCAAATGAATTTGAAGACTAGGATAATTGAGCTTGTCCTCCCACTAGTGCAGCTTGTGTACTTTCTCCTATCCCCTCCCATCATAAGTTTATAATTTCTGATTGAAAAAACAACTCCAAGGCTAGTTTGTAAATACCCACCAGATGGTCCAAACCAGTCCTGTAACTAAGCCATAGTCCCTGCAGGAAGAACAAAGCAACAGCCCCCTGAAAGCCTGAGTGAAGAAAACAGTGTTTTCTCCCAACTTCAGTAAGGACTGCACGACCACATGGAACCCCATTGCAAAGACACTTACTTAAGCATCCCAGGAGAGCTCAGATGTTCATGCTGTAAACCAGAAGCTCTCTCCTGGGCAGCTAGACCTTGAGCGGTAGCTGCTGACAGTGCAGAGCTAGGCAGTGCCTGGCAGCAGTCTTACTTGAGCTGATTTTTTGGTTTGTGTTGCCCTGAAAATTGAATAAAAAATATTTCCAAGTGATGCAGAAGATGGCAGCTGGTTTTTTATTTATTGCAGATGATTATTGAATAAGGCCCTGAGCAACCTGACCTAGTGTAAGGTGTCCCTGTCCATGGTGGTGAAGGGTTGGAACTAGGTGATCTTTAGGGTCTCTTTCAACCCAAGACACTCTATGATTCTATTCTTATTTCACCTCCCCCATCAGCTGCTACCCTTGACCATACTACAAAACAGGCAGGTGCTGTGCTCTCCTTAAAAATTCAGAGTTTTTCTTACCTGCCCATTGCCTTTGTTGCCCTATTGCTAAGCATGAAAACATGCACTTAGGATTTCAGACAATCAAAGAGTCTATTCATTCTTCACCACCTACTCTGTTCTTGGAAAATATACTGGTCTTACAGCCTTGTGTGAGCTAATCAGCCATTGCTTCTATTAGCAGAATAGGGCATGGAGAAAAACTGCAGCAATGCTACTTATTTAACTAGAAACTATCTCAGAAAGCAGAAAATAAATTCTTTCCCTTCTAGCTCAAGCAAAATTCTCATCAACTTCTAAGGGATTCCCTCTGAAGTGAAAAAACTTTGGAAGTCAGAAATGACCCCTCTCTCATTCTGATGATGGTGGAAGGCAGATGGTCTTGCACAGCTGGCATGATTTTTGCACGAGTTGTCAGCTGTGACTTTGCGAGATCTGAGTTTGCCCTGGGTGACTAAAGACACTGTCCTGCTCCGAGGGTCCCGCCTAAGGAGGCGACAGTCTGACCGTGGGGCTCAGCAGAAGAAAGAGGTGGCACTTTCCTTCAAGAAAGAAGCATGACATGTAAAGCCAGATGCCTGTGAACTGTGACCAAGAGTCAGAGACATCAAAAAATCTTCCCTGGAAAAGCCTGCCTGCACATTAATAGGAATTGTCAGCTCCAGCTCTTGACAGGCGCTATCCTCTCCTATGCCCTGTGTTTCTCAGCAGCTGGTGCCTTGAATGGCCTCAAAAAACTCTCATATGTGAAACTGGCCCTGTGGGGAACAGTGTGGGAAGCGCGGACTAGAAAGGGTCTGCTGAATTATTAAGGTTGCTCAGAGTGAACCAAGGTAACCTTCATGTGGATTCCTGTCAGCCTCTTTCAGTTTTACTATAAAGCAGCACCCCCCTACCTCACCTGCTCCTCTCTCTCCTGCTAAAAGAAACTTCACAAGACTGCTGAAGTAAGAAAGTCTGCCCAAAAGATTAACTAAATACACACAGGCCTATTTTAGATAAGCATCAAGCTAAATACAGCAGCCTTGTGCTGCTGGAGGGAGCACAGTGCTTTATCCGACCCTTCTTGCCAAAGTGCAATCAATGCTTTAGCAAACATACAGGGAAATACAGGCAATGAGTCTCATCTTTAAGCAGTAAATAAAAAAGCTTTGGGGCTAAAAAAGAATAAATCCTTTAGCCTTTGGGGCTAAAAAGAATAAATGCTTGCTTGCTAAAAAAGAATAAATGCTTCCAAATTATCGTCACATAATTTTTTTTTGTCAAGCCCACTTCAGAAAACAACCGTGCACCAAGTGTGTTTCCCTGCCCACGCACTGTGTCCACAGCCCGTGGCAGCTGCCAGTGATGGGCACAGTGCATCAGAAGTGTGTGTGGTGACTCAGGGACAGAAACACATGGTGCATGGTGCCATCACCTCTGGCACCATGGGAGTCATTCTTTATCCCAAATTTCCATTTTATTGTTTTCTGCTGTATAGCAGTGGCTAAAAAAAAAACCAAACTGTGCTGTGCTGGTGAGTTCAGTGAGAAAACTTCTGATTTTCCTTCTCCAAGAAGGATCTGTATTTTCTAGCATTGTCTTCTGGAGTTTATCATCTTGCTCTGCAGAGTTAGGAAAAAGTATTTCTGCAGTCAAGAATATCTTTGGTATGTTTCTGGGCTGCAATGCACTATAGGGCTCTTCAGCCCTACTCTAAACCCAGCAAAGTACAGCTAAAAGTGAGGGAGAAAGATGATGGCATAACAGATATGTTCATATTTTACAAAAGAAAACAACCACATAGGGCCAGAATACCCTATATTAAAAATAATGCACTTCATCTAAAAAAGGAGTGCTACTATATTTTAAACAACAGATTTCAAGGGTCTGAATCATCTTGGAGCTGACTGTTCTGCTGTTATTGGTTTTGCTTTTCTAATAGCTCTATGTAAATATCCTTGTGTTTGCTTATAAACTTAATTTAGTGCTGGTGAAAGCCTACCAGTCCTTCTAGATTAAAAATATTTTGCATTGGCTACATAAAAGATATGATGTAAGCATTTCTGGCTGTTTTTTCCCAGCAGGCTTGGAAGTCCTGAGTTGAAGAGGAGTGGGACTTTCTCCATTCACTTGGATGGGAATCAGTAAACTCCTTTTTTGCCTCCAAGTAATCTGAGTGGCTTTAGCTGTGGCTTTTATGAACACTGGTCAATTAGTATCTTTTCTTAAATGGCTTTGTGGTTTTAAAAGGCTAGAATCAGCACGTTAAAATACTATTTCCTTCTTGTCAAGTAAATGTAACATTAAATTGTAAATTAAAATATAGGGCTCAAGGTAGCACACTTTTTAAGCTCAAGGGAGCTCAGCCAACAGCTGAGCAAGCAGCCATTTCAAACCATGAAGACCTGGCTGAAGACACGGTTTGCCATCTTTTAAAAGGAGTTGGTATGTGTATGTTTGCTCCTGTGTATGAGAAGAAACAAGGAAGTAATTTTTTTAAAATTTTTTTTAATTTTTTTTTTTTTCCCAGCAGAAGTATACAGGGAAGGAGTGCTGGCTCTGGATCATGCCGAGAGCGGGAAATAAATCAGCCAAACCCAAAAAGCTTGGCAGAAACCAAAATTTCCTTCTTCCAAAAGAAAGGCACATCCCTCTCTGTTACTTTGTCCAGCTTTTCACATGGCTCTTCAGTCCTACATTTGTCCTACCTTCCTCCTTCTTTTAACACAGATTCTGATTTATTTTTCAGACACACAGGAATACAATGCTGTTTGCCTTCTTCAGGCTGGAGTATGATACAACACAGCAGCTCTCTGTCGTGTTCATATGCCAGTCTGACAGTTCAGAGCAAAATTTAATGTGCTTTTAAAAATGACTGTAGTTACTCTCTCAAAATGGTATGAAGGGGATACTTCCAGTTTCAGGAAACCTAGAAAAAGGGTCTTTCCTACTCCAACTAATTCACTTTTCCCCCCCCCCTCCCCTATGCCAGTCCCTCACAGACCATCCTGGGAAGCAGACAACCTTTTCTTCCTCTTCCTGTCACTCTGATGGCAATTCAGCTATTTGCAGTGGAGGGCTGCCACTAGGACAAAAGATTATTCCCCCCAAAAGGCCCCACCACAGACTCTTCCTCCTACTTTTCTAAGGCTGTGTCATTAGTTTTTCTCACTTTTATGAGTGGGGTCTAAATTACAAACACGTGCCCTGGGCTGCCTTTCTTGTGGCCAGTGTAATCTGCTAAGGGCAGCAGAGCCAAACTGCACCCTTGTTTCAGCATTTGATCTGCCCAGACATAGTAGAATTATTCCTCATTGAATAGACAAAAGAGATGAACGTCTGGAACCTGATAACCATTAATACAGACATTGTTAGTTCTGCATAATCACTTCATTTTCCTTGATAACTGTATTATAAATATGTGAGTCTACAGTATTGGACTGGTAAGTGATCTGCTACAGTTGCTAATCAAATCTCTGTTATTTGTCAGCATTTAAAAAAGCTCCTTGGCATTTTCAAGTCTCTGGATGAGGTAGGAGAATACCACAACAAATCATGAAGGATGGGAAAAGTGAAGAATTATCCAGAATAGAGCTTAAGCATGGTTTCCCCACTGCTTAAATAGAAAGGAAACCAATTTTTCCCATAAATAAAAGGCCAGTCTAGAAATTGGAAGATTTCCATTTGGTCTCACCAAGTCTGTTTGAAAACTTATGATCCAGGGCTTTGTACACCTCTGGGGTGGCAAATCAGGCAAAACCACAGAGGCCCAAAGTGAGAGGAACAGCACTGGAGCGAGCAAGAGGGAGGGATCGATGTGGCAGAGCAGTGACGTCGTTTGACACAAAATGCTCTTACAACAGCTCTGAAAATGCCCTGGGTAGTTTGTCTGACATTTCAAGTTAGATGTTTCACCTACCAACAAATTGACAGATCAAGTTGCTCCAACTTTATCGGCTATTAATTGTGTCTGGGCCAGGACAGCTCTTTGTAGTGTCCACCTGGAAATTCTAGAGTTATTTGCTTCGCTAGTAAAGGGACAGGAAAGGGATTTTTAGCCTAAAAACATCCCAAAAGAATTAAATATCCTAGAGTATTTACTGCAAAACTTGACATTCTGGGGAATTTTCAGACCAACTGAAAATTGATCCTACACCCCTATAGACTGAGCAGGACCCTCTGAGAGGAGAACACCAAAATGCAGCACACCAGCCACTGTGCAATAAGAAAAAAACACACTTTTTTTTTCCTTTTGTCTTTTTAATGAGGATAATACTGTTTTTTCTTGTCAAAAAGTGCAATGTAAATGACATAAATAAAGTAGTTAACATGGAAATAATGAAAGCAAAAATCCTTGTTGCAGAGTAGCTGTGAAAGTTAAGGGGCATTATGGTTCAGTCCTCTGGTGTAGAATTTGCAATACTGCAAATCCCATAAGAGCACTTGCTCACACATCCCAGGGTACCACCCCCTCATCCCCCCCAAAAAACCCAAGAAAAAAATTGGTGTCCTTTCTGGGGGAGGAAGGATGATGTGGAGCATGCAGTGGCTGTTTTTTTCTAATTAGTGTTAACACCAACAAGGAGCACAAGTTTAGCATCCCATCGCGCCTCTCATTACTAGAGTACATAACCCCCTAACCTCCACCCAAGAAAATGATATCATTGCATGAATTAATCATTTGAGCAATTAATGGCAGAAAAGCGACCTCAGGTTTCCAGCACAGTGTCTGGCACCAGTGAATTGGTGATGACATCAACTTGCCTGGGAATACGCTGGCATTTTTCCATTCCTGAGCCTCCCTGTTGACTCCGAGGGCAGAAGCAAACAATGTAGGCATCCAACCGGCAGTAACTGCCGCAAGCCAGCACCAGGCTGCTGCTGCTGCAGCCTCACAGGGATGCTTCTCCTGCCAAATCCCTGTGGGCATCTCCCAGGGAAGGTGCACTTCCCAAAACCAGCAAGAGCAGAGGACTTCCTCTGATGTGCATTCAGAGAGACTCTCCAGGAACAATGAGTATCTGCCCACTTTTTAGTAGGGAGAACCTCCTGTTCTGCACCTGGGAGCTGTGCAGCCTTCTGTAGTGTGTGAATAAGCAAGTTATTCGACTATTCCTCTGTTTCTGGGGCAAAGGGAAAGAATTTTATTATACCAAAGAGTTTATTCTCAGATGGCCAGGATTTCTTTTTTTCATTTCTTCACTGACTCTGTTACTGCGAGTGCTTTGAAAGCTGGAGTCAAACACAACTATGGCCATATGCCCTGTGTTAGATCCATTTTTTAGTCAGCAATTCCAGGTGAGATGAGGATAGCCTGCCTCTGTCCTACAGGGCTCTGCAATATTTCCTTTTTTTTCATCACCCAATACGAATACCCTCTGCAAGGTGGAACCTTTTCATACTTTTACCAAGTGAGTATCCCTTTGGCCCCGCTTGGGGTGCATACACAAGCTGTGGGACAGAGGGGGTCAGACTCAGCCCACCACTCAGAGGAGCACAACCCAGAGACTCCAGGAGATGTCATGGGCAGAGTGTAGACATGAATAGGGAGGTGCTCCCTGATGGAGATATCAGTAATTTTCCAAACCTCCAGGCCATGTGAGAAAACCACAGAAAAGAAAGAAGCTTTTGTAGAGGAAAGCTGACCCCTGATGAAAGAAATTTGGTGTCAGGGAGGAAGGAGAACCTATTTGGGCAAAAGGGTTTGGCCAATCCAAGATAAGCCATTTTGTAGCTTCTCCCTATGGGGTTTTCTGCCTTACTTCTCTTTTTGGAGGCAGCCTCTGGCTGCTGCTTTCTGAGCAAGCAGAAAAAGCATATCTCCCTCCACACTCATCATAGGAATGAGTTTCCAACAGAGATGAGATATCCACAGGTGAGCAACATCTTCGTCTCAGCAACACTTTCCTCTGGATCCCAGCTTGAAAAGAATGAAGTGGTGAACTCCTATGAGAAGCAGCTAAAAATTTTAGTACCTTACAGTGAGCTGTGACCTCTGCTCCAGTTAGTGACCAGAATAAGGTTACCCCAGATTCAGGACAGCCACGTCTTACACACTTGCAAAGATGTAAACAGAAGAAGTGTTTATAACATCATTGCTGCAAACTACACTTGCTGTCTGCACAGCTTAATGACACTTGCCACTTTTGTAATCCATCTTCCCCCACCTGTCCTGTCTGTTCAGCAATCATTTGTTATCAGAGCAAAGGCAGTGAAACAAAAGGAACAGCAGAGGCTAATTTGCTTGATGTAGTCCTGTTCTTCCAGATGATTTCAATTTATGGGCTCTAACCTGATCCTTGGAGATGCTCACATTCGCATCATTAAAAGGGAAATAGCAAATCTGTGGAAGCAACTCAATAAGCTACCACTTTAGCAGCAGGCACAGCAGGCAGGATGGTTTGAGCATCAGTTTCCCTAACCAGTCACATTACCTGTCCGGATTCCCAGCCCATCTCCCCCTTGCTTTCCAGGTGTAGCCAGCTCAGCAGATAGGATTAATCCACTTCTGTACTCACTTGCATTCTCCATGTTAGAGAATCTGATTACACAGATTGCCTGCAATTTATCTCTACCTGCGACACCTAATGCTCCAGTCTGATCTCCTTTTTCTCATTTTAACGTTTCACTGCAGATCCAGTACACACACAGACAGATGCACATACACTTGCTCTGTTTTTTTTTGCCAACAGCTCAATAAGAGCCTCGGCGTCTTCATTTTCAATCAAACCAGAAAGCACTACTGTTTTCCCCACTCTGCCCATGAGGTAATTCCTTCCTTTGGACTCCTCTCATTACATTTATACTGCACAAGCTCCGTGTGCTGCTGCTGGATCCACATAAACCACAGAAATCTCTGCGCAGACACGCTCAGTGAACATGCAGCATTGTAGAGCCCTGCAGCACATATAAAGACAAAGGCACAGGCTGCATGCACCGAGCAAGTGCCACCACATGCATTCCTGCTCCCTCCAAACCCTGCAGGAAAACATTGCCTGCAGAGTGCTTTCCTATGAACAAAATCAGCCTTTCAGCATAGGGTCGGTATATGATTCAGGCAAATCCCGTTCCCACCCTCTCCCTTACCTTTCCTTTCCTTATTCTGCTAATCCAGGGGCCCTGGACCGATTGCTTTTGCCTCCTGCACACAAACTGCCCGTCCGTCCTGCTTCACATTCACAGCACACCAGCAGGATTCACCGTCATCCCATTCTGCCGGATCCTTATCGCCCCATTGGCCAATGCCAGACAGTAAATTCAATTAGGCTCCTCCTTATAACTATATTATCACAGGAACAGGAATGAATAATTTAGTAAAACAACAAGGGTGTGCAGGCTCTGGTGTCACAGACCTCGCCCCCACTGTCAGGCTTTTATCAGAGAGGAGGGTAAAAAAAACCAGCATCTGTCACTCCTGAAAAGGAGACCTTAGATTACCTACTTGTATTTCCCATTCCAACCCTCTTGTCCTCCTCCTCCTAAGCCATGGCATTCCCATTTTATTGTTGCACCTCCATCCTCAGCCCATAATACAGTATTTCCCTTGTGAGTGGTCATTACTATCTCAGTGGATGCAGAGATTTCTGTCTAGGCAAAGCAATACCTCAGTGCATCAAACACTTCGCCTCTTCCCTGAATGCAAGACGTGAGAAAAGAATGAAACAGTTTTGGAGAAGGGAGTGACAAGACAAGCAGATCACAGGCAAAAGGGAGAGTCTGCCTTGTAATCACAGTATCCTCTGTAAAGCAACTGTGCTGTCATCCCAACAGTTCAGACACCCAGAGGATGCAAGTACCTGGTTCCTGAGAGAGAAAGGTTCACAGATGCACAGCCCAGGGACTGTCATTTCACATGCCTGCTGTGGAGTTTGGATTCCCACATAAAAAAACTCACATGAAAGTGGCAGTTTTCCCCCAAACCAAATTACTGAAGTGTTCTCTCTTTTGGCACTTTTTTTTTTCCTGACCAGAAATTTCTAAAGACAGCTACCTATACTTGCATTCCCCAAGAAGTAGTTGGTCCCAAAATGAAAACTGGTGTTTTTCCTCAGGTAATGCTTTGTTTGAAGAGTTACAGACCATTGCAGATTCCCTCTACAGAGTCACCACTATCTAAATCAAGCCTCAGACCACTTTGATTGCCTAAAGAGTTTTAGTTTTATGGGAGGAATAGTTGAAGTGGAGGAGTTCAGCAGGACAACCATTTGGTATCCTCTGAACAGACCGAGCAGCCAATAGGAATTTTTAATGACCATTCACATCAATATTGAAAGCTACTGCTAATACATGTGCACAGCATTAATGAACAGATCTGTCATTCCACCATTACTGAAAAATAAACAGGCAGGATGAAGCTGCCATTCTTCTTCCCTTCGAGTCCAAGAACACCCTTTACACTCTGCTTTCCACGTGCTAATATTTACACTGTAGAGTCTATATATCTACTGCCACAATGATGAGAGGTTCAAATTTGCACTAGAGCCCAAAGCAACTCAAGCAACTCCTATACCAGCTCTTGTTTTGGCTCCTCTCCCAGGCCTGGTGGGCTGGGTAGCCTCAGCTCTGCCTCCAGAGGCAATAGGGACACCAGGGTGAAGTCAAGCCCAAGTACCCGCAAAGATACATCAGTTCACTGATGACAGACCAGAAGTTTTCCTAAAGGCAGTGCCTAAGGAAAGGTACTGCCTTCACATTGAGAGACTAGTGGGACAATGCATGGGGGTTGCCACCTCCTAAATTGCTGGGCTATCTACCTTCATCTCAGCCCCAAAGTAGGATCAAGCCATGCTGCCTTCCCTGGGAGAATAGAGTACAGGATCAGTGGATGCTTTTGCCCTTCTCATCAAGTTCAAAGTGATCTAAAGAGCGGAAAAGTAACAGTGTCAACTAAGCTTTTGTCTTTCTCTGTTATGGGCTTCTTTGCCACAAAAAGGGACAAAACTGCCCTCTTGCTCCTGAAGTTGCTTCACTTCTGAAGAATGGCAGCTGCTCTTTTCCTCCTCCTCTGTCCCTTGCAGCCATCCAAACTTTTTTCCTGTGTTAAAGGAAAGCCTGAATTATGCACTTGGTGGTAGCTTCAGAGCAATTAAACTAAGCCATGTGGCAAGTTGCCCAGTGTCACTACCAAAGCTGAGGATGTTTTAGCATCATTTATTGAGGAGCTTTTACATGATGCTTACTTAAACCACAAAAAGAGAGCAAATTAGGCTGTTGCCATGACAACTAGGGAATCTTCTCAAAATTCAGGAGATGCTGGGTAGAGGGGGAGAGCCCTTCAGTGGAGACTTGTGGAGATCTCTGAATCATGAATATGGCTCTTGGTTATCAAATTCCTTTCAAGTTAATTCCTAGCATCAAAGCATCCCTGACAAAGGCTTTAATAATTGGGAGCAAAGCTTGGTTAAAGAGGAAACAAACCAGTCCTCCCAGCACTAATGTGAGTTTCATTCTGCTGAGAGGTGCTCAGCTGTGAGGTCCACAGAGCAATCACAGAGGTGGCAGCACTGCTACAGGAACACATATGTGGCAGGGTGGAGGAAGGGGCAGGGGCTTCACTGCAGATAGGCGCTGGAGAGAGAGAGAGAGAGATAGACCCTGGATCTGTGGTGCAGTTAAGACGAGAGACAACTTCCACAGGGTAGAGGGAGAGAAGAAAGAAGGGTCCTTGCCACCTCTGGTGGAAACCCTCTGGAAGTTGAAACAAGCTGAGCAAAGTCTTTTGCTAACCCCAAGGAATGAATTAAAGCAAATAAGAGAAAAAAAATCACAGGATCAATAGTGTCAGAAGAAGCTGACAAACTTAACAAATGGAAGACAGGCTACTACACTACAGTTCTTCTGAAGGAATTAAATCCTTGGTAGGATTGTTGAATATTTTCCATCAAAGCTGGCTTTCTAATTTTTATTTTCTTTCACCTGAATATTTTTTTCTGTTGCTTACCTTCTAAGAAAACCGCTATTTCAATAGCAAATTTTCAGTGAAATCTTCTGGTTCTCTATTGCAATAGCTGAGGTATTCTTGGCTGAAAACAAAGTACATTATTTTGGCAAAATTCCAGAAAGTTTTGTAGTTTTCATAGAAGCTCTCTCCTTCTCCATAATTATTTTTGATCATATAATTTATTGCTTGTGGAAGTTTCGGTATTCTCCTTTGAAATGATGCCTTACTGGGCATAAGCTCCTTTTGGAGGGTAGCATCAGTAAGTGGGAGCAGATCCAAAATTAGGGAATATTAAGCACGTGGACAAATGAAGTAAAATTGCAAAAGTTTCTCATCCTCCCTTTTCATCTCCAGATGAAGAACTGTGTTTAGCATGAAAATCAGAAGTAATTGAGAAATTTAAGGATAGATAAATGATTGTAATGAGCATTGCAGTCCAAGCAGGATACTTGCCAAGCAAAAGCACACATACTAGAGTCACAGAAGTTCAAGAACTTATGAAAAAATCCCCTGTTTATAAAAACTACGCATTTTCAAGATACAAGTGTTCCCATACCAGATGTTCAGTTCATCTTTTGAGGCCCAAAATTGATTGCCAGTCTGCCTTACTTGGGATGTTGTGGCATTATTTCAACACCTTAAGTCAGTGTTGATCTTCTGGTGGGGTCTTCTTCCCAGTACCTGGATATCTCATACACAAGTTTCTAAGAGTGTCCAACACCTAACTAATTATAACTGGCCAGAAAACAAGGCTTTAATTCACAATCTACTTGCAAATCAGACTGGCTGTTCCTTTTCCTGCCCCCTCCCTGCCATTTTGCCAAAGCCTTGCACAAAACATCTGTTAGGTAATTGTAGCAGGAGTAGGCTGGGCTGCACACAAGTCGTGCAGGCTTGTTTTGGACCCACAATACACGGCAGAGATGAGGTTGAAGAGAGCTTCTTTTTTTCATATTGTGACAGCTACTTTAACAGATATCAGTTTGTCAAATGTGCTTGTGAGATGGCAGGAGCAGAAGCATTCAAGGGGCAGTTCAACAGAAAAAAATCTGAGGAACCTGAGGAACACAGAACAGGGTGATAGGAAGAGTAGAGCAATACATAGCAGAAGAGGAATGGCTCCTTAGAAGTATCTGGGATGCTATTTTCTGAAGTGGGACAAGTTGAACTATTTTATCTAGTCAGATTGAGGCTCTATTCTAGGACTTCAATGCTACTGCATGTGTGTATGGTGGTCTCTATAAAAAGCATATTACCATCCCACTGAAAACATGTTTTATTACCCTAAACATGTTCTTAATTAAAATAATTTTTCATTCTCTAGCAATAGTGACTTATTCAAACTTTTCAAGAACATCTAGGTATCATCTCTTAATCTAGGGAAAGAAAAGCAAACAATTTTTCTACTGGCATTCTTTACTTACTTCAGTAAGTGAAGGTGAGGAGCAGCTGAGGGAGCTGGGGTTGCTTTGCCTAGAGGAAAGGAGGCTCAGGGGAGACCTTATCACTCTCCACAATCACCTGAAAGGAGGCTGCAGCCAGGTGGTGGCTGGTCACTTCTCACAAGTGACAAGCAATAAGACAAAAGGAAACTAGCTCAAGTTGCATGCACTAGAGGAGGTTTAGACTGGATATTAGGAAAAAAAATCCTCACTAAAAGGTTTGTCAAACATTGGAACACACTGCCCAAAGAAGTGATTGAGTCACCACCCCTGGAGGTATTTAAAATACATGTATATGTGGTTCTTAGGGACACAGTTCCTTGGTAGACTTGGCAGTGTTAGGCTAATGGTTGGAATTGATCCTAGAGGCCTTTTCCAGCCCAAATGATCCTATGATTCCATGATTCACTAAAATTTTTCTGTAATTAGCTTATTTATTGCAGTGACTTCTTGCTATCTCAAAGACAATAGCAATGAGGCCTTTAAAAGCCATATTTTATCCCACTCTGCTATTCTTACACAAGAAAGCACAAATATAATTTTTTTCCTGTGAGGCTCTTTGGTGCAAATCTATTTAATAGCTTTAATCATCTTTAAAAATACATCACATTTTCACCAAGTCCTGTGCCATGCTTTGCAAAGCATTGTTTCTAGGCTGTTTTCCAAGGCAAAAATAGTGTTCCTGTTCACTGATAGTGTGGATTTTCCCCTCACAAAGATGAGAAGAGAGAGAGAGACTGCCTTAAGTCCATGTCAGCATAGGCAATATCCCAAAGGTTATAGTATCCATTTAGGATGCAAGAAACAAAGGGCCCAAACCTGACCAAAGCCAACAGGAGACTCATCTCTTGGTTGTCCCCAGCACAGAAAATAACTGCACCAAGATTTTGTCAGCTATTCAGAGGAGAGACTATTGTTACACCTCCTACAGAAATTATTCTACTGTCTGGAGACTCTGCAACATTGGGCAAAATACTGAATGGATAACCAATGGCCAAGACACTCATCAGAAAGTGACATTCATTTCAGTGGCTTGTAGTTCAAAGAGCATAGGCTTGACTTCTCTTTCCCAAATTCCTGCTGCATCTAAGCTTATTTTCATCCGAACAACAAATCCTACACTGGACATATTTAATTGGAGATAGAAAATGGTAGTTTTCTCCTTCTTCACCTTCTTGGATTAGAAAAACCTACTTCACCTTTTAGAGTTTCTTTTGACAATTAAGGAAAACATCATGTACAAGATCTGAGGTTAAATATCACGTTCACAAGGGACAACTGAGCTGAACTCATCTTTGGCTTCCTTTTAGCTAAGGGGCCCTGCTCAGTCACATAGAGTACCTAACACAACACAGGGAAGTTCTGGGCAATGGTCAAAGCTCTTTTCTTACCTCACTTGTTCCCACTGGAGAAGAAGAGTTCTAGCACTGCCAAAGGATTCACACTAGGATGAAACTCATGTAAAATTACAGCAGAATCATGGTCCTCACCTTTGGCAGACAGCCATCTGAAGAGGGCCAGTAGGAATGACCTATTGCAACGGAGTAGCTCAAGAGAACCAAGAGCTGATTTGCTGCAGATAATGATGTTTTACTAATAATGTTTGCTGACTGGTTTGCTACAAATAATCTGCTTTTTCAGATGCCTCTATGCTCTCACATCCTTCTTCTCCTCCTCCCTTCCCTGGTTGCCAGGCAACTACAAAAAGGACTAGAGAGCACACTAGAGGAAACCACCTTGTGGGACATGGGTTTGGGTTTTCTTTCCTAGAAAATGCTCCAGGGCAAAGTGGCCTTGGTTTTGGAAGCAACATCTCACTGTGGAACCTTGCTTTACATGAACACTGGCCGTGGAACAAGTGATGTATATCCACGATTTCCAAAACAAATGCCTTCACGGACTCAAAGCTTGCTTAAGAGATTTTTCTGTGGCTCAGCTACTCCCCATCAATTCCACAGATCCATGGTTTAAGGAGTTCGGGCACAGAAATTGCCAGCCTGTGCAGTAGGAAATTTCCCAATAACAGACACCCCATTCAGCTGAGGATCGTTGCTGTCGCTGGCCAGAGCCATGTGTTTACAGCACTTACTTAACAGTGTGCTCCATAGGGTTAATGCAAGAGAAACACAACATTTTTTGACAAGAAATGTGCTTGCTCATAAAAGCTCAGAGACTTTTAGAAGAAGACTAAGTGAGATCAGCCACTAGAAAGTGAAATGGAAAGCCCTGTACTCGTATCCATGAAGTCTCTTGGCCAGCTTGGTATGAGAGAGGCTGTCTCATTCTCCCAAGTTTATCTGGCTTCCTTATGATTGAGGGATAAATCTCAAGTCTATGAATACCTGCCCCTTGGGATCTGATGGCTGGAACCATCAGTATTTCAAAATGTAATTTAGTTTAAAAAATTGTGATATGAACTAACCAGATGTATAAAGTCCAATAAAAAATACCTGGAAGATAAGACACACACACCTATGACTTTACTTTCAAAACTAGTTGAATTTGCAAAATCTTATCCTCTATGACTGAATCCAGCGAGAAAGAGAAGAAACTTTCCATTTCACCAACTACAATATCACTTTTCATTTACTGGATTCTCTAAGCTTTTCAGTATTGCAGGCATATTTTTGAGACTCATTAAGACGCCCCAAAATCTGGTTTATACCCAAACTCCATATATCATGCCAGAAAAGCCATCTTTTCTAAGCAAAATTTTCCATTTCTATTTTCTATCATGCTGTCTAAACTGATAAATGCTGTACCCTGAGGCCATTCAACCTAACATCATTCCCTACAGACTCCACACTCGCAGTTCACATAGCCACTTTACCACATCCGCCAAATATCTTGGGAATTTCCACAATTTCCCCCAGAGTTCTTCTTCCCTCCCAGCTCTTTGGAGTAGCCACCTGCTATTTCTGTACAGCACACATACATTAATTACCACTGATCTAGATGGCCAGTTCCTGAACAGACTCACATATTGCTCTCAGTAGAAAGGAGAAGTGCTCTTCCTCCCCCACCTACACCTCAATCAGGGTTGAGTTTTACTAGCAGTGAAATAATTTCACAACTGCAAAGGTCCAGTTCTGAGTCCTGTTGTTCTTGTTTGATATTTTCTTAAACAACTGCACCCAGCCTTCAAGTTTACCCCTTGCATCAGCCACAGGAAGCAGGCTTCTCCTTCAGTCCTCTAGCAGTCCAATACAGACAGTTAATTTTTTCCTGATTGTTTTCTTGCTTTTTCTTGTCATATCCAAGGTCAAATTTTGGCTTACTGTCTATTCTGCTGAGGTTTGAAATACAAAGCAGTATTCCACGACAAAATCTCAAGAGTGCATTTGCAGTTTTTGGAGTGGAAAATTGAAGTTTAGAGCGACTAAGAAAAGAAAACTAGGATTTAGGAATAATTTTATTTTTGCTGAGTTGTCCTTTTTGTCCTTTTAAAAATCTTTCAAATTTAGTAGGAAAAAAAAAACAGCTATCCTAATGAGGTGTTAATTTCCCCTTTTTAATCTCAAGGTCCCTGCTATTAGTCTGAGAAGGGTAGGGATGGGATTATGACTACTGGCAAGCAAACCTTGCTGTTTTTAAAATGGTCTATCCCTTTGCTGGCTGTAGAGAGAAATGTCTTGAATAAGAAAAAAGGGTTTGAAAGGATTTCCTGAAAAGAACAGGATAAGCAGGATTGCCTGGACACATTTTTCTGCATGATGTGAAAACCCCAGCTATGCACTGTTGTGCAGCAATCTCAGCCCCAGTGGCCCAGCTGGGCTCTGGAATGGGGCAGATTTCACATTGTCCCAAACCCCAGGGTGCTGCAATGGGCAGACTGAGGCAAGAGGAATGAGGAGGGGGAATACTAGGGGGCAGGGGAGGGAAGTGTGAAGGGAGGGGATGGTGAACAAGTAGAGTGGCAGGCAGGTGATGTGGAAGGAATCTGGTGTAGCCATGCAGATTCCTCTTGTTTGAAGTGGTTAAAAAGACTTGTTCAGTGTGGAAGAAAGGTGAGGGAATAAATTCTTCCACAAGTGCAGACATCCTAAGGGAGCATTTCAAATAGCAGACTGCAGTGGGCAAGAAACAACTGCATTTAAATACAGCTCACTAAACAGGGGTATGGGAATCAAATACTCTAAAGGCTTCAAAATTAAACACAGAAATCGTTAACAGAAAAGTCATATTATAATTTAGAATTACGTGCTGACTGATAATGAGAGTAAAAATATGAACACATTTCTTAATGCTTGTGGTTAAATGCCTTCCTCTGAGCATGTTAAAAGAGAAGGAGACACTGGTAGCAGGCTGAAAGGAATTTGAGAGAGCTGGGTGTATGCTACAGAAGCAGACAGAATGGCTAGGACCAAAAAACGAAGCAGAACAGCGCAGATATTGACCACTCTTCCCTCTCAGTACCTTTGATGTTTCCTGTAGAGTATTATAAAAAGTGCGACTTCACAGTTATTTGGGAAATAACCAGTTCTTCATTAAAGATAATTTTTTCTGGGATTGGCTACGTCAGTCTTCCCTAACATTTCTTAGGCTAAGTCCTTTGAAGCACCCAGCACCATGTAAGGGTGCCTTCAGGTTTGTATCTCATTCCAGTTGAGTTATTGTACAAGGACCAGGGCCAGTCCCCTTGGAGAGATGAGCACACTGGTGCAATTCAGATTCTGGTGCTCCTGGTTCTGGTGCTGCTGCAGCCCCAGCTCTGTGTTTGCAGCACAGTGCTCTGTGCTGTGCAAGTGCACTTCCATGTTCTCATAAGGCAGCAGCTCTGCCTTTAGCGACTGTGGTGCAGATTGACATTTTCTACAGCTTCAGTAGAAAAAATTACCTGTATGTGGTGTCTAGAAAGCCTCTGAGTGAGGGGTAATGATAACTCACAAATTTTCACTGGTTTTCATGGGTGCCGTCCTGCAAATATGGCAGAAGTATCCTGGCTCCTGAACTGGAGAAGACTTTCATATTTACAGCTCAGTCAGACTTGGCACAGGTCTCTACTATGGGGTCTTCCCTATTTCTTAATTGTATCTACTTCTGCCACTGCTTAAATGACTTCTTGCCTTTATGACACAATGAGAAAAAAATTAATATCTTCTCATTTCCATGGGTTTTAAATTTATATCTCAGATTCACTTCTCTCTCCAGTTCTTTATGCATTTAGATTGAATGTATCTGGACAGACTCAAGATTTCTATACCTTTCAGACCCAGGACTCTTTCCCAGATGCCTTTAGACATTTCAGTCAAATGCTGTTTTCCATGCAAGCTTCTTTTCTCTTCTCCAGTCAGTAGATTCTAAGGAACCCCACAGAGAAAGACAACACCGAGAACCCCAAATGTTGTAGCTGTAGCACCTGAGCTTTCTTTGTGTACATTGCTGGAAATCGCTGCCCATTCTGTAAGTCAGATTTGGGCTTGGAGTAGACGTTCAGAAACACCTGGCAATATCCTCCCAGTGCAACCACATGCTAAGCACTGTCAGTAAAACAGAGAGATTTATATTTCAGAAAGAGCTGCACCAATTCATTTGTGCTGAGACTTTTTCTCCATGGGGTCTGTTTACTCAATTAAAGCAATGTGTGAAATTCAACAGCCACAGAACCTCACAGAAGTCTTCTGTCTGCTCTTATTGAGAAAAGAAAAACACCCAAGGATCCTTTTCTGTAGCAAAAGCTAAAAAGATCAACAGGAACCCCTGTGGGTGGATGAAACCTCTACATTTTAAGGACTTCTGACACATCTTCAAGTCCTCCAGGCTTTCAAACCATTGCAATACAAGGAAGATCACTGTGGTCACTAAACAGAGATAATGTACTGCAGATCTCTGATTCTAATACGTACATCACAAGTAAAAAAATAAAGAAAAAGTTAAATCTTGAGAATGTCAATTAGGAAAAATACAATCTTACCTCTGCAAAATGGAGAGATTCATATAAAAGTAGAACCACTATGCTTTTCCATGTGCCTTCCATGTTGTGTGAGTTGAAGGTTGATTTGTTTGCAGTATTTAAAGCTCTTTTTTAATGAGTTGTGTGAAATCTGGCCGACACATAACCTCTTTGAACTACAAAGCATTTCCTGCATTAATGAAGGAAGAAAGAAAGCCAAGAATTAATTTATTACAGCACATTAGTTACTGCATGCAATAAAAGTTCAAATAATCAACAGAAACCACAAGGGTGAGGTAAAGGTGAGAGAGAAGATAAAATATGTACATTCTGCTTTGGTGATGGCTGAAATGGGCCCCATTACTACCAAACAAAAATATAAGAAATGCAGCTGGAGTTTGTTATTGCAGAAGAAAGGAATTATATTGAGACAACTTCTAGAAGTCTTTTCTTTTGGTAAAAAAACTGCTCCAACCTTACACAAAGGGAATCAAATAAAAATAAAGACAAGATCAACCACGGCTAGCAAGAGTGAATAGATATTCAGAACTGCACAACTGGTTCCCAGAAAGGTATGTCACACATGAAAAGGGCAGCTGCAGACTTGGAGGAAATTTTGCCATCAAGGGGGGGATTAAAGAATTAAAAACACCCAAAAAACAAAACAAAATAAGACCTATGAAACATTTTCCCTTGAAGCAAGGCTCTCAAAGGGCATGTTGTAAAACTGTGTGCACATGCATGGGCAGGAGGTGTGTGTGTGCTTAAATACTGAAGGTACGTGACAGAGGGAAGTGGTGAAAATGTCATTTTTACAGGATGAAAAGTGAACACGAGCATTTGTTTGCCTGTGCATGCACAGGTGGAGTTGAGGCTCTTCTCTTGCAGTGGAATACCTCCTAGGGACAAGCAGCAAGGAACAACATCCTGCTGATCCAAACATCCCAAAGCAAACCCAAAGATCTCCACTCAGACAAGAGATAATGAAAATCTTGCCCACGGCCATACAACTTCAGTCTTGCATTCATTGCCTGTTGCCACAGCTCTGAGACCAGAGGACATTGCATGGTCTGTATGTCATATATGGTGTACTATATACAGTGACACTGACAAGCATTGGTGGCTGTGCCCTGTCGTGGCTGATGACCAGGAAGAGCTCACTCAGTGCTACTTCTCACATTTTCATTTAAAGGTTTACTGGGAAAAAGCCATAATACTTAATTTGGGCTGAAATGAAATTGATGATATATACTTGCAGTATTAGCTAGCAATGAAGAATTTTGCAGAATGCACAGTTGGAATAGTGATTGCCTTCTTTAGTTTCCTGTAAGATGGTCTGCAAATCTTTTCACTGGAAGCACCAGAAGAATATCTGTGTTCTTTCTTGCATTTCTGTGGTTTTAGGTTTCTTCAAAAGAAATATGGTTTTACATTAAGAGGTGTAGGTGATGAAGATTCATCATTTAGATGTGAACCCACAGAACCTAAAGGAGCGCTACAGGAGGAAGCTCAGATGTCTGCAATGCTCCTAACATTGCCCTCTGTGTGAACAGTCAACATTAGATAGTCACATTGTGCAGAATGTCTTTGGTACTTGTTTCTGGATATCCCACAAGACCACGTGGAATACAAATCTCTTGCTCTGAGAAATAAAGGATGTCATGAGACTGTTAATTGAAAAGGGACGTGAATCAACTAAATGCAAGACTGAGATACTCACAAGGTAAAAACAGGGCATACTGAAAGCAGGTTTGTTCTGAAGGGGACTACATCTTCAGTCCTCCTGCTTGGCCAGTGCAGGATACCTCAGAGACCACGCAGAGCAATCCTGAGCTACAGTGACAGCCTAAAGAACCCCAGCATCCTTGGCAGTGCTTGCCCAAGTGTGTGTGCGAGGACAGCATTTCCTGGAATTGGAGTGCTGCTCCCTTCCCTCACAGCTCTCCTTCTCCGAACGCTGCAGGTTGTTTTGTAACCAGCCTCATCCACTGCAGGCTGCAGTTGCCTAAGGCTGGAAACTCATCTCCCCCCTTCTCCCTCCTCCCAGCCTGCCGCTAGTTTTGATGGGATATTTTTCTCCCCATATTAGCCTGCTCTCTGCTTCCCTCTCTTCCTGAGCTGGACCTGTTTCCTCCTTCTAATTATTCAGGCAGAAGAGCAGATGGCAGGGGGAGTGGATCTCTCACTCGCTCATACAGACATGAGGCTTTGTCACACAAAGAGGGAACAACACCAACTACAGAAGAAAGCAAGATATTCCAGAGCCTGGTTCCTAGCAGCCCCCTATTCTCTGTTTTTCTTTCAAGCATGATATATTTTGGGAAACACCATTCAGTTCTCAGTGTGTATTTATGTCAGTTACATCACATCATGCCTTTTGCTTTTCTCATTAAAAATTTTTAATTTAGCTTAGAAAACAATTCACAACATTTCTCAATTTCTCATTTCTCACAGATTTTTTTCATCTCAAGAAGTAGCTGCACTTCAGTAGTCACAAACATTTGGGATCCCCATTTTCAAGTCTGCAGTGGAAGCATCGGTCACCCTGCACAGATGTTCCATAATCAGAGCAGGTCAGTTGTGATTGGGTAAGTGGGGCATGGGCAGGACCTTTCTGACCTGAGGGGAGGACATTTGTACATCCAACTTGCCTGCAAACTGTGCTGGGATACACACCAGCCATCCCTGCACCTGGTTCTGCGATGAGGGCATTGCTGGGAGTGTTCTCAACAGGCAGATTGTACAAGCCATGCTGGTTTGCAGTCCAGCAGTATTTATTGTCACAGAACTAGGCCACTCCATGCCCGTTGGCCTCAGTACCCAGGGAAATTCCTGGGCATGCACAATTTATTAAACTGGACGTAAGTGTGCCTCAAATACCTCCACAGCTGTCTCAGGTGTGCTGGCCCAAGTGACCTTTTTATCAGCGTGCCAAATTGTGGCCACTGGAATCAACTCAATAGTTGATCAACTATCATTGACAAAGCTTCTGTTGCAGTTACCATTGTGACCAAAATAAAATGCTGATGAGAATACACATATACTTTCCCAGCTCTTGCAGTCTGACCAGCTCTAGCTGACAAAACACCACTAGGACCCAAGAGCAAAGCAATTGCTGTTGCCTCATGGATAAAGAAAAGCAATGCTTTACATGAAGTCTTTCAACCAAAATTTTACCTGGAAGGGTCTGTAGCAATAACAAAGTGCAGTCACCTTTTGATTTAGAGTGACATTCCATGGGTACCCCAAGAACAGGACAGAGAAGTCATTGGTAAAGGTCAGTGGGGTCTGGGCTTTTTTAACTGAAACAACAATACTGTCTTTGACTGCTATACAAGTACTGCCAGACTTGCAGAGTTTTTGGTGTTTTTCAGAAAGCCTGAACTGAAATGACCTTGCAGAAAACTATATGCAACTGAAAACAGCTATTCAGAAAGAATGGAGAAGTCAACTAAGTCCAGATTTCAATCTGTAGTTTCAAAAGCTTCTCTCATGCTCTAAATTAAGGTAACCACTGAGTTTTAAATCAATGGAGCTGCAGTGGGAGAAAGCTGGTGAGAGGGGACCTGCCTGATGTTTATCACACTAAAGCAAAAACTCAATTTTATATCAGGAGAATGAGCAGCAGGAGCCAGTGAGCTTCCATTCAGCAAATTTATGAGTTTATCAAGAGAAGTATCGCAGAAGAAAAGCCACCAAAGAGGAAGGAGGAGAGAAAAAACCTTAATGTGACAAAGCACTATAAGGTATTATCTTCAGACATCAGAAAAAATGTAATTAAATCTCTCACTAGTGTAAACACTATCTTGCTTCCATTTGTCATCAATGATGCTAGACTGCCAAGGTAACACAGACAAAGGAAACTTAAGGCATGTGCTTTCATTATATGTCTCACAGACAAAAGCTTTGGCAGTTCGATGACAAATAGGAAGAATCAGAAAATTCTCTGGTTTCATCATATCTAATACACAGTGCATGTACCTCCCTTCTTGGATGGCTTCTTCGTCAGTACAAAACTTAGACTATTGTGGCAATAATTGTAGCAGAATCAAATTGGACAGTCTCCATAAATGCACCTAGTAATCAGCTTCTCTTTAACTGGTCCCGGCCATGTGGCTTTTGTCATGAAGCCACTCAATAAATTTCCTTGTCACACAAGAAAGCATATCAAGGACACTCAAAGAGAGGAACCATAAGCAAGGCAAACTGAATAATCCTTCACAATTCTACAGGGAAGCATGGACTCATCTCAGCCATGTTTTTGATTATCATATAATGGTCAAACAATCAATCAAGGCATGATTTCTTTCTTAACTGCTTTAAACTCATGCCCTTCCAGCCCTGATTAAGTTGAGATTTGGCCAAACACCTCAGAGTGTAACTGTTTTGTTGAATTGGGAATTTAGCCATGGGATAATGAGAAGAAGTTTTTTGTGTAGGACTGTTGTAAACGTAAAGCCTGGCCTCATGTAAGGCTATTTACTTCAATAAAGACACAGAAGAATATCAACAGCTTTCAGAGTCAACCAGGAGGCTCCTCTGAACAGTTTCAAGTTATGTTTACAGAGCAGGGTCTTTGAAAGCCATTAGGAAACACTTGTCAAAGCGTTATTCAAGCATTCAAGCCCAGTCACATTTGTACCCAAAACAAAGCTTTCAAGTCGTATCAGCATTTGCTATTTGTAAAACCAGAAGGCAACCCCATGCCACCCCCTCCTTATACTTTTATAACTTGGATTTCCTCCTCCTCCACTCCCAACTGTTCTTGACTCACTGTCAGTTTTTCTTCCAATTTGCTTTAATTGCTTTATGTTGAGGCTCTATTGATCTGTCGAGGATGTGCAAGTGGGGGAATTTCTTGACAACTCTGAGGCTCCAGGTTTCTGCCTGCTGGCAAGCAGGCATGGACAAGTCAGATGGGCAGAGGTGAGGGGCCAAATCTCAATTTATTTTTACTGAGCACCATCTTTCCTGTGCCAGCAATACCACCACCACCCTTTACCCAGGATGAAAAAAGCATTTGAAATGACCACATGAAATCGTCCCAGTTCTGGCCTCCCCCAGACACTAAGATGAAAATAAAAACAAAAAAAGCAAAGCAGAGTCTATTACCCACAGCAACATAGATGTTTGATCCTGTGAATGACTGAACCCAGATCTTGCAGCCCAACCTACTGGTTAGTCTCCTTTTCCAAGCAGTTTTTGAAGTACTGTAGTTGTCCTCCTGAGGAACTGTGCTGCAATCCTACCCACCTCTCACAATGAACATTTTCTCTTCCTTAGGTGTTGTGCACTCTCCTTGGGTAGCACAGCCCTGGGCACAGCTGCAGTGGCTCTCACTCACTGTGTCCTTAATATTGCTAGCTTGAAGGCTGCCAAATGTTTATCCAGACTCATGGAAATGGCCAGGGATCTTTAGAAGTCTCATTAGTGGTTGATGAAATAGATATTCTGTTTGTCGTTAATCATCTGACATTGTTCATCCAACCAGCCTCCTGCCTGATGCCAAATACCAAGGTTTCCGCAAGCCAAGCTTCAAGGCACGAAGGTGACAGCACTTCAAATCTTAACAGTTCCTGCCATGTAATGTCATTTCGCCATTCAGGGTTAGAATTGTTTGTGAAAACAGATTAGTCCTTTGATTTGCAGTGCTCCCACCACACAAGAAGAGGGATTTGATAAAATTGAAGGTCTGGGGGGGTTCAAAAAGTAATTTGACGTGCACCGAGGCCTTTGCTAGACATTTACTCTCTAGCCACATAAGCCGCATTGCAGCCAGTGTGAGAGAAAAAGGAAAAGATTAGTGGATGCAATAAGGCAATTGCAAAAGGGGTGTGCAAACACAGAAAATACTTTCATATTCCAGCTTGAAAGATTTTTATAAGCAGAAATAGTGAGGCCTGGCTGAGTTAATATAAAGGAAACACTAAGCCAGTTTGACTAGATTACAGACGGTCCTGTTAGAGAGCAATGTTGATGCTGAGCAGTGTACTTACATTATTACATGGGATATTTTTCCCTCTCCTCATGACACCAAGATTTCTTGCAACACAAAATATATTTGATTTTTCCTACTGTGACTTTAAAGACTGGAGACTTTGTATTGTTCTGACAGCACAGCATCACAGGAATTGTTTGGACTTGTCCCAGAGTAAGCTTATTTTAGGATGTTCTGACAACAAGGAAACCAACAGTCACTTAACTTCAGCTTTTTTCACTTTAGAGTAGTAAAAAAGAGGGTTTTTTATGTGTTGTGTTGCTTGCACCCTTCCCCACCTCTGTGCTGTCAGTAACCTGCTCCCCTAATCCTGCACATACAAGGTTTCCTCTGCAGGACTTGTCACTCAGGGCAGAAGCACTGCACTGTCACTCACCCCTCTGTCCCGCAGTGTGCAAGTAACTAGACAAAAAGCAGGGAAAGCAGAGAGCCTTGTTGGTGCATAGACACTCTCACACATGATTGCAGAGCTCCTGAGGGTTCCTCTTTGCTCTAAACAAGAACATAGCTCTGCTGCCCATGCCCCTCCTGCAAGCAGGCAGGGCAGCTGCACTTTGCTGCCTGCAGCACTCAACGCTCAGTCCATTTATTACTCCCAACATATTGGATGAGCAGCTCAATCCTCTGGCTGCCCAATTCACCTCCTTTAATCCAAACAGTTCAAGGCTTACTTTATTTAATACAGACCCCTTTAAATATCTCCTGGCCTGCACGCCATTTTCAGGTAGCAACACAGCTGAAATACAGTGCTGGTAGAACTTGGGGTGTCATCTTGCTTTGACATCAAAAGGGCTTTGCAACTCAAATCTGATTGTTCCAGCACCAAGATTACAAGGCAAGACATATGACTCTACTTGAACAAGCAAGAACAAGCCAAATAACTATGCACATGGTTGCCTGTGACCAACCACCTCTGGGTTTCTGCTAAACCCAGAGCATGACTCCCCTGTGAAGAGCCACTGGCAGTGCAGGATGTTCCTCAGCTTCTCCTGTACCCAGTCCCCAGAAAACAACAGCAAAAGAACATTGCATGGCTACTATGGAAATGTGGGTTCCTGTTGTTCGGGTGAGAGAAGTTTTAGAAACAACAATTAAAAGAGAGCATGAAAATAGAATGATTAAAAAATAAACCAAACAGAAGCTCAAGATTAAGGAAGAAATAGCCGCTAACACCATGCACCTCTAGCTGAAAGAGAGGAGTAAATACCCACTAAAACAGCACAGTCCTCCTGGAGAAAGCCAGATCACTCTGGAAGCTCATCACACCCTTCTCCCCTAACACACAATTTTCTGTATAACAATTTAAAACTGTAATAATGAAGTTTTTTTGTACTATTCTGGATTATGAATGTATAGTATTGTAGCAAAGCCAACAGGTAAGCTCAGACAACAGAACAATTGCTATTGCCATTCTCGTCTGCAATTTTTCTGGTGTGGAGACTAGAGACAGGGGCATGGTTTGTTCCCATGACAGAGGGCTTGCAGCACAGTGACCAGCTCAGGCTCTCCAGGATACAAGGGTCAGATTTTCACCTTTTTATCCTTTTTCTTTCCTGATATCTTCTACAACTCACTTGGACATACACCACAGGATTTGGCAGTTTTAAATCTCAATCCAAGAAGAGATCTCTGTCCTTATCTGTAAACAATGCAGGCATTTTCATGAACGTCAGATAATCTTCAGTGTGTTATTGGTATCCTAGCTCTGGCCCTTCTATGAGCTTTTAAAATCACATTTCAGTCCTGAGAAAAAAGATGAACGATAACCCCTGAAATTATCCAACAGCTTCTCCCAATCTGATATTATTAGCTCCAAAGGAGGGGCAATTCTGGAGCAATGTGGTTAGAAATGAAATTGTGAAAACAGTTAACCTGCAATTTAATCCACAGTGAATCTCTAATTGTCTCACTATAATTATCATTACAGAACAATTAAAAAAAATCTTCTTCTTCCCCCAATCCACTTCATAGAGCACAAACCGGAAAACCCCACCTATAACAGAAAAATCATGGAATCATAGAATAGTTTGGGCTGGAAGGGAGCTTTAAAGGCTTTCTACTTCTTCCTGGCAACAGTCTTAATCTTGATCCTAAGTGGTTTCTGAATTTTCACATACAATATGTCAAAACATTAGGAACTTGGGGATTTTTAACAACTGAAATTTAGGTTGAAGCCTCAATAGAAAAAACAGTTTGACATTAAAAGTACAGAAAATTCTCAGAAAAGTTTGAAAGTACAATTTTTCAAACTTGTATATTGGAAGACTTGAAGTGACAACCCTTTAATTTTCCTTTGTCAGAATGAAAGATGCAATTTCTGATCAAAAGAATTCAGTATCTCTAATTTGAAGACATTCAGAAAGTGTTTTGTCTCAGTTAATTTCTGCCTCTGTGGGCCAAGGAAGAGGCTAATTTTTAAAAGCTTAAGCTTTCCAGGGAAGGAAGATATTTCTGGACTAGCTCTACTGAATGTGTTATGTGCCACTTGATCTTTGTGCCAAAAAAAGTGCTTTCAAATCACCTTTCAGATACACAGAAAAAAGTCTGCCTAATTATGCTCTTTGGTCATGGAGTTTAACATCACACAGAACTGTCACCAAATTGAGAGGGTTTACATCAGAAATGACAGATGGCAAGATGGTTGCCACCTCTATCAACCCTGTCCTGTCACTGGTTCTTGAGTCTGAACCTGCCTGACACAAGGACAGCCTCGGTTTACAGCTGCTGAAGCTGAAAGGATGTATTTTTCATGTCAACAGAGTGGAGCAGTTGGTAATTTTTCCAGAGCAGTGATTGCAGCAGGCTGCCAGGCAGCCATCAATTCTGACATGCTATTCGGAGAGTCCCCGTTGCTGCACACCAAATGTCTGAGCCACAGCTCAGAAAAGAGCTGGAAGGTGAATGAGCAGCTGACATGTGTAGAAGAAGTTGGCATTCCCACAGCATGGCCATTTTTTAAGAGTCCTTTAAAGATCATAAAATATGCCTAGCTATTAGCTGAAAATGCTGACGTTCCGCCAGGATTTAGTCTCACGTATATACAGATGTGAGGTAAGCATTCATGTACACACATTGAACAACAAATGCTATGGATACTTCAATTAGTCTGAAAAATTTAATACATTTAGGTTTGGAGATTGAAGGGTAATCTCATGAACAAGGAGCACAGTAATATTCTGCTGTTTTTCCCCTTTGCAGGTGGGGAAACAGTGAAGGAGGTTTCTCACAAAAGGGCAAAAGCGGGTAGGGAGACTTAGAGAAATCTATAGGTTTGGATAGGGACTACTAAATGTTAAATCAAAGCCACAGCACCATGTCTGAAGTGAAGGCTTATTTCAGCCCTGTTGATGAAGTGCCCTGGTACACTCCAACACTTGGTGAGCAGGTTGCAGCTAAAGAAGAAGGCAGAATGCCTAAATGGCAATCGCCCCTTTCCTGACTATCTTGTTCCCTCATGAAGGCAGCCCTTCCCTTAATAGGTCACTGGATTCCTCTCCCAGGGAGAAAAAACATCCCTCAGGAAGTAATGTCTTGGCTGTTTGCTGTTTGGGCATGTGTACAGATAACTCTCCTGCTCCTACCCTCAGAAAGTCTCCATGAGGCTGATCCCTACTGTTCTCAGCCATCTGGATATATCAGCTCCAAAGTACTGCAACAAAAAAGCAGTTCGTAATGTACTAGAAGAAAATATTCACTGTTAGCTGAGCACCAGAGATCGGGTGGATTAAGTATTCCTCAACAGCTGTCCTGTGCCATTTATACTGTGCCTATAGAATGTGTGGATATTTAACAGACATGGTTCTCACTTGAAACAAGACCTCATTGACCGGTGTTTTACAGTTAAGTAATATCCCAAATCCATATAAACCCATGTAGTCACCATGTAGAAAAATATTAGGTTGAATAGGTCAGTTGCTACACTTAAGAGTTCTTCAAGCAAAACTAGACTGCAGGGCTCCCACAGCCTTGGTTCAAGCCCTGCCACTGGCAAGGCAGTCTTTATAAGACCAGGAAGGATAAAATTGCAGCAGCTATTATTTTTCATTCTTCACTTAAGAAAATGACCCACCACCTAAAACTAGGCTAAGATAGCTTCCCTTGCATTAAATAACTTACGTAAATTTCACACCTGTCTTTGAGGAATTCACATCTCCTCACCAAGAAAGCAGGGGGAAGCAGTTGCAGCAGGTAGTTAGCTCTTACTCTGTTGCATATCTGAGACAATTCCTCACCTCTCTTACAGAGAGAAGCATGAACATACCCCAGGCCAACACTCTTTGTGATAGAATTCCATCCAACAAAAGAGAATTATGAGATTATGCTAATGCAAATGCATCAGTAGGAAAAAGGGTCATCTGCTGACTTGCCTACCATTTTCCTCACAGCATTTCTGTCACCCTGATTTGCTGCTCTTCTGTCTACAGAAGCAAAGGGTAATCCTGTTGTGCAATTACCTCCTTCTCCCATAATTAATTTGTTGCTTGAAGGAACAAAGCTAAATGACTTTTAATTTTATTTTGAAATAAACTGCTGTGCAACTTCTTTTGCAGAAACAAGAAAAGAGCTGATTTTCTTCTGGATTGTATTGTTCTTCCTTAGCGTTGTGTGTTTGGTAAATTATATTAGCACAGCATGAAGCTGGCACAAGATACGTGATGCAGTCTCAACTGTAAAATCAAAACTGCTTGGCTAGAAGAATAAAGGATATTTCCTCCTCCCCCTCTATCCACAATATTCAGGGAAGAGGAAAAGCATAGCTTGGCTATGTTTCTTAAATTGTCATTAAAATATATAGATATGTCCTACAGCAAATTCCTTTTGATTGATGCTGAATGCCTGACTAATTCTGTAGGCTGAGATACGAAGCAACAAACCTACAAAATTTTCATTAAGTCAGTTTTTACAGGACCTATATTATACTCTCCTTTCCTGGACCAGAAGCAACTCACAGCATCACTTTAAAGAGTTTTCCTCAACCACTACAAAGAGTTCTGCCAACTGTATCGACTGAAAGGCCAATAAAAAATCCAAGATCATTAATTCAGGATCTAGGCTATATGTTTCCAGACAAAAGGAGCAATTTCAACACTTTCTAAGGGGAAGGACCTCTTTAGTGTGCCTCACTGCATAAATTTGGCCAAGATACTCAATCCACTCAAAAGGCACGTTGCCACGAAACACCTCTTTTGCTGCTCTCATAAGGCATGTGTGGATTCCAGAAAAGTTCAGAAGCCCCAAAGAAAAAGATTTCCTTTTAAATAGCCCAAATTCTCTTTTGGATCAATTTGATGTTGAGTAAGTATATTTCCTGTTAAAGTTTTCAATGGACAAGAGGATTGGATATGATGAAATGTAAAGCAGAAAGCATTAAAAGAGCTTTATATAATTTCTAGTGAAGTTGCCTTTGAAATCCTCTACTCCATGTTTAACTCCAGCTTTGAAACCTACTTAATGCTGATTATTTCACATGGTAGGGCTTCATTCATGTTGAAGATCATAAAATTGCAGTTATCTTAAAGGGACTCTCTACCTTATCTTTCTTACCCTAGCAATAAGTAAACTCCAGAAAAGTATTATCTGAAGTTATCTATGACAGTGAACCTCAAATCCACCTGTTTTAGCCCTGAAATAAGCTCATGCTAAAAAAAACGCTGCAATTTTTGGATTTGGATGAAGACCTTTGAAACCCTTCTTTCTACATCTTAAACACTCATGGATCATGTTAAAACAGAGCAGGGCAGAAGACTCCCGAATTTGATGGGAAGAAGTGAGGATTTGGCTTCACTGCAGGTAGCACCCCATAAAAAAGCTTCTCCACTTTGGGTGAGGGAACAAAGGTGAATCAATCAAAGGTGCTCCGCAAGCAGTTTCCCTCCCACAGGTGAGCATACACATGAACCCAGTGGTGGGTCTCGCTAAAAGACAGCAACCTGTGAGGGGTTTTTGCATAGGAAGACTCCAAGAAGTCCCACAGTTTTGACACGAGCAATGAGGATATTAGGGGAAAAAGTATGGACAGAAACAGTGGAGGAAATATGAACCCAGTCACCCAGCAAAACACTTCAATAGCTACAATGTTGGGGCAGTGAGGTGAAAAATACTTCTTAACCACCACAGCTGTAAAAAGTTGCAAGAGTTTTAAGACCACTCAAAGATAAGCAATGTAAAAAGGAAAAATAATTAAGGTGTGTGTAGTCATAGAGTTACTACTTCTGCTACATGATAGCACATGGTGATAAAGTGAGCTTTAAAAAAAAAGGAAAGCAGCTAATTGATGCTCTCAGTGGATGGGTGATATGGGTGATATCAAAGTCATAAAAAGCCTTCAGAACCAATGAATTTCTGGGAAAACAGTTAAAAAGTACACTGACGTGCTCTAGAATTTCCTAGGTGTGTCATCATTTTATTTTTTCTTTTTTTTTTTTTTTTTGCTAGCATTCTTCAAGTAAAAAAGAAAAAAAGTCTCACTTATTTTGACAGTCTTGCCCTTATTTTTAAATCTCAGCTTATTCACTAGAGAGGAACAATTAACCTTCCAGCACAAGTACCAATTCATATACTTAAGAAATTGCATCAAATGAGTGACGTGCAGTCAGAAATTAGACCACACAAATGTTTTAAGCTCTTGAGCAGACAAATGAAGGTAATTATTAGGACAGAAAGGCATTCTCTGAAGGAGCCTGCTGAATTGAAGGCACTAGTCTAGCCTCCTCATTATGTACCACAACATGGCACAATAAGCTGGCATCCACTGAG